>NC_080423.1:106863187-107237586 GCF_029873635.1 Malania oleifera | reverse complement strand
ATCTCATCACACTTCCGGCTTGGGTTGTAACACCCCAACCTGGGTCTGCCAGGGAGCATTGCGTCTCTCTTCCTCCTCCACTTGGTCCAGACAATAGGGGGCGGGCCTTATCAGACTAATGACTGACCCCACAAACCAACACGTGTCCTTTTTAGTGTGTTTTATCCTCACTCACACACTTCCTGAGAAAACTTCCCAAGTGGTTACCCATCCCAAGATTGCTCCAAGTCAAGCACGCTTAACTATGGAGTTCTTATGGGAAAGCTCCTGAAAAGAAAGGTGCACCTTGTTGATATAGGTAGTAATATCTAATCTTTTAAGTCTTTCATCCATGGGGTATCACATTCTCCACCACTTATAGAATGCAACGTCCTCGTTGCGAACCCACATTTCCAAATTCAGGCAATGTGAATCTCATCACACTTCCGATTGGGTGTTGGCTTCGATACCATCTGTAACGCCCCAACCTGGGTCTGCGAGGGAGCACTGCGTCTCTCCTCCTCCACCAGGACCAAACAATAGGGGGCGGGCCTTATCAGGCCAATGAATGGCCCCACAAACCAACACGTGTCATTTTCAATGTGTTTTATTCTTACTCACACACTTCCTGAGAAAACTTCCCAGGTGGTCACCCATCCCAAGATTGCTCCAAGTCAAGCACGCTTAATTATGAAGTTCTTATAGGAAAACTCTCGAAAAGAAAGGTGCACGTTGTTGATATGGGTAATAACATCTAATCTTTTAAGTCTTTCATCCATGGGGTATCACACATAGCTTGGCCCGTACGCCGATAAACATATCAAAATCTTGGCCCGTACGCCGATTTTTCCATTATAAAAATTCATATCATTAACACATTCTCAGAAACAGTATTTCATATTAATTTCTACTCATGCCACACTAAACAAGTTTTTCGTATATTTAACATATCATCACTTTCAACAACATTTTCCCAAATATAAATCATATATAAATATATTTATTTTCCTAAAATCAAATGCTATAATAATATACATATTTTTCATAAAATGCTAGTTTAGTTTATCCCCTTACTTAATTCTTGAAAAGTCCCTAAGAAAATCTGTCCTGCACTCGTAGGGTTCCCTACTCAACACCCTGAAAACAACAATCCCTAGAACTAAAGTTCAGTATTTCTACGCGTACTACACTTTCTATAACTGTCAAGAATTCAAATATTGAGTAGAAAGTCTTATCCTGGATTTGGGATGGTTTCCACCTCAGCCCCACCAACAATCCGCTCTGGCAAATTTTTAGAGAACTTTCTCAAGAGCGTCATGGTGGCTTCAGATCCTTGAATCAGCGGAAATCCGACCCGAAATCAAAGAGAGAAGGATAGGGAACCGTAGGGTAAGAGAGAGAGAGAAGTTTTGCGCAGGAAAATGACTGAAAAATCACGTTTAACCCTATTTATACTGCGAGATTCGTCAACGAGCCACGTCACCTCGTCAACGAGTCCTGTAGAAAGTTCGTCGATGAACGTAAACCCTTGTCGACGAATTTCAGGTTTCCACAAATTCTCTCTCGGTATCTTCTCGTTGACGAATCCTATCCACGTCGACGAGCTCCTCTTATACCCTCGTCGACGAGGAGCTGAAAAATTCCTCGAGATTATCCTTTCCAAAATGCAAAGTCGTCAACTGCCTCCTTCCATTTTCGGTTTCCATTCCCCTTTCTTTTTATTATTTAAATAACATTATTTTTTGGGTCGTTACATGATGAGATACGTGAACAGTAAATTTCGAGGACGAAATTTTATAAGGAGGGGAGAATGTAGTGACCCGAATAATTATAATATTTAAATAATATTAGAGAGGGAGGAAATAGAAATTGGAAGGGATAAAGAAAGAGGCAGCAGGCTTCATCGACGAACGCGAAGTTACAATTGGGCTCGTCGATGAGAAAATACCGAAGAGCAATCCTCTCATTTCTGAATTTCATCGATGAGAAACAGAGTTTGTTGGCGAACTCTCTTTATGACCTTGTCGATGAGGTGACGTGGCTTGTCGACGAAGGACATAGTATAAATAGTTCTAAACGTGATTTTTTGATAGAAATTCAGCACAAAATCCTCCTTTCTCGCTCCCTTCGGTTCCTCAACCTTCTATCTAGTTTTCCGGGTCCATTCTTCGTCAGATCAACGACCTGAAGCCACCACAACACTCTTGAGAGAGTTCTCTTTAAATCTGTTGGAGTGAATCATCGGTGGGGCTGAGTTGGAAACCATCCAAAATCCAAGGTAAGGCTTTCTACTCAGTATTTGGTTTCTTGACAGTTGTAGGAAGTGTAGTACGTGTAGAAATATTGAACTTTATGTAACGACCCGAAAAATAATGTTATTTAAATAATAAAGAAATAAGGAAATGGAAACAGAAATAGAAAGAGGCAGCAGGGCCTCGTTGACGAACACAGGGATAATAACCCGAAAGATTTTTTCACAGGGCCTCGTCGATGAACACAGGGAGTTCGTCGACGAGCGCATAAGGGGACCTTGTCGACGAAGCCACTCCTCGTTGACGAGAAGATACCAAGAAGGGTTTTAGGGACAGTCTGAAATTCGTCGACGAGGGAGGAAGTTCTTTGATGAAATTATTAAAGGACTCATCAACGAGGTGATGTGTCTTGTCGACGAATCCTGCTCTATAAATAGTGAAAAACCAGATTTTAGATAAATTTTCAGCATAGAAAGATCTTTCTCTCTCTAAAAATGTCACTCCCTCCTTCTCTCTTCTTTTCCAGCCCCGTTTCACGCCGGATCGACGATCTGAAGCCACCACGACGCTTCTAACAAAGTTTTATGCAAGTTTGTTGGAGCTGATCGTTGGTGGAGTTGGTTTGGATTTCGTCCCAATCTCAGGGTAAGACAATTTATTCAGTATTTGTCTTTCCTTTAGTTATAAGAAATACAATACATGAAGAAATACTGATGTTTTGTTATGGGGGATTTGATTTTCAAGGTGTTGAGTGGAGAACCCTGTGGGTATAGGGCTAGAGTACAGTAGGGACTTTTTAGAGATAAGGTAAGGGAAATATGTTATGCTAGGAATTTTTATAATATTAACAGAGATTTTACACATATGCATATACCAGCTTATTACCCAGTTTTACAAAATATGAGTTTTAAATGCTTGTATGGGCTGAGTAGATATTTATGTGATGAAGAACTTATATAGTTTTTACAGTATATCATACTATACTGAACACACAGATATAGACAGTATATACAGTTTATATAGTTTTTCCCAGTATATGGAGTTATTCAGAATATACAGATATAGCCATATATTCACAGAGATTATACAGAAAGATATACATACATATACAACTTTTATTCGAATAGTTTCATAAAACAGATATATATACATATACATGTATACAGTTTTACTCAGATCAGTATATTATAGTTTTATTTAGAACAATATATATAGTGTTTATAGTATGCCATGTTTCTTATTACCATAATATACAGAGTGTACAGACAGAGCATATAGACAGAGTATACAGACATATATATAGAGATAGCATCTAAATGCTACAGATACATTATACAGAGTAATTATTTACAGTACAGAAATATAGCATTATGGTAATTTTGGAAACATTATGAAAATAGTAAAAGAGTATATATGTATATATATAGTATTAGATCCATAAGAAAAGATTACAGACAGATATAGATAAAGAATACAGAGCACAGTACTGTTGCTAGATACAGATATAGTGCAACCACGTATCTTAGATAGTGTGTGGGTACCGTCGACCATGCTCGAAGAGTATGCAGCTCCCCAGATTGCTGGGTGGAGGGGGCTGGTTTGACAAGGTAGCAGTCAGTCCTGCACCTAGGAGAGTATGCAGTTTGGCCGGGCTGAGGTAGTGTAGAGTATATTGACTTATCTAGAAGGCCGACCAGATTAAGTCCCGCCTACGGGTCGCACAACCCTGTCATAAGGGGTCAAATCATGACATACAGAGTTTCAGGGATAAAGCACAGTTATGTATATGTATATAGTTTTACAGTATATGATGAGTATAGTATGATATTAGCAGTATGAAAAGTAGAAAATACAGATGATTCAGTTATATTTTAAAATGTGAAAAGAAATATATGCTTTACAGATTTATTATTGTATTATAGTTTAGTTGTTATTTAAACAGTATTCCTGACTTAGTTGCCACACACTAGTAATAGCATATTTCCATTCACTGAGCGTCAACTCAACCCATGACTTTAACATTTTTCAGGTGAGCTAACTAGGTAAGCAGATCAGGTTCACGGATAAATAGTATATTGGTTACCCTAGTTTAGAGGGTAAGTTTGTGTAGAGCTTTGTATTTTGGGATAGATATTGTGGAGAGAGGTGTATTTTATATAGTTATGGTTGAGAAACACAGATACCTGGTATTGTATGATGTGTATGGATGTATGGATTACGTTTCCACTGCATAGGTATGATTTTATATTCAGATTTATCTTGGTGCCTTCTGAGGCTCGAGTTCCATAGCAGGGGGTATCAGAACAGTTAATATATGTATAAATGATGTAAATTTTGAGGTCGTCACACTTTAGTTTTGGGAAATATCATTTTCAGGGTATTGAACGCGGAACCCTGCGGGTACGGGACTGAATATTTTAGGGGTTTTTCAGGAATCAGGTAAGGGGATAAACTAAACTAGTTATTTTATGAAAAAGTATGTATGTTATTACAACATCTGATTTCAAGAAAATAAATATATTTATGTATGCTTTATGTTTGGGAAATACTGTTGTAAAAGAAGGTATGTTTAAATATATATGAAACCTATTTCGTGTGGCATGAGTAGAAGTTATAATGAAATACTATTTTATGGGAATATGATAAAAATATGGATATTTTTGCCAGCGTACGGGCCGTGCTATGTGTATGATTTGCTGGCGTACGGGCCGAGCTATGGATATGTTTTGTTGCAGTACGAGCCGTACTATGTATATGATTTTTCGGCGTATGGACTGAGCTATGGATATGATTTGCTAGCGTACGGGCTGAGCTATGGATATGATTTGCCAGCGTACGGACCGAGCTATGGTAAAATGTGAAATACAGGCGTACAGGCCGTGATTTTCATGATATACGTATATATGCAAAATGATATGATTGATTTGATAATTAATAGTATGAAATATCCATGTATCACAGTTTCAGTATATGCTATATGTTATCAGAACCTAGTTGGCTTGATCTAGGCTAACACTTGCACAGTACCGATGCTATGTGTTCATGATTAATAATGATATTTGTGTTAACACTACTGTACGGAGTGACGTGAGATTGCATGGTTGATGTAGTTTTAAGAAGTGTGAGCACCACTGGTGTACGGACTAGGTCTGGTAGACCCATCGGACTTACAGACTGTACTTTTGACTTGGCAGTGGTCGACCAACCATTGCCAGGTCTTGCCTTCGGGCCATACAACCTAGTCATATGGGGGTAATACATGACAATAGTCAGCTAACTTACCAAGATTTTTTTCGTATTATATTATATGAGATGAGTTATGTTTGTGAAAATCATGTATGTTCTGCCATGATATGATAATATATGTTCCCAGATATGATACAGATAGTTGTACTGATATGTTTATGTATGATTTTATATAGAACACGAAAATACTCATGTTGTCACTGACTAGTATTAGTTTATTTCCCTTACTGAGAGGTGTCTCACCGTAAAATTTTATAAACATTTTAAGAGCCCTTGATAGGAGAGCGGGTAAAGCTCTGCTAATTTAGTATTGTTGATCTGCCATCTCTGAAGGGTAAGTTTTGGTAGGGACGGTTGGATTTTGTGGAAAATGTCCCTAGGTCTTTCTTTTGGAATGTATATACTTAAATACAATGGATGCAGTAACTCTAGTATTGTGATGGATGATTTTGTATTTATGATATTATGATTGTATGTTTCCTGCTGCTTAGGCTTCCGTTTGTGTTTCTGTTGTATCCCTGGTACCCACGGGTCCAGGTGAATTATCATCTGCTGAATTTATTATATGAGTTTTATTGTATTTTGGAAAAAAAATTATGTGGAAATTAAGTAGGTCGTTACAAATTTTGTATAGTCTACCATTATTTTTTTCATACTTTTCTTTTTAGACTTTAGTTATGGGTTTTTACGAAAATGATCATTAGGCAAAGTAGTATGTTCGGAAGCAGTTAAATTTATCTTTGTGGTGCTACCATTATTAGTATTATCATTGCTTTCCTATATAAGGACATCTTGCCCTCTTGCCTCCTCCAGTACATGGATTCGAGTTATCAAAATCTCAAAAGACATATCCTTCTTATGGTGGCACATGCTTTCTTGGAATTCTCTCCAAGATGGATGTAACTTGTCAATGATTCCAGCCATAACAAGATTGTCTCCAATTTTGATGCCTTCGGATGTAACTTCCGTCACTATTATTTGAAAATCTTGTGCTTACTTTACAACCAATTTTTCATCCATCACGCCATAGTAGAAAAATCAGCTAGCTACATATTTCTTTGCCCTTACCTCCTCGATTTCATACTTATTCTGCAAAATCTTCCAAATTCTTTTCGCAGAGGAATAAGTAGTATCATAATAATCATTAAAATGATCAGCAAGACAATTTAAAATATAAAATTGACATTTTACCCATCCTTTTGCATCGTTTCAACTTTTCATGGTGGTTATGTAACGCCCCAACTTGGGTTTGCCAGGGAGCACTGTGTCTCTCTTCCTCCACCTGGACCAAACAATAGGGGGGCAAGTCTTATTGGACTAATGACTAACCCTATAGACCAACACATGTCCTTTTCAGTATGTTTTGTCCTCACTCACACACTTCCTGAGAAAACTTCCTAAGAGGTCACCCATCCCAAGATTACTCCAAGCCAAGCACGCCTAACCATGGAGTTCTTATGAGAAGGCTCTCGAAAAGAAAGGTACACCTTGTTGATATGGGTAATAACATCTAATCTTTTAAGTCTTTCATCCATGAGGTATCACATTCTACCCCACTTATAGAACGCAAAGTCTTCGTTACAAACCCACATTTCCAAACCCAGACGATGTGAATCTCATCACACTTTCGGCCATGTGTTGGCTCTGATACCATTTGTAATGCCCCAACCTGGGTCTGCCAAGGAGCACTGTGTCTCTCCTCTTCCACTTGGACCAGACAATAGGGGGCGAGCCTTATCGGACTAATGACTAACCCCATAGACCAACACATGTTCTTTTCAGTATGTTTTGTCTTCACTCACACACTTCCTGAGAAAACTTTTCAGGAGGTCACCCATCCCAAGATTACTCTAAGTCAAGCACGCTTAACCATGAAGTTCTTATGAGAAGACTCCCGAAAAGAAATGTACACTTTGTTGATATGGGTAGTAATATCTAATCTTTTAAGTCTTTCATCCATGGGGTATCACAGGTTAACTAACTAATCTTCATTCATGTTGTTGATTTTGATTTTGTTGGGATGTTTCTTGGTGAGAATATAGGCAACCTTGAGAAGATTGAGGTAAAAGAGCACCTTACATTTCCATCTCTTGAAATGAGCTCCTTTAAAACGAAAGAGCTTGTTGAGATCTCTAACATTTTCATTTGATTTTTCAACTATAGTCTCTATATTTTTAATTCTTCTTAAAATTGTTAGGATTATAACACAGATATTTAAAAAAAAAAAACAAAAAACTTAAACACAAATCAAATATAAACACAATTCATAATTAGGCTGATACATGAATGTCTTGCTCTTTTTAAGGAGATTTAAGCCTTTTACGGTATTTTTGGCTTAGCCCACGACTAAAATAAATAAAAATCTAACTTCGAGATACAAGTCATTTCTTATTAATCAACTTTTATAATATAATATTATAATAAACTAACATTTTTGTCATTTGATAATTAACTAACCACTAAATATATATGTAATATAGGAAGTGGGAGAGAAGAAGTGTTTTGTAAGATATCATCAAATTCATATTTTTTAAGGGTAAGCATGTTCAACAAAACATTTAAATAAACCTCTTACTAAATCAACTATAGGAAGATATATAGTTTAGTCAAATTTTTTAACACTAACTCAAATCTTACCAAATAAGATTCACTCTTCTTCCAAATTTTAACAATTACATTCCGGATGGTATCTTAACTAGATAGAAGAGTAGAATCCAAATCCCTATATCTAACTAGCAAAGCTTATACCTACATAAATACAACACCCATGTGACCAACAACCTTATTTTTCTTGACAATTGATTTTCAATATCTCGATAAATGCATCTTGATTGAAAAGACACAAAAGTAATGAGTGGTTTGGTATCATTGACTAAAATTAGAGAAATGAAAACTAGCAGTAGAAATAGAAACTAAAAATTAAAAATTAGTAACCTATTTGATTAATATTAATAAAATTAATATAATTTAAAAATACTCATTTTCATCTCTAAATAAAATAATATTATAGAAATATGATGAAAACAATAAAATTACAAATAATATGCATTGAAAAAATTACTATAATAATAATAAAATTCATTATAATTATTTTATTTAATTGTTCTACTTCGAAATTTTACTAACAAGAAGATTTTTATCGAACATGAAAATTGAAAAATAATGAAACCATTTTGTAATTAACTTTATTATTATTTTTTAAAATTTATGTATATTTTTCTTTTAATTATATTTAAATTCTATGATCATTAATTTTTATTTTAGTTTTAAAGTGTATAAATTAAATAATTTACTAAAAAAATTTATTTCTGAATATTAAAACTTTGACAATAGGTTGTTCGAAAATTTTAGCAAACAGCTAAAAATCGATCATAAAAATAAAAAATCGATAACATAGATAAACACGTTTTTAAGATCTGCAAATAGAAACTAACAACATACGCAAACGTGTTTATCTTAAATTAACCATGAGTAGTGTTCAAAAGTTTTTCAGTAAGCACAGACCCAATACGACTAAAATACTTAACAAACTTATTCCCCATCAGAATCTTCGGATCTTGAACACCACCTACAGACCTTAAATTGTTCTCGCAGTACACAATATTATCCCCTGCAACTCTGGCGTCATAGTTCGCCGCCTCCACCATACCCCGGCGAACCACGGTGGTACCGTTGACCTCTCTCAGCGCGCTTCGGAACGAAGCGGCGGAGACTTTGTAGAACGAAACGCACATTTCAATGGCGCCCTTTACCTTGGGCTTCGAGCTGAAATTGGTCAGGTACCTGAGGGTGTTGGTGGCGTTGGAGGCTCCCAGGTCGAGTGCCACGGCCGTCAATTGCCGGAGTTAGGAGGTCGCGTTGAGATTTTTGGTACGACGGTCGGACGAGAGGACGCGGAAGCAGAAGGTGGCGTTCTCGGTGGGATTGCAGGCATTGCGGATGAACTGGTAGCGGGATGAACCGCGCGACGGCAGGGGGCGCGCCGCCACTGGTACTGCGGCTGTTGGGAAAGAAAAGGTCGGTGAGAGTGACAGGAATATGACGGCGGCGGCGGCGGCGGCGGCGGCGGCAAGGATCAATGGGTTCGGCGCCTTAGAGGTAAAATTATCCATTGATGTTAACAGTCGATGGCAGCGATGAATTCGTAATTTGGTTTATACGCAGTAATACTGTAATAGTGGCACCCCGTCACACCATGCGCCCCACGCACGCCATGCGTCCTCCTCACCCAGACCACCTTAACCCGACCCAGGATCTGACCGAGCAACCCACCCTAAACTCAGACCCGGTCCCCAACCCAAATATGCATCCAACCCCGACAACGTTCTAGACCTGGCCACGTCAACAGTGAGTCAGCCGCCGCGTCACCTGCCACATCAACGCCACGCCAGCAGGTGGGCCCCAATGCCATGTCAGCAGTGGGCCCAGTTCCACATCAACGGGTAGACCCCACAGTGCCACGTCAACACGTTGACTAGGTTTGACCTGATATTTGACTGAGCCATTCGGAGTCGTTTTGGGTCTGTTTTTCGAATGACTTGAACCATTTCTAAGGTTTTCGTCCATTCTGAATCCAACCGTGTTATCCATTTGAGCTAATTACATCTCTAGATCATCGAATCGAGATGTGAAATGAAAAGAGCTAAAAAATCAAAATGTTCAATGCCAACAATTTTAGTTTCTAGAAAATGCAGATTGAAGATTATTTGTTTGGAAAGGAGTTGCACTTACCATTGAAGGGTAAGTCAATATCTATGAACAAGGACGAGTAGGAGTTGCTTGATTGAAAAGCTCTCGGAGCCATCAAAATGACATTGTCAAAGTCTGTGGCATTCAATATCAAACATATATCATCCTCAAAGTCTTTGATGGATGCACTTTCTAATATGTACGAGCAGTCATCAGCCGCTAACAAGGTACATCTTATAAAAATATTATTTACTATAAGCATGTCTACAGATGAAAGTTTTAGTAGGCATTTGAATAATTTCAATGTGTTGTTGGATCAACTCACCTCAGTCGGGATAACATTTGATAGTGAGATACGTGCCTTACTGATTCTCAGTCAATTGCCGGAAATTTAGAATGGTGTTGTTACTGCAATCAACAATTTCGCAAGGAAATCAAAGCTTGTATATGATGAGGTCGTCAACATGATTTTAACGGAGGAAATCAGAATGCAGTCAAACCATGGTTCCACCTTAAGTTCAGCCTTGAATATGGAAAGTCGAGGTAGAGAAAGCAGGCATGAACGATCAAACAACCGCGACAGATCTAGGCCGAGATGATCTAAATCCAAAAATCCCAGAGGCTCTTGGGACACTGGTTCCCAAAGTACAAAAATGATTGAGTGCTGGAATTGTGGAGAAACTGGTCATTACAAAAACCAGTGCAAAAGTCTGAGGAAAGAATATGAGACAAGGGCAAAGATAGAAGCAAATGTTGCTTCAGAAAATGATGATATGTTGATCTGCTATTTGGAGAGCAAAAAGGAGTCTTGGGTGTTAGACTCTGGAGCTTCATTCCATGCCACTTACAATAGAGATTGCCTAGAGGAGTATACATCAGGTAATTTCGGTAAAGTATATATTGGCAATGATTAACCTTGTGACATTGTTGGCAAGGGGACAGTGAAGATCAATATTAAAGGGTCAGTATGAAAATTAAGAGATGTCAAATATATTCCAGACCTGAGGAAGAATCTGATGTCAATCTATCAACTAGCAGATGAAGGATATAACACATCTTTCATTGGTGATGAATGGAAGATTTCGAAGGGTGAATTGACAATTGCACGAGATAAGAAAAGTGGTACTCTTTATGTAACTCCTAATGCATGCATGTCTACTACAGTTGCTACAGAAAATAATGATAACAACTTATGGCATCAAGGACTCGGACACCTAAGTGAGAAAGGACTCAGGCTGATGCACTCAAAGAGTAAGTTAAGTGATTTACAGTCAGTGAAGATTGAAACATGTGAGTATTACATATTTAGGAAATAGAAGAGAGTCGATTTCCAGACAAACATCAGTACCCCAAAGAAGTAGTCCATTCAGATGTATGGGGACCAACAACCATTTCGTCCATAGGTGGGGAGCATTACTTCGTCACATTTATCGATGATCACTCATGGAAGGTATAGGTTTACTTCCTCAAATATAAATTTAATGTTTTTTATGCTTTTAAAATTTGGAAAGCAATGGTAGAAAACGAAACTGATTTGAAAATCAAGAAGCTGATAACAGATAACGGTGGTGAGTATGTTGACATCGAGTTCAAGAAATTATGCTATGAGCATGGTATCAAAATGGAAATAAATATGCCAGGTACGCCTCAACACAATGATGTAGCTGAGCGGATGAACAGAACATTGACAAAAAAAACCAGAAGCATGCGTACGCAGTCAGGCTTACCCAAGATGTTTTGGACAAAATAAGTCAACACAACAGCTTATTTGATTAACAGGAGTCCATTAGTACCATTGGACTATAGTCTACAAAAATAAGTTTGGAGTAATAAAGAGGTAAGACTTTCACATTTAAATTTTTTTTATTGTGTTGCATACGTACATATCAATGATCATGTCAAGAATAAGCTGGATCCGAAATTCTGAAAATGCACTTTCATCTATTATGATGGAGATGAATGTGGATATCGCATTTGGGATGATGAAAACAAAAAGATGATCAGAAGCAAAGATGTGATTTTTTATGAAAAGATGATGTACAAAGATAGACACACAACAGAATCTACAGAGTCTAAAACAACCTTTGTAGATGTGGATAATGTTTTAGTAGGTGTAAGGACACGTTAACAGAACACCAAGAATCCTCAGGCAGAGGAACATGTGGAGCAAGTTGTTGCACCACCACCTCCTACTCCAGCACCAGAGCTTAGGAGATCTTCTCGGCAGCGTGTACCAAACATGAGGTATGTGAATCATTTACTTCTTACAAATGGAGGAGAACCTGAATGCTATGTTGAAGCATGTCAGGTAGGAGATTCAAGTAAGTGAGAGCTTGCAATGAAAGACGGGATGAAGTCTTTTAACTCCAAAAAAACATGGGAACTAGTTAAGTTGCCCAATGGTAAAAAGGCTTTTTACAACAAATGTGTGTACAGGATCAAAAAAGAGCATGATGGATCCAAGAGGTATAAAGCTCGGTTAGTAGTCAAAGGTTTCGAACAGAAGGAAGGAATTGATTATATTGATATTTTTGCACCAGTTATCAAACTGACAACCATCATATCAGTTTTGAGAATTGTTGCCTCAAAGGGTTTACATCTTCAGCCATTGGACGGGAAGACGACATTTCTTCACGGTGATCTTGATGAAGAAATTTACATGCAACTGTCAGAAGGTTTCTCAGTAAGAGGTAAATAAAATCTTGTATGCAAATTGAAAAAGAGTTTGTATAGTCTCAAACAAGCTCTTAGGCAGTGGTACAAGAAATTTGATAGTTGTATGCAGAGGAACAATTTTCAGAAGTGCAATGCCAACCATTGTTGCTACTTTAAAAGGTATCGTACTAGCTATATTTGTCACAACCTGCTCATTTTTCACATTTTTTTTTATATATATTATCAACATCATAAGATCAATACTATATATCCCACAATCCCGCTCAATAGGTCACCATCTACCTGGACCCGTGGGTATCAGGGATATAACAAAACATACAGTAGAAGCTTACGCAGCAGAAAGTATAAAAGTATATACATCTCATCATAATGTGCCCAATACATACCAGAGTACTACAACCACTAACTCTCAGTATATACATCCCAGAAATAAATCTAGGGACAATTCCCTCAAAAATCTAACTATCCCTACCAAAACTTACCCTTCGCAGATGGCAGATAAACAACACTAATTCTGCGGGGCTTTTCCCTCTCTCCTATCCAGGGCTCCTGAAAAGTTAATGAAATTTAGGGGTGAGACACCTCTCAGTAAGGGAAATAAACTAATGCTAGTATGTGGCAACATGAGTAATTCGTGTTTAACATATATCATATATAACACATTTAGTATTGTTTCATCAAATCTAGGAAAACATATATATATATATATATATATATATATAAATCAACATGGCAGAACATATTGCATTTTCACAACATATCTCATCTCATATCATAATAATAATATCATAAAACAATCCTAGTAGGTTAGCTGGTTGTTGTCATGTATTACCCCCACATGATTGGGTTGTGTGGCCCGAAGGCGGGACCTGACAATGGTTGGCCGACCACTGCCAAGTCAATAGTCTAGTCTGTAGGTCCGATGGGTCTACCCAGACTGGTCCGTACACTAGGGCCGATAACAGCACACTTCTCGAAAATAACCACACCAACCATCCAATCTCACACCACTCTGTACAGTGGCGTTAACACAGATATCATGATCACAAGGATCATGGAGACCTAGCAACGGTACCGTGCAAGTATTAGCCTAAACCAAGCTAACCAGGTTATGATATCATATACATATACTGAAATCGTGATACATAAATATCCCATATCATTTATTTTCACATTAATCATATCATTTCACATATATACATGTATCATGAAATCATCGGCCCGTACGCCGGTATTATACATTTTAACATAGCACGACCCATACACCGGCAAATCACATAACACAGCCCGTATGCTGGCAAACCACATAGCACGGCCCGTATGCCGGCAAATCACATAAAAATCTCGGTTCGTATGCCGATTTTCCATCATAAAAATCCATATCATCCACATTCCCAGAAAAACAGTATTTCACAACATTTTTACTCATGCCACACAATAGACTTTCCACATATTCAACATACGCTCATTTTCACAATATTTTGAAAATATAAGACATATATATATATATATATATATATATATATATATATATAAAAGCATTTTCCACAACAGTACTAGCTTAGTTTATCCCCTTACTTGATCCCTGGAGAGCCCCTAATAAAATTGCCCCGCACCCGCAGGGTTCCTAACTCAACACCCTGAAAATGAAAAATCCCAGAATTAAAGTTTAGTATTTCGAAGCATACAACATTTTCCTCAACTACCAAAAACCCAAATATTGAGTAAAAAGTTTTCACTCAAAAGCATTCAAGTTTAACACCTGAGGGGTTCCCTGACCAATACTCTGAAACTGAAAACCTCTAGTATTAAACTTCAGTATTTTCATGCGCATAACATTTCTTATAACTAGCGCAAGACCAAATATGACTTAAAAAACCTTACCTCAACTCTGGGATGATTTCCAACTAGCTTTCTCCCACGATCTACTCCAACAGATTTGGAGAGAACTCCGCCAGGAGCGTCATGGTGACTTCGGATCGTTGATCCGGCGTAAAAATGGCCCAAAAATGAAGAGAGAGTGAGTCGAAGGGGGGGAGAGAGAGAGTGCGTTGGCTTCTTTAAGAAGCCAAATTATCCGGATTTTCGTATATATATAAAACAGAGGATTTCGTCGATGAGTTCATTCTTCGTCAACGAGTCCTTCAAAAATTTCATCGACGAAACCCTGTATTTGTCAACGAAATTCAGGCTGCCTTAGAACCTCTCTTGGTATTTTCTCGTCGACAAGCCCCTGTGTTCATCGACGAATTCTCTTAAGCCTTCGTCGACGAATCCCCTGTATTCGTCGACGAAGTCCTGTTGCTTCCCCCCTTTTTCCGTTAGTCCTTCTAAAGTTCAATGTCGTCGACGAAGTCGACGGATTGTTATAAGTTGATGATATGCTAGTTGCAAGATCAGATTTTGAAGAGATTAGAAAATTGAAGCAACAATTGTCAGAAGAATTTGATATGAAAGACTTGGGTCCTGCAAAGCAGATTCTTGGGATGTGGATCTCTAGAGATAAGCAACAAGGAACGTTGCGGTTATCTCAGGCAAAGTACATCAGTCGTGTTTTATAGAGGTTTAACATGAGTAGTGCCAAAGTTGTAAATACACCATTGGCAGGTCACTTCCGTCTCTCTAAGGACCAGTCTACCCAGACAAATGAAGAAAAAAACTTCATGACTAAGGTACCATATGCCTCAGCCGTTAGAAATCTAATGTATGCTGTGGTTGGTATCATACCAGATATTGGCCAAGCAGTGGGAGCTGTCAGCAGGTAAATGTAAAATTCAGGGAAGACACACTAGGAAGCAGTGAAGTGGATTTTGAGATATTTATGTGACACTATTGATAAGTGCCTATGTTTCGGCAAAAGCAATTTAAAAATCTAAGGATTTGTAGATGCTGATTTTGCAGGTGAAATTGATCATTGTAGAAGCACCACTGGATATATATACACTGTTGGCACAATAGTTGTTAGTTGGATGTCACAGATATAGAAGATTGTTATTTTATCCACTACAGAAGCTGAGTATGTAGCAGTGACAGAAGCCAGTAAAGAGATGATTTGGCTTCAGAGTTTGTTAACGGAGCTTGAAATGTTTTGTACAGTGACAGTCGGAGTGCGATACATCTAGCAAAGAACTCCACATTTCATTCCAAAACTAAACATATTGGATTACGTTATCACTTCGTTAGATCTCTGATAGAAGACGGCATGTTGACACTTGAAGAAATCCAAGGTAGTAAAAATC
The DNA here is from genome assembly GCF_029873635.1 of Malania oleifera. NCBI lineage: Eukaryota > Viridiplantae > Streptophyta > Magnoliopsida > Santalales > Ximeniaceae > Malania > Malania oleifera. Next base: position 107,221,505 of record NC_080423.1, on the reverse strand, counting down.
TGGCAGATATGATAATTAAAGTGGTGACTACAGAGAAGTTGAAGTTGTGTTCAACTTTAGTTGGTTTTCATACCTGAAGACATATTTTGAGCACATCTTATTCATGATACTGGTTGAGGAGGCGTCTCCGTATCCAAGTGGGAGATTGTATAGCTCAAGCCAAAAGACGTAACTAGAGCCATGAGCTGGAGATGTGGTTTGCAAGTTGTGCAAGTTGTGTCATTTATCTCCATTTATATTGATTTATCTTGATGAATGTAACCTCCCATTTTTGGTTTATTGTATTTAAGTTGTAATTGATTATCAGCCCTATAATTAAAGGAGCTATGGAAAGTTGTGAGATGTACTAAGAAGAAACAAAGAAAGAGGAGAGGAAGAAGTGAGTGTGAGGAAAAGAGAAACTGAAAAAGTTGTATTTCTTTCTAGCGGCGGTTTTTTAGTGAATTGTGGTGTGCTCCATGGACGTAGGTCGATTTTGACTGAACCACGTAAATTTGTGTTCCAAATTTTTCTGGTTGCTCACAGGGTCCTAACAGTATTACTATTTTTGTGATATATATATATATATATATATATATATATATGTAGTGTATTAGATTACCATGTTGATAATGATCGAATTGACTACTAGTTTGATTCACTGGTTTGACCAATCCAATAATTTAATCAAGCTTGTCACCTGTCTGCATTTTAAAACAATAATTAATTTGTTGAAAATCAAATAATATGTATTTATTGATGGTACATAAACTAAAGGATGTGTTAGAGATGTATGTGTAGTGGTATTGTTGGTGTTGGTGGTGGTGTTCAATGTGAAACTCACTTTTTGCTTTGTTATGCTCGAAGGTTATTCAATAAGAGAGATTATTGGTGTCTCTAAAATCATTAAAGGCATTTAACCTCTACTGCTAAGGCATTTCCGTAGTAATAAGGCATTTAATCTGTAGCAATAAGGCCGGTATAAAGACCATTAAAAAAATGTACGTGACACTCTTTAAGACATCGTGATTATAATTAGAGAGGACTATGGTTATAATACCTATTATTGTATACAAATTATAATTTGAGGTTGAAGAAGACCCTTGAAAGTCATTGGAGAGTCTTCCTAACTATTTTATTTTTGAGGTGATTGCCAACATTCTACGAACACGAGAAAAGACATTTAATACTGAAAACATATTGTCACTTTTACTTTTTTGTTTTTAATCTTGAACTTCGCTTCTAAGTTCTCATTTTCCATTAGAAATTTAAAATATAAGATGTCATTTATTTCTAAATTTTGAAATTTGATTTGACTGGTTTGAGCAAGTTCAATTGAAATTGATTATCAGGTTGTGCAATAAACATGCCTAAGAACTGAAAATAACGTGAACCATGAAGTTGACCTAGACACTACGAAGTTGACCTTAATACTTGCCTTCTTTAAAAAAAGGAAGTGTTGACAGGCAAAAAGACGAGTTCAAGCATACTCTTAGTAAGAATATCTTGAGTAACTTACCACACTAATTGCAATTTTTTAAGTTTTCAATGCATGCAGTAACAATAATTTACTTATTTAAAGATAATAAATGTGTACTAAATAACGTTTTACTAATACGGTAATTTATATATATAAAAAATAATAATTGGCCGACTAAGATGACAAGAAATTCAATCATATTTTTAAAAATAAGAAAAGTTGTACAAATTTTATTTAGATAATTGTTAGTGATTTTTTTGGCTATACTTGGGTAATATAGATGATTTTAATAATTAATTTTTATATGGATTGGTGTATATCATTTTTTTCTAATACATGCACACACACACACACACACACACGTATGGATATAGATATTATATAGCCATATTGATAGTCATTGACTATTGACTAATAGTTTGACCGGCTTAATGACATCATGTTTTGGGAGAGTGTATGTATCAAAAATTATTCAATAAGAGAGATTATTAGTGTCTCTTAAATCAATAGGAGAATATATATATATATATATATATATATATATATATATATATATAAGGAAAATTTATATAAACTCTTCATAACGACATGAAATTTAACAATATTTAAAAATAATAATAAAAAAGTATTACAAATTTTATTTATATGGTCATTAGTGATTTTTTTTGCTATAATTGGCTAATATATATTATTTAAATAAATAATATTTATATGGATTGGTGCATTATCATTTTGTTTTCTAATTCATAAACACGGGCGCGCGCGCACACACACACACATATGTATATATATTAATGTGTATACATAGATATTATATTATCATATTGATAATCATCGATTACTGGTTTAATCCACCAATATGACCGACAAGTGACCTCACTTGTTGGGGGTGTGTATCGAGTGGTATTGCTAGTGTTGATGGTGGTGATTGATGTAAAACTCATCTCATACTCTATAATGACTCAAAGGCTATTCAATAAGAGAGATTATCGGTGTCTCTAAAATTAATAGGAGTATATATATATATGAATTTACATAAACCCTTTATAATGATATGTAACTCTCTGTATAGATGGGGCATTTAACCCCTATTGATGGCACGCTTAGTCTCTAGTAACAAGGTTTATATGAATGAGCCATTAAAAAAATGTATCAAACACTCTCTAGGACATTGTAATTATAATTAGAGGGTGACTATGATTGCAATACCTATTACTATATCCAGAATATGATTTGAGTGTCCAAGAGGCCCCTAAAAGTCATTAAAGATTTAATATCAAGAGTAAGGATAACGATGACATAATTGATAGGGCGGTGGTGATGATATAATAACAATAGGATGTCATAGCGGCAGAGGTGATTAGCGGTTGTTGATGCCGATTGCTATTTGACATTTGACAAATTAAGTTATTTATTTATTATTATTTTTATTTCAAGAATGATATTACATGTTTGCTATTTGACATTTGACAAATTAAGTTATTTATTTATTTATTTATTATTATTTTTATTTCAAGAATGATATTACATGTGACATGTCTCAACTGGGAAAAATCTTGAAAATATGTAATTAATTGTAGATGTTGTTGTTGGAATTGGTGTGATCTCAATAGGGAATGAATTGGGTTTTAAAAATATTTTGGTCAAATTAAACATTTACGCCAATTCACCACATATCATATCCCATTTTAATTATGGTCGTGTATGTAAGATGAATAAGTAATATGTGCAAACATACACGTGTATCTCATTAAAATAAATGTCAGCATGCAATTAGTTATAACCATAAATGAATAAGTATACAAATGTTGAATTTAAAGCACAGAAATTAAATGAGATAAGGAGAGAGAAACACACGATATTTGTTATCGAGATTTGGTTAAACTAACCTATGTCCCCGCCTTAGGCATTCCCCCCAAGGATTCCACTATCCCTACTCACTTATGCGAGGAGAGTAGAAACCGTTAACAACATTTCCTTACTGTGTAAGATAAACCCTAGGTCACATTATAGGGTTAACCCCAACCTTCGCACCTTTCCTTACGGGGCGAGGAATACCCCAACTCAATTATCAGGTTGAGCTGAACTGGTCTCCCTTACGAACGGAGATTCACCAGTTCAATTACAGGCTAAACCCAACTGGTACATAAAAAAGTTTTGTACATATAAAAATGCTTCTAAAAATACAAGTAAAGATATACACGTTTAAGCTCTACAATGCACTCTCTAATATGATATGAAAATGAGTTCAGTAAAGTAAGGGTGCATTTTTCAAAATAATTTTTGCAACCTTTGTATATGATATATAATATAAAAACTTCAAAGGTTTAAACCCTATAAAAAAATTTATCAAGAAAATAATTGGGAGAAACCAAGATTTACTCTCAAAATTGATTTTAAAATAATGAAGGCATTAATGAGAGTAAAATGTTTTTGATGATATAAATGCCCTAAAAAATTTGCTCTCTTTCAAAAATGATGGTACAAGAAAATGGATAAGTGAAAGAGAGATGGAAAGAGTGTTTAAAAAATTGCCCCATATAAATTTTTGCAATAAAAGTGATGTGGGGAAACTTTGATTAAAAAATATTTGAGAGAATTTTAAAGCTATTCAAAGTTGTTAATTTTGGCTTATGAAAGGGTATTTATAAATTTTCAGAAAATCTGACTGTTTAGAGACACGAAGGTCATTTTGAAATTGTTTAATTAAGATTTTAACCGTATTTAGGCGCTGAAAAATACCTGAACTCGAGAGGTTCGGTCGAGCAATGTTTGGTGTTGGTCGGCTGATCACTCACAAGAAATTTGAATTAAAAAGTGGGTTCGGTCGGTTGTGGGCAATGTCGGTTGGCTGAGCCAAGGTGATTTCTGAACCTCGTAGGTTCGGTCAACCGAGGCTTAATGCCGATCTACCGGTTCTTTTAGTTTGGCGCTGAGACAATGGGGACGGTGGAAAAGTCAAAATCATATGGTCGGTCGATCGTGGAAGGTATGTTCATTTTAGGTTAGCCGCCCAAGGCATGGTCAAACATTTGACTTTTGGCCTTCAGTGCGGTCGATCGAGTGGTGCTTGGTGTCGGTCGGTTGAACACTCACAAGGAATTTGAATTAAAAAGTGGGTTCGGTCGGTTGTGGGCAATGTCGGTCGGTCGAGCCAAGGCGATTTTCGAACCTCGTAGGTTCGGTTAACCGAGGCTTAATGCCGGTCTATCGGTTCTTGAGGTTCGGGTGGCCGAGACAAATTTGAACTGAAAGTTTGGTCGGCTGGGGACGGTGGAAAAGTCAAAATCATATGGTCGGTCGAACGAGGAAAATATGTTCATTTTAGGTCAGTCGCCTGAGGCATGGTCAAACATTTAACTTTTGGCCTTCAGTGTGGTCGATCAACCAAGGTGTTTATAACCTTCATGGGTCGGTCGACCAAGGTTAGTTAATTTAGCCTAAAAATTCAACGTCAGTCGACCGAACCTAGTTATGACCCTATAAATATTTCAAAAATCTTATTTGATTTTAACTTTTGAAAAAAAAAAAGATTTTTTATTAAACTTTATGTGCCCTAAGGTCTGTCTATAGTCAATTTGAGCATTCAATCTATATCATTCAGGTACATGCATTATTACAGATCAAAGATGTAAAAATTAAATGTAATACAAATTAAATCAAAATACCTTATTCTTTACTATTTTGACTTCATGGAAAGCGTATGAGTGTATAGTCTTTACGTCTTTCGTGGCTTCCATTTCTAGTCACCTTATGTGTGTCTTGAATTATAACATTTTTAATCACTAAATACACACATAAATAACTTGTACTTTGTCAGCATCAAAACAAGGATCAGACTCAAAAAGTCAATAGTTGTTAATGCATGTGGCTACCTTTTGATACGATGAAAAAGGGAAACTAAAAAATAATAAAAGAAAAAAAAAACAACTTGATTGAGAGACCTTTCGCGTATATATAATTTTTTAAAAGTAATATTTGAATACCTTATGTAGATATGAATATTGATATATAATTGGAAAAGACATTTAGTGCACACGAAGAATATATATTTTTTATTTTTATTTTTTGTTTTTAATTTCTAGCTTCATCCCTTAATTTTTTATTTTTTATAAAAAAATTTTAAAATATAGAATGCCATTGATTTTTTTCATAATTTTTGAATTTTAATTTGATGAGTTTGATCAAGTTCAATTTGTATTGGTTGCCGGGCTCTATAGTCAATATCTAAGAATCGAAAATAATGTGAACTATAGAGTTGACCTTGAGACTTACCACAGTGAGAAACAAAAAGAGGAATTCAAAAATATTCTTAATGAAAATATCTTGGGTGACTTACCACACTACCGCTCATTGCAATTTTTTAGTTTATTAGTGCATGAAGAAATATACTTATTTGAAAAAAAAAAATGTCCTCTAAATAACGTTTTATTAATGCAGTAATTTATATGTATAAAAAAAACAATAATTGGCACAACATGAATTTTACGAATATTTTTAAAAACAAGTGAAGTATTATAAATTTTATTTAGATGGTCGTTAGTGATTTCTTTTGGGGCTATAACTAGCTAATATAGATGATTTTAATGATTAGCATTTATATGGATTGGTGTACTATGATGACATGTATTTTATAAATATTTTTAAAAACAAGTGAAGTAGTATAAATTTTATTTAGATGGTCGTTAGTGATTTCTTTTGGGGCTATAATTAGCTAATATAAATGATTTTAATGATTAGCATTTATATGGATTGGTGTATTATCATTTTCCTTATATATTTACATATAGTCCGCATATGTATATACGTATATTAAATTGTCATATTGATAATCACTGAAACACTTTTGGCTTGATCTACTAGTTCGACCAATTTGGTGACTTAAATGGGTTTGTCATTTATCTGTTAAACCTAAAATTATATACTTGCTATGCTACACAAACTAAAGCATGCATTAGGGGTGTACCTGTAGTGGTACAGTTAGTGGTTTTGTTGGCCACAATGATGGCAATAAAGGTCGGTCAACAATGGTTAAAACAAAAGCTAGTTGGGAATGTAGTGATCAAAAATGTTCTTCAAAATCTAGTATAAGCGTACCCCACATTTGGGAACGTGAATCTAGATTTTGAATTTGAATTTTTATGAATTTAAACAAAACATATTGCATTGATTTTATTCTAAAACCAAATACGCCTAAACCCAATCTTGGAATTCATGAATAAAGTTCGAGAGCATGAATTTCAAAACCCATATTTAAAATAAAATATAATAAGTTCTGCCCGTACCCATACAAATTCAAATTCAAGCTTTGAATTCCAAACCCCTAAATATAAAGTTAGAACTATTTCATAAGAAAACTCCATTATTCCACCTTTCACGCTACATCTTTTACAAAAATTTCATAAAACTATAAAATTTCCTATTATTTAGCATGCCTCTTTATGCGCAAAAAAAAAAAAAACTTATTTGGATTGTGCAAATTCTTCTAGATATTTTAAAACATTTAATTATTTAAATCATTCAATTACAATTGCCCTAATTTTGAATACCCAAAAGTGCAAAACAATCATTCTTTATTCTCCTTTCTTGTTCCTTATGGGGTGGGTTCATAACCACTTGCAGTTCAACACCCTTCAAGCCTACTTGCATGTGTTGCCCATTCTCCATGAGCAAGAAAAAAAGAAAAGAAGAAAGGTATTGCTGTGGAGGAGGAAGCCATAATAATTGCTGTGTGTGTACACAGTTTCTTTAGGTTAATGCATGCCAAAAAGTAGAGTTGACGTTGGAGGTTGTGTCTGGGGGGGTGCAGAAGGAAATTATGTGAAGATGGCCAGAGTAGATCCCTTGTTTGGTTGGTGGGAATCCGACATGAAATCCCACATTCACTTTCTAGGTAATCAATTATGTGTTGATCAGCTTGAGATCATGCATTCGCATGAAATAATCCAACTCTCACAAGTCACGATTAAGTTATATCATTAGCCCCACTTTCTTGCAACTTTGAAAAGACAAATATGTACTTTCTAAACAAATTATGTTTTTCTTTTTTTCCACAGTGGTAGAAAATATATGCAGGTGTAGAAAGAAAATTTTTTTATTTTGGGAGAATATATCTTGAATTTAAGAATAACATGATATTTTTTTGGAATAAAATAAACCCCCCTACCCAAAAGATTTACATTGGTAGACTAGTTATACTTTTTTCATTTAGATAATATGGTTCGGAATTTGTGGATAACAATTTCTTACAAGCTACGAGAAGGATATTGAATGAAAATTAGGTTTCCTCTTTTGTGCAAACTGACCCAATGTGAGTTTCAATAAATTGAAAAAATATTGATATTTGAGCTGAGGAGCAGATAAAGACAGCTCTAAATATAAGATTTATGCTTAAATTATAAAGGCAAAGGCCCAAAGTATATACGAAGTTGTAATGTTTTTAAAATACAAATAAAAGATAGAATAAAGAAGACAAAAAATTATAATATCATTCCATTAGAATAGAAAGGGCAAGTTAAATGGAATTCCCCTCGACACTCAACTAAATAAATAAATAAATAAACAAATAAATAACCTCCTATTGAAGGACAAATCAATAGTTTTGACACTATTTTACTTGTAAAAAATAGTTTAAATTTTTATTTTTTACTTTTAAATATTTACAAAAATACTATCTTATTTTTCAATTTTATAATTTATATAAGAACGTTTGGAAAACAACTTTTTTGTTATTATGATTCCCGCCATGCATTTGGGAGTATCAAATTTGGATTTTGAATTTGAATTTGTGTCTAGAAATTCAAATAGAAATTTTGAAATCAAAACTCCTTTTATATAATTTTTTTTTATAATTTTAAACTTATATTTATAAAGCGAGCAAACTACTAACTATTTGATGGTATATAATATAAAAATAGATTTTATATAAATTTTATGTGACTTTTTCAACAAATCAAACATATTTATCAAGATTAACTGTGTAAATGCAAAATTTACATTTCAGAATCGTTCCATTTACACAAACACAAATTTGGGATTAGGGGTGGCAAAACGGGTCGAAACCCGACCGGCGACTCGTGACCCATCCGTTTAAAATGGGTTCAGAGTTATGCAAGTTAACTCGTTTATAAACAGGTCAATCCATGAACCCCGCTTGTTTATAAACAAGTCAACTTGGGTTTGGTCTATTTATTTGGCTCCTAAACCCAATAACCCATTAAGTAACAGTGTTACAGTGGACTCTGGACTTCAAATCATGTGAGCCTTTGGACGGAGGAGAAGAAGAAGGCGGAACAGATGAAGATCATGAAAGGGGGAAAAGGGTGAAGGGCGAATCCGAAGCAATCCTCGCCATCCAATACCTAAACCCCGCGCACAGATCCAATCCAATCTTGTAGGAACCCAAACCAAGAAAATTAAAGGGAAAAGAAAAAGAAAAGAGAAAGGGAGAGAAAATAGGAAATTGGTTTGGCACACGACCAAACTGTCAATGATTTCAGGGAGTCTCAGGAAACCATCAGTGGTTAAAACTACCGAGAGCATTTTAAGTGCCAAACCATCGACAGTTTTCTCCCGGGCCTGCTCACCTATAAATAGAAATGAGCTCATTTTAAAAAAAAAATTAATTTCTCTCTCTCTCTCTCTCTCTCTCTCTCTCTCTCTCTCTCTCTCTCCCCTAGGGTTTTGAGGTTCTCTCTCTCTATGGCTCTCTTGGGCTTCCTTGTGCTCTTCAATCCTCTCTCCCACCTCCTGGCTCCTAGGTCATCAATCCTCGGCAGATTTGAACGGCTAGGGTTTCGAGGTTCTGAAGGTTTTAGGCAGATTTTTTAGGAACGAGTAAGGAGATTAGATTATGTTAGCTCTTTTTGAGATATAAACCGATTAAACTGTTGTATATGATTTTATAAATGGTATATGTAATTTTCTGAACGAATCATACTTATGAAAATCATAGTTTTGAGTATTATACATATTTAGGGAAAATTAAAGTGAATAGGTTGATCATCTCCTTTTTACTGTAAAATATATAGTTTGAGTTAAATTAAACCCTAAAGATGATCATACCCTTATTTTCAGGAATTTTTATATTCCCCGGGCATTTTATTATATTATGATTTATCAATCAAAATTGTGTGGCATGAGAACGGGTATTATGGTATGATTAAATATGATAGTTTAATCATATGATTTTATTAGTGTATGTTATGACAAATTTATACAGATGTGATATAATGTAATGGCGGCTATGTGCCGGATATGATATACTGATATGACAGCTATATATCGGGTATGTTATTATGACATGGCGGTTGTATGTCGAGTTATGAAATGGTGGCTATATGCCGAGATACAACAATGGCATGTTTTACACTGATATATGAAATGAGATTTTATTACAGTTTTTATTACGTAAATTGTAATATATGGTTTAAGAACCCTGAGGGATTATATGTTATGTGAGCATAGTACTATAGCTATATAATTTGGAAGGAAATGCAATCACACTGGTATGATAGTGTGATGATGGATAGTCGATTTGTGACCTAGGTATAGTGCTACTCCTGTAGGCTATGCTAGGAGACCCCTCCTAAAGGACATTCCAGGTGGCCCTCCCGATGGACGTTCCTAGTATAGGGTAGGCATAGTCTTACTTTGTAGTGACCCAAAGAATAATAGCATTTTAACAATAATAAATTCGAGGGACTGCCAGGACTCATTGACGAATACAGGGCTTTGTCGACGAGTGCATAAGGAAATTCGTCGACAAATACAAGGCTTCATCAATGAGAAAATACCGAGAGATAGTTTTGGGCTGCTCTGAAATTCACCGACGAATACAGGGTCTCATCGATGAATTTAATGAAGGACTCGTTGATGAGGTGACGTGTCTCGTCGACGAATCTGCCCTATAAATAGCTAAAAACTGAATTTTTATCCATTTTTCATGCCCCTCTCTCTCTCTACGACTCTCTCTCTCGCTCTTCTCTCTTCGTTTTTGGCCTCGTTAGTCGCCGGATCGAAGATCTGAAGCTACCACGACACTCCTGGCGAAATTCTCTACAAGTCTGTCAGAGCGGATCGTTGGGGAAACGAAGTTGGATTTCATCCCAAATTCAGGGTAAGGCCTTTTAGCCTATTAGCCTATTTTTGGCCTTATAGTAGTTATAAGAAATGATGTAGGCGATGAAATATTGATATTTTGTTCTAGTGAATATTTTTTTCAGGGTATTTTGTAGGAGGCCCTACGAGTGTTAGGCTAGTATTCCATAGGGGCTTTCCAGTGGTCAGGTAAGAGAAATATGCTATGTTAGGTATTTTTAAAATATTATACAGTTTATTAAATGATGAAAATTATATATTACAATATCATGTGGCTTGTGAATATGAACATAGAACGAATATATGTTTTATGATATTTCAGTATTCTAATTTTACGATATTTCAATACCATTATTACACGAATATTAGTATTATGATTATGCAGTTTCAGTATTATGATCTTACAGTTCTCAGTATTACGACGTATGAATTACAGTACAGTTATGCAGCATCATGGTTATTACAATTATTTTAGAATCACGGTAATTCAGATAGTTGTATATAGAAATATATTATCTAGTATCAGACCCTGTTAGACTGGCAGCTACAGAGCACAGTACCGTTGCTACAGATATTATGTAACTTATGAGTGCAACCACCTATTTAGATAATACGTGGTAAGGTCAATCACCTAAGCCCTTAAAGAGATTAGGCTCCCCATCCACATATGGGTTAAGGTGGGCAGATTGATCGATGGAGTATAGTGATTTATTCCTGGTTGGCCAGCTAGGGTAAATCCCGCCTACGGACCGCACAACCCTGTCATGAGGGGGGTAAGTCATGACACACAGATAGCCACAAGGAATATTTTCAGTTATTATTAGGTATGTACAGATTTGCAGAAACAGGGAACATACTTACTTATACTATAAGTATTTTGAATAATAATCTCCAATACTGTCATGTTAGGCAATAGGGACAGGGGTGGTAGATTTTATTACTTATACTTTATTTATATATTCAGTTATACATGTTCATTTGAAAATAGATTTTCATGATACTATAGCTCATTTGCCACACACTAGTAATAGCATATTTCTTCTTACTGAGCGTTGGCTCATCCCAGTGTTGAATTATTTTTTAGGTGATCCAAGTAGGCGAGCAGATCAGGCTCATAGGTAGAGGAGCTTCAGTGGTGCCCTGTCCGAGAGTGAGTACATTTTTGGGAATGATTTTGTATACCCTAACTAGTTGAGAGTGCTTTGGGGAACAGAGATATGTGTATATTTTGGGAAACATGTAGCACTTTGTGCATATGGATATGTTTATTCAGTTTCTGCTTCTTGCTGCTTAAGTTAATGAATGGGTTTACCCCTCAGTATGGTATCAGAGTATGTAGAGTATGTATATATATAATCAGTTTATTAAGCAAGTCGTTACATACTTACAACCTACTTTTGACTTAGCTATGGTTGGACAGTCAAATGCTAAGTCCAGCCTTTGGGCTGCACAACCTGTCATAGGGGAAAGCATGTCGATAGTTCAATGACCCAAGAGGTTGGTTCTTCTATGCATATATTTGTGAATTTACGAGAAATAAGCTATATTGAGCCGAATTATGTTATACAGAAAAACATAAGTATTTTCAGTTATACAGATGAGTATAGTTTTCAAATGGCATTTCTTGTTCAATTAAATAAATGGAAATATTATGTTCACACTCATGTTAGCCACACACTGATGATAATCTGATCCTCCAATTAAGAAGTGTCTCACCCCCAATATTTATCTAATATTTCAGGCCCTTCAGGGAACTAAGCCTAGCGTGCTGTGGGCTGGGATTAGAGGGTCTATAGTGGTTGTCAGAGCTGGTGAGACACTAGGTGTTATGTTTGTTAATTTTGGGTTGTAATATAATGACAGGGAGTCTTGTAATTGTTTTTTGGGATAATTAGAACTCTGGTAATATGTTTTGAGGTGGGTTGTCTTCTTTTGTGTATATATATATGTTTTCAGTTATGAATAGAAAAACCCGAAGACCCCAGCTTGGGGCTGGGTTGTTTATCTATGGTATCAGAGATTATTACAAGAATTTATGCAGGTTTTCTCTCCTAGCACCCTCGGCCCCACGTGGCGGGTTCAGGGCGCTACAAATCTAGCGAAGGTCCCTGACATCCTTTCCAAGAGTTTCCCCCGCTACATTAAATCCGACCTCATCGCTGCCTTTAAGGAGCTCCTCCGACAGAACTAGTGCGGCCTCGCTGTTGAAGTTTTCTCCGTGGTCCGATCAAAGCCTTGGTACCGCACCGACCACTCTTTGTACGACCTTTCTTTGTGCGCCGTCTGATCTGCGATCTAGAAGTGGTGGGCAAAGGGTCGATCCCCTACGACGATAAGGGCATCATTTAGGTGCTTCGGGTGGTGCTCAGCACGAATACGATGGAATCGACAGTGAGGATTTACGCGATTTACGGGATGATGAAGAGGAGCGGGTGGGGTTCCGACTGGGTGAGGAATGAGATTGTGGTTTGGTATGGTTGTGTTCATCTTCACTTCTTCATATTAGCTTAAAGTTTTTTTTTTTTTTAATATGAAATGTTTCAATTTTTAAAAAATAAATAAATTATATATTTTAAACGGGTAACCCATGACCCGCCCGTTTGCAACCCGTCTGGACCTCGCACATGAACCCGTTTTGTCACCCCTATTTGGGATCATAAATTAAAATTACGTGAACTTAAGTAAATTTTTACATCATTATATTAAACATTACTTAAATTAATTTATCATTTAAAATTCGTTATTGCAACTGTAATATAATTTCAAGCAACTGCCAAAATAACCGTGGGTCCAATGCTAAAATTAAATCTCAATCATCACCACACTTTTTCTACACGCGTGAGGCTTCTACTTAGAAGCGCACCTTTAGTATCCATAGTTGTTATTATAATAATAATAATAATAAATATTATTTTATAAATTTTAATCACTTCTCCCTTTTTTTTTAATATATTTTCCTCCCTTTCTAACTTTTAATGGGCACTTTACAACACATAAATTCTATAAGCTTTGAAGAGTTTGTTCACAACTAAAACTCTCTAATTATGTTTGGAAGTATTTGAAAAATTGAAATTGAAATCACAATTAGCTACTAAAATTCAGTTATCTAAATAAATTTTCTTTTGATTTGCTGTAGGTTTACTTCATTTGGACTAAACAACGGATGTCACATGCATTCCATTTTATATCTTTTTATCAATTACTCTCACAATTTGAATACGAAATCCCTAATGTAAAATTGAAAATCTCAAATTATAGTGATGGGAACATCCTACGGTTCTAATTTGCGTGAGTGGAAGGAGGTTTGAAATGAAATGTGAATAATTTCTCATTGTATAACACAAGTCCAAAATACATAGTTTGCTATCATTTATACATACTTGCAAAAAAAAAAGTGCAAGAAAACAAATATATGTACTATTACGTCCTCGCATCAAGATTTATCATTTTAATTGTAAATAAAACACGTATAACTATTGCTCCCGTGAATCATATGAATTTTGTTAAATCGTCATTTGACCGTGACCACCTGAAAGGAATCAAATAATAATGACTTGAATGACTCGGATTGTACTTCGGGAGATCACTCTGATGCCTAGGTTAGGGAATGAGAGGTTCAAATTTCAACAGTAAATGAAGAGTGAGAGATACTGAGATGCTTACCTTCTCCTGAGATCCCCTTTTTATAGTGGTGAAGGTAGGCTCCCCTTCAATTTGACATTTATGAGCGTGCTATTATGCTTACGAGGGTTATGGGTGATTCGCCATTATGCTTAGGGGGGTTATGGGTGACTTGTCATTATGCTTGAGGGGGTTAAGGATGACTCGAAGCGGTTATGCAGGACATCAATAGTAACAATTGTAATCGCATTGGAGGTTATGGATAACCTGAATACAGTTATGTGAAACTAGGGGTGGCAAAACAGGTTAATAGACCGGGTTTAGGAGGGTCATAAACGGGTTAGGGTTAAACGAGTACCGGTTTGGGTTGACTCGTTTATTAACCGGTGACTATTATGTAAACCAAACCCGCAGGTTTAATAAAAGGGTCACCCGTTCATAAAACATAATTTATTTATTTTAAAAAAATTTAAACATTTCATATAAAATGACATATTAAAAAAAAAACACTCATTCATTTTATTTTTAAATGGGTCACCTGTCAGGTGACCTTACTCGAACCCACCTAACTCGTTTAGTGAATGGGTCAAGTCCGAGTTGACTTGTTTATAAATGGGTCAGCTTGTATTAAACTCAAACTTGGTTTAAACAGGCGGATTACAGGTCACTCGTCAAATTTTGACCCGTTTTGCCACTCCTATGCGAGACATCAAATGTTGTCCAATGTTGGCCTTACAGCTATCCGCCCCTATGGGCATCCCTGTCAATTTTGGGTGTATCAATAACAAAATTAAAATGACTAGATTTGAACATAAAACTATACATAAATAAAAGTTCAATGTTTTTGAGAATGCTATATTTTATTTTTTATCATGTCTTTTTGATTTTTTTTTTCTCGTAAAAGACATGACTAGCTAATATTTTGGTATTTATAACGTTCACACATTTGGAGCGATTGTTCATATGCACGTGTATGATACATTGTAAACATATCTAATTATGTTTTTGAAATATTTGTCGTATTTTTCAAACATGTAACGTGTATTCAACAAATATTTAAAGAATATTAGTATTCAATACAACCACGTACCCATTGTTTTAGAAGCATTGGTAAGTCAATATTGATAATATTAATGTTTAAATGGTTAACAAATTATAAGTCGGGTTGAGCAAAATTCGGTTAAAATTGAATTAATTAAATTAACTGAGTAAATTTGATCGGTTCAATTCGACTAAAAATTTATTCAATTCGATTCGATTTTCATTTTCATTGAATTTAGGTTTTCGATTTTTGGTTCGGTTTTTGAATTTAGTTAATTCGGTTAACCGAATTATACGAATAGTATAAATTAATAATAAATAATTATATGTATTTTATATTAAAATATTTTATATATTATATATAAAAAAAAATTATATAATCAATCGAATTGACTAAATGCTCACCCCTAATTATAAGTTCAAGACTATGCTATGCGTAGAATTGAAGGTGTCACATCCTACTCCAATAAGTCCAACCCATCAAAGGACAAAGAAGACTATATAAAAAGAAAAATGCTTGGTAAGATGCAAGTGCATATTATTCGAACTATCGTCAAAATTAAAAAATGATATGTTATATCTTTTTGTTAAACAATATATTGTATTAAATTTTACTTTTTATCATTAAATAAATTTATTACGCTAAAATATTAAAAAAAACATTCATTTGTGCAATTATTTGTAACAACAACAACAACAAAACCAGGTCTTAGTCCACTAGGTGGGGTCGGCTATATGAATCATTTTTCGCCAATTTATGCAATCATTGACCATTTCTTTTCATAAATTCAAAGATATTAAATTCTTACTCACTATTTCTTCCCAAGTTATTTTAGGTCTACCCTGTAATGACCTAAAAATTCATATTTTTTTTTTAAATAAACTATAGACTGTAAATTACCTTACTATGATACCCCTGTAAAGACTACTGAACAACACCTATGCAGCGGAAAATGTAAAATTGTACAACCATGTACATAATACCATAATTCAGTATCTCCCCAAAATATACCTACATAATTACACATCATTCCAGTATCTTCTACCTAAAAACTCCTGAATGCTACTAAAAAATACAACCCCCCTTTGATAACACTTACCTTATAGACAGGGTAGTGTAGACGACCTCTCTACTTACGAGTTTGATCTGCTTGTCTAGCTGGATCACTTGAAAAATGTTAAATCACTAGGATGGACAACTCTCAGTAATAAGAAATATGTTATTATTAGTGTGTGGCAACTGAATTTACACAAATAATTTACTGATAAATAATTGAACTGAGATATCATGTAAAATATAATACTGTGTAACTCACACTTACGTGGCTTAGAATATATCTATAATATCTGAGTTTTCTATTTAATCATACTACTAGTATTATAATATATCTATTGTTATTCTATAAATCTGTATATATATATAAATAACTATGAAAACTACCTTGGGAATCTGTCTGTCATGATTTAACCCCTCATGATAAGGTTGTGCGGCCCATAGGCGGGACTTAACTGTAATTGGCCAACTGGGATAGGTCAACTAATACTCTATCTATTCTCAGTCCAACCTTACTGCAATCCCTCCAAAGGCTAGGTACTGACATCTCTCTCGTCAAATCGGCCACCTCTACCCATAACACTAGGGAGCTTGCAATCCCTCCAAGACACGGTTGATGGAAATCCACACACTATCTGAGATATGTGGTTGCCCTTTGATTTGAAATAGGTACGATACCGTGCTCTGCTAACTGAATCTAACTGAAATAATTAATATGACTTAAATAATTCATCAGGGTCTGATACTATATAATACTAATATATAATTACCTTACTGTTTCATCATGATTCCAAAATAACCATAACACTGTAAATCTAATATGAAAATACTGCAATATCTGACTGAATAAACTGAAATATTCGAGTGTTATGGTTTTGAAATTTTGAAAATCATGGTATTCTGTAAACACTGTAAAATATCTGTTTGTATATACACTGTAATTCATAATTCTGTAAAATCTGGAAAACATATTTATGTGCAAAAGTACTGTAAATCATCATATTCTGAAAAATTGCATAAATTCTAAACTATTCTAATATTAACTCATGCCACACAACTAAATAAAAGCCTTATACTGAAATCTATATTTTCTAATAATAAAGATAATTTATACTCCACAGAATATACCCCAAAACACATATATATTATTGATAAAATTTCTAAAACTCCTAACATAGCATATTTCCCTTACCTAGCTAACTGAACTCGCCTACTGATTATAACTCATGCCCACGACATTTATAATTCCATAATCCTGAAATTACACACACACACACACACATACACACACATATATATATATATATATATATATATTTCCCTGTCAATTAACTGAATTTCCCATAATAATTTCATACTCACATTTCCAAAATTATAAACTATTTATAATTTACCTGGGTCCCTGAAAAAAAACACCTACTAAAAACCTAGCCTTCCTGTCGTGTATACACCAACCCTGAATTATACAAAATCTCAATTTCTCAATTTAACCTCACAAATACATTCACATCTAAGCTTATACCTTAAATAAATAATTGATCAATCAAAAAATACCCAAATAACACCTTTATCTCAGTTTTGGGATGGTGTTCCTAAAACCCCAAATTGAAATTCTACTCCGCATACGTTGTAGAGAATCTTCCCAAGAATCCCGTAGTGGCTCCTGATCACCGAAATGAGGCTTATTGGAGTAGAAATTATAGAGAGAAGGGAGAGGGGTTGTGGGTTCCGAAGAGAGAGAGAGTGATTTGTTAAAAAAAAAAAAAAAGCTCTCGGTTCTTTATAACATTCAACATTGGCTAGAAAATCATCGCCGATTTTTTGTATTTCTCAAAAAATCATCGCCGATTTTCTATTAACCGGCTCCAAGATTTACCGTTTTACCTTTACCCGGTCATGATAACTTCCCAAAACCGTCTCCGATTTTCTGGCTCCTTCAGAAAATTGTCGCCGGTTTCTTCCTGCCTTAGCCAAAAATTCAGTTTCCATTTTATTTTATTATTATAATTTTTGGGTCACTCATACCCCTACCCCTTCTACTACTCCCCACAGTAACTAAGTCACTCTTCCTCATAGGTGCACTATATGGCCTATGTTGCAAGTGTCCGTACCATCTGAGTCGTCTCTCCCTTATCTTATCTTCTACAGGTGCTACACCTAACTTACCACAAATATGTTCATTCCTTAATTTATATTTCAATGTTATACCACTCATCCATCTAAGCATTCTCATCTCGGCAAATTTTATTTTTTAGATATTATGTTTTTTCATTGCCCAACATTCACATCCATATAACATAACTGGTCTTATAGCTATCCTATGAAATTTCCCTTTCAATTTTAAGGGTATTCTACAATTATAGAGCACACTTGAAGCACTTCTCCATTTTACCCAACCTACTTTAACTCTATACATTACATCATCTTCGATTTCTCCTTTAGCTTGCATAATAGATTCAAGGTATCGAAATCTACATGTAACGACTTGCCTATTTTCCATATATATATATATATATATATATATTCCATATATAAAATAAACTGCAAAACAAAACATTATGTCACTCCTGTATAGTCTGCTATAACATCTCAGGCCCTAAGTGAGCATTGAGGAAACCTGATTATATTACACACCTATGCAGCGGAAAAACATAAAACCATCCATTCATATAAACTATACCAGAATTTTAATAACTAATCCCAACAATACACACATATATACACATCCCCCCAATATCACCTACTCAAAAATACTTTCTCCTGTATACACTTACTCAACAAATAGGGTAGTGTACTCGCCTTCTCTATTTGCGAGTCTGATCCGCTCGCTTAACTAGATCACTTGAAAAAAATATTAAATCACTAGGACGAGACAACACTTAGTAAGAGGAAATATGCTATTATTAGTGTGTGGCGAATAAGTTTCATAAATACTGTATTAACAATATCTAAAACTATAAAAGTTGGTAAAACAATATACAATATAACTTGCATCTATCATAGTTTAAGGTATAACTGTAATATATGAGTTTCCACTTTTTCATACTTCTAATATCATACTATATCTGCTGATATTCTGTAAATCTGTATACATATGCATAACTAAGATGCTTACCCTGGAAAACTGTACATCATGATTTAATCCTTCATGACAAGGTTGTGCGGCCCTTAGGCGGGACTTAATCCTGGTTGGCCTACCAGGTAAGTCAATGTAACTCTACCAATCCTCAGCTCGGCCAAATTGCAACGTCTCCTAGGCACGGTACTAGTATCTACCTCGTCAAATCGACCACCTCAACCCAATCTTTTAGGGAGCCTGCAATTCCTCCAGGCATGGTTGACGGAAACCTTCCACACACTATCTAAGATGTGTGGTTGCACTCTGATCTTGTAATAGCAATGGTACCATGCTCTAATAACATAATATTTACTGATCTGATTTATCAGGGTCTGATACTATATAGTACTGATATACATAATTATCTTGCTGTTTCATTATGATTCCAAAATAACTATAACATCGGAAGCTAATCCTGATTATACTGTAATATCTATATTGTATAAACTGTAATACCATAGTGTTATAGAAAATAACCATAACACCGGAAACTTATCTGAAAATACTGTATTATCTGAGTTGTATAAACTGCAATAACCTAGTGTTATGGCTTTAATATTTTGGAAAATCATGGTAATCTACATATGCTGTAAAATATCTATCTGTATAAACATTGTAATTCATACTCTTGTAAAAATCTGATTAAACATATCTCTGCATAATAATATAAATCATACCAATCTAAAAACTATATTGTTTCTGTATTGATCTGATAAGGTCTCATAAACATATTTTTGTTTAGATACTATAAAATATAATAATTTGGAAACTGTATATTTCATATACTGATATAATACTATCTCATTCCACACAACTAGATAAATAAATATCTCATATATTGATGCTATATTTTATGATATACAAATAATTTTTGAACTGTATAATAATCTGGAAATCATATAATTTATTAATAAATATTCTAACATTTCTAGCATAGCATATTTCCCTTAGCTAACTGACTGGGAGGCTCGCCTCCAACTCTACCCTCACGACCTCGACATACCAATCTCAAAATCCTGCAATAATACATTTATACAAATTCCTTAGTAAATCACTGAATTTTCCCAGAAAATTATCTCACTCATATTTCCTAAACCTGCCTATTCACAATTTCTTAAACGTTAATATATTTGGGCTTCTGGAAAAATATATGCTGGGGTCCTCAACCCACGCCTGCATGGTCCCAAAAATACCCTAACCCTAAAAATATAACACCCTAGTTTTTACTCTACAAAATTCTAGTATATTCTCATATAATACAAAATTTGGACTTAGATAAGTCTGCAAATACTAAAAATACTTAAATAATCTACTTACCTTGATTTTGGATGGTTTCTAAATTTCTTAAATCGAAATTTTGCTATGGCTAGGTTGTAGAGAATCTCCTTAGGATCATCGTGGTAGCTTTTGATCATCGAACCAGGGAGAAACAAAGCCGGAAAGTTAGAGAGAAGTGAGAGAAACTGTTTATAGAGAGAGAGAGAGAGAGAGAGAGCAAATTTCCATCAAAATTTGATTTTTTTGCGCTTATATAGATAGCTAGCTACATGGCCTCGTCGATGAACCGTGTGTAACGACCCCTTAACTTACCACATAATAAACATAAATAATGATGATATCAACTCGAAACCGTGGGTAACGGGGACACTTGTCAATCACAGCGGAAACCTAAGTAGCAACAAGTATAAAATCTCAATCATCCAACCATAAAATATAATATTAGAGTTATCTACATTCCCAAAATACTGTATTTATTTATATTCTTTCAAAATATTTCAAAATACATCTAGGATCCCATAACCAAAACAATTCTGATCATAGTACATTGCCTACCCTTCTCGTAGGGAAGCTAAACCCACTCAACTGCGGCCTTGACTTGCCGGTCCCTCTGGGTTTCCTGAAAATCATTTAATATTCGGGGGTGAGACACTTATCAGTAAGGGAAAATAAACTAAATACAACTATGTGGCAACATGAACATTTAATGCAATTATACATATACAGTACATTTCATATATCAGTAAACATTCATCATATCGTACTAAATAATCATATATATTCATATTTGCTAATAAATCATATCGTACATAAAACATCTATTATAACTGATAATACTGAAAATATACCCAGGATGAATAGTTAGCTGATGTCATGTATTACCCACCATGACGGGTTGTGCAGCTCGGAGGCGGGACCCGACAATGGCTGGCCGACCACTGCCGAGTAAAAAATGTCTGTAAGTACGATGGGCCCGCCACACCCTGGTCCAAACTGTCAGGTGGACGTCCACACTCTACTGAAAGCCACATCAACTATCCATCTCTCACCCCCTCATGGGATGGTTAGCATTAATCTGAACTTAGATATCTTATGTAGTATATAGTATATGATAATATAGCATCTTTCATAATTTCATAATTACAGCCTCGTGCCGAACATTTCATAAATATGGCCTCGTGCCGATCGTTTCATAATTACGACCTCACACCAAAATCATACATAAATACGGTCTCGCGCCGAAATCATTCATAAATACGTCATTATGAAAATAATCAATTTATCTTAATCATAATGTACTGTATACTTCCATAACTTCTCAAATCATACTGCATTCATATCATTATCATATCATAATATTTCTCCTCGTAAAATAATATTCATGCCACACATTTGCTGTATAAAACTATACATTGCATTTTAAAATCATACTTTCTGGCATCTCATACATATATATACATTTCAACATATTAGCAGTATTTTTTCTTAAACGTACATTTCCTTCGTAATCTATAGATATAATACATGCTTTCTAGAAAATAACTTTTCTCATAAATAATAATAATTTGCATGAAAATGACTGCTTTAGTTTATTCCTTTACCTGGTTACTGAGAAAGCCCCCTAAAATATCTTGGTCTAACACCTGTAGAATTTCTTGATCAATACCCTGAAAATGAAAACTCTCAGTACTAAACTTCAGTATTTTCATGTGTACATCATTTCCTATAACTACCACAAGACCAAATTTGGCTTAAAAAGTCTTACCTCAACTCAGGGATGGTTTCCAACTTGCTTTCATCAACGATCTGCTCCGGTAGATTTAAAGAGAACTTCCCTAGGAGTGTTGTGGTGGATTTAGATTGTTGAACCAGTGTAAATCCGGCCCAAAATTGATGAGAGAGAGAGAGAGAGAGAACCGAAGGGAAAAGAGAAAGGAGAGAGGTTGCTTAATAGGGAAGTTAAAAATCCAGATTTTGATATTTATGGAATAGGGGATTCGTCGACGAGCCACGTCGTTCGTCAACAAATCCTTTAATAATTTCGTCAACGAAATTCAGTTGGCTCAAAATCTCTCTCGATATTTCCTCGTTGACGAATCTTGTCTTCGTTGACAAATCCTCTTATACCTTCGTCGATGAATCCCCTGTATTCATCAACGAATCCCCTGTATTCGTCGATGAAGCCCTGATGATTTCCCTCGGTTATTCCTTCCAAAGTGCAATGTTGTCGACGAACGCTTGACTTCCTCCTTTTGTTACAGTCTCCATTTCCCTTCCTCTTTATTATTTAAATCCTATTATTATTCGGTTTGTCACACCATGTCACCTCGTCGACGAGTCCAGGAAGAGGGTTCGTCGACGAACACCTAACGCTATCTTTTAATAATGTCTACTCCATTCTTATGTTTTTCTTTTCTAGTGTACCAAAGTTTAAATCCTGATTTATCAATTTCTCTAACTTTCTCTCCTACCCACTTAGTTTCTTGAAGGCAAATTATATTAATTATTCTTTTGATCATTGTATCCACAATTTTGATGTTTTTACTCGTAAGTGTCCTTATATTCCAAGTTGCTAATTTAATCATAGTTTTCAGAACTAACGTTTTTACCTGCCCACATACAGGATGTTGCAGGAACCCTCGTATATTTGACACCGTGCCCGGGCGACGACCTAGCCCACCCACGCTCACTTTTTGCTACACCCGAGTGGTTCAAGTGTAATGTGCCGCTCGTAGGGGACGCCCCAACAAAATTTTGGTAAGGATTCATATCATAGTGATCTGATAAATTTTATGCTGGCTATCAGCTACCTAGCGTAAACCTCCTCCTTTACCTGGGCTTGGGACCGGCTGTAAGTGAAAAAAATTGGACATTAAATGCATCACAGGCGGAGTTTATGCAATTACTTGTATTATATATAATTTAAAATATTGAAATTAAAAAAAAAAAAAACAAATAAGTAGATATTAGACACCAAATTATTTAAATACTCTCTAAATATGTTTGGAAGTATTTGAAAATTTGAAATTGAAATCACAATTGGTTACTAAATTCAGTTATCTAAATATATTTTCTTTTGATTTGTTGTAGGTTTACTTCATTTGGACTAAACAACATATGTCACATGTATTCCATTTTATACCTTTTAATCAATTACTCTCACAATTTGAATACGAAATCCCTAATGTAAAATTGAAAATCTCAAATTCTAGTGATGGGAATATCCTACGGTTCTAATTTGCATGAGTGGAAGGAGGTTTGAAATGAAATATAAATAATTTCTCATTATATAACACAAGTCCAATATACATAGTTTGCTATCATTAATACGTACCTAAAAAAAAAGCAAGAAAACAAATATATATTGTAACGCCCCGACCCGCCATGTGAGCTCGGAGTGCTAGAGGACATAACATAAAATAAAATACTCTCGGATACATTTCATAAGAGGGTCCGACCCCAAAGAGTTCACGGTTACCCTATCCATAAACAACATACAATAAAGCAGCAAAAAAGTTTCAATCTCCAAAATACCATATCAGAGTTCTAAGTCATTACTATTACATAAATACTTCCATTGTTTCTATTACAATCCCAAAAAGATAACCTGACCATAGTCCAGTACTTACACGAGTACTTACAAAAAGGACTCCCAAAACACTACGCTCTAAAACCCACTAGAACGCTAGGTCCGGTTTCCTACAGGACCTGAAACAAGATTTGTATATTGGAGTGAGACACTTCTCATTAAGGTGGATCATATTACATGAGTTTATTCCAACTGAAAAACAATAGTAAGTTTAACTAAAATGAATTACGCAGTTAAATCAATCCCAACCCTGTAATATAAAAGATATAGATATAATTCCTGCAAAAGATAGTGTAGCTCATTATAAGCGAGAGTTCTAGAGATTAGGGTAAGATACATGACCATACACTGTAAAATCCCTCGGCTCAGTATTAAAAACTATAACTCCGCTCATTTTACTTTTAAATCATGCATATGCATATCAAACTCATCTATGCCTAGGAACACCACATAAACACCATTTACTTCCACCATGGTACGGGTTGTGTGGTCTGTAGACCTGATCTATCTCTGGTGGCCCACCAGTCTAATCACTTCAATGTTACAAGTCCACCTTGGTCATATCCCATCCTGAATCAAACACCAGAACAAGTGACCAATCGACTTTTCAGATACCCACCCTTGCCAATAAGGCGTGGTTGCACTGTATCACCCACTAGCAACGGTACCGTGCTTCCATAGTAACCAGTTTCTCAGCTGGTTCATACATCATATATACAATTTATAATGAAAGCACAGTAACCTATTTTCATTCCATAAAGCATTTAAGCAATTTCAGTATTTTTCACAAACTTATTCATTCATCAGCATTAACAGGCATACACAACCCTCGGTCTTAAACCGGTATCTCGTTTTCCACAATTCTCTGAAAACAATCTGGAACTCCAGTTCCCATATTTCATACCAAATATTCCATAAGCTCAGTTCATTTACATTAACCATCTCATGTCACACCCATTTAATTAAATACGCTATAACATAATAAACGATTTGTAAAACTACAATTTACATAAAATAGGGTATCTCAAACTTTTAATATAATAAGAATATATAAGTTTAAAGAAAAATGGAGACCATACCCCAAAACCCTAATTTTCTCGAAATCATAAAATATAGTTCAACTGGTTCAGATTTAAAAAATAACTGATGTAAGACAAATCCCCTTACCTGGCTTACAAGAAAGCCCACTGGAAACCCCAAACTACAGGCCCTACGGTGTTTGCAGTTCAAAATCTTGAAACCACAATTTTCCCAAATAAATCACCCCAAACTATAGATCAGCAACCATTAATCATTTCCTAAGCCTTCCTATAGCCCACAACAACCATAAAGCCTTAAAAACCTACTTACCCTGATGTTTGAGTAACGCCCGAAATGCTCAAATCAAAGATCTGCTCTGCTAGACTTGTAAAGAATCTCTCCTAGATCCTCGTAGTAATTTTCGTGTCAATTTTGTCAACGAGTGATGAGAAATCGTAGAGAGAGAGAGCGTGGGCATGAGTTAGAGAGAGAGAGAGAAAAATTATGTTTCTTAATGAAGAAGCAAGCAAATTTTCTATTTATAGAGCCCTTGACCCAGTCAAATTCGTCGACGAATAGCGCCTTTGTCGACGAGCTACTAAAGGTCGTTTGTCGACGAAATAAGGACCTCGTAGATGAACCTTAAGCTTGATATTTTTCATACGCTTTGGATTTCTTCGTCGACGATGCTCTAAATTTAGGCGATGAACTGCTTAGGGACTTTGTCGATGAGAACATGGACCTCGTTGACGAAACCTGTTAAAACTCCTATTTCCTTTCTTATTTAATTTCCTCATTTTCCTGGTTCGAGTCTCTACATATATACTAGTACGTCCATGCATCGATATTTATCATTTTAATTGTAAATAAAACATGTTTAACTGTTGCTCCCAAGAATCGTATGACTTTTGTTAAATCGTCATTTGACTGTAACCACCTGAAAGGAATCAAATAAAAATGGCCTGAAGGACTCGGAGTGTACTCTGAAAGATCACTCTGATACCTAAGTTAGGGAATGAGAGATTCAAATTTCAACAGTAAATGAAGAGTGAGAGACTCCAAAATATTACCCGAGTTCTAAACTACCTTTATACACAAAGGTCTCCAAATATTCATATTACATTCCAACCAAAAGAAAAAAAACTAATTCAGTCCATACGACCATATTACATATCCAGGGATTTCAAACATAACTTAAATACATTAGAGTTCTTACAGACACTCACAAAAAGAAACTAGCTATCACCTCGCCCCGGAGCTTGCAAAGCTCGATCTCGAGATGGTCCTGAAAAATGATTTGTGTATTGGGGTGAGACACTTCTCGATAAGGCAGATTAAGTTAATATCATTGTGTGGCCAACATGAGTTTTAGTGTATATAGAAAATATCCCTTTATCCAACAAACCGAAAATAGCATTTGTGTATTCTACTTATACTGACACAGTTGAAAATACCCATTTAATTCCATAGTGTAAACCAACTTCGTAAATAAAGAACACCATTTACATAAATTAACATATATGCGTAAAAGACACTCCATGAGACTAGACGACATGCTTAACCCCCATGACGAGTTGTGCAGCTCGAAAGCTGGACTTAGCCTTGGGGGATCAACCCAAACAAAGTCAAAGTAACCATATGCAAGTGTGTCTACAGGCATCCACAACCTCGTTGCAGGTCCGATTGCCTTACCACTTCCTGATCCGGAACCTAGGAAAGGTCCATCAACCCTTCATAGGTCAATCGGCTAAAACCACCCTACACTTCTCAATACAGTGTGGGCGCACATGGCCAAATAGTAATTCCCGAGCAACGGTACCATGCTCACAATACAACTGTCCTCAGGGTTCTTAAACCATATCATGCAATTTAAATAAAAAAAACTATACTTTAAATCTCATTTTGTATTAAACCTGCCATTTCACAATAAAACCTAGCTCTTGGCAGTCAAGTAAAATCCAACTCTCGGCTGTCACATACAACTCGGATCTCAGCCATCAAATAGAACCTGACCCTCGACCGTCAAATAAAATCTGGCCTGCAGCTGTCATATCAAAATTCAGTATTTTGCATAAACAATTTTAGTATTTTTCACAAATAGTTCTAGTATTTCCACAACAAGTGTACTCACCATTCTACAATGTATTTTCACAATCATACTGTAAAAACCCCCCCAAAAAAAAGAGATATAAAAGATTAGTAGATTGATTTCTAAAAAAAAATAAAATATTATTATTATTATTATTATTAATTAATTAATCGAATTTAAAAGAAAAATAAAAAAATAATTAATTAAAATTTATTTTTATTTTATTAATAAAATATATATATTATTATTATTATTAATTAAATACATTATTATTATTATATTAAAATATATATATATATATATATATATATATATATATTAAATCACCTGAAGCTTTAAAAGAAGCTTTAGGTGACTTCTTTAGTAATGATTCACGCCCCCCCAATATTCTTCTCCTTCTTCTTTATTTATTTAATTGTTTTCTTTCCTGCAACCTGCAATCTCTCTATCTCTCCTCACGTTCTCTCTCCCTCTCTCCTCGATTTCGTGACGGATTTTCGCCCGATCGAAAATCCGAAGATACCACTAGACTCCATTCACCGCTGCTGTCATTTTTACCGAAGTGGATCGGTGGTAGGAGCGGCGTAAGCGTATTCCCTGGGGTAAGCCATTTTTTTATTTTTCTTTAATTTCTTGTAAAATATAAGCCCAATTGACGAACGGACACCACCACGAGAATCTAGGGATGATTCTCTACAAGTCTAGTGGGACGAAATTCTCGTGGGGGTGTCGGGC
Organism: Malania oleifera; assembly: GCF_029873635.1. Classification (NCBI taxonomy): domain Eukaryota; kingdom Viridiplantae; phylum Streptophyta; class Magnoliopsida; order Santalales; family Ximeniaceae; genus Malania; species Malania oleifera. The sequence continues at coordinate 107,193,402 of NC_080423.1, read as the reverse complement.
CAAAACCCCAAATTTGGGGTGCGGTGATTATTAAGGGGCTTATTTTTAATTAATTAGCATTAATTTAGAAATGCTAAAATATTAAGCATCTGGGACTGAAGTAGGATTTCTAAAATTTACGACCTGGGTGAGTGCCACGGGTGTAATTTTGGGACCCGCAGGCAAAATTTGGAAAATTAAGTAGGGATGTTAAATAATAGTTTAAATATTAATTTGAGGTATATGGAGCCTAGGGAAGGCTAGATAAGTATTATTTTGGAGAAATAGATTAATTAATATGGGGAAAATGTAAATTTCAGGAGTTGAATTTCGGGCGCTAAGGGCGTAGGATTTGGGTCCTAAGGAATTTCTCAATAGTCAGGTAAGGGAATAAACTAAAACAGTAATTTTTCATGCAAATTATTATTGATTATGAGTACATTTATTTTCAGAAAAGCATATGTTATATTGTGTATTACGAATGAAATGTACGATTGGGAAAATACTGTTATGATGATTAAAATATATATGTATGTATGAGGTGTCGGAAAATCACGATTTTAGAATATGAAGTATGACTTTTAACAGCATATGTGTGGCATGAATATTATTTTATATGAAATGTATTATGATGTGAAAGATTTTACGAACAAAGCATGATTTCAGGTATTATGAAAATATGAGTTATGTTGTGATGGTTTTGACAATTATGTGATAAATGATGTATTTTTAGAATATATATACCTAAGACAATTTTGGATTGAGGCCATATATTTATGTTATCGACACGAGGCCGTATTTATGTTATCGACATGAGGCTGTATTTATGTTATTGGTGCGAGACCGTAATTACTATATTTTCGGCGCAAGGCCGTAATGATGTTATATATATGATCATGTATTATATGTTATCACCACCAGGATGTTAGTTTAGTTCAGCTCAGGGGCTCGGTACCGTAGCTATATGTGTAGATCAGATATCTACGTCAGATTAGTGCTAACCATCCCATGAGGGGATGGGAGATGGATAGTCGATGTGGCTTTCAGTAAAGTGTGGACGTCCACCTGGCAGTCCGGACCAGGGTGTGGCGGGCTTATCGTACTTACAGACATATTTGATTCGGCAGTAGTCGGCCAGCCATTGTCGGGTCCCGCCTTCGAGCTGCACAACCCGTCATGGGGGGTAATACATGACACCAGCTAGCTATTCATCGTGGGTTTGTTTTCAGTACTACAATTATAATAGATGATTTTATGTATGTTATGATTATTAACAGGTGTGAAAATATATGTTTACCCAGTACGATATGATGATATTTATAGAGTTATGAAATGTACTGTATACGTATAAATGCATTAAATATTCATGTTGCCACACAGCTGTATTTAGTTTACTTTCCCTTACTGAGAAGTGTCTCACCCCCAACATTATTAAATTTTTCAGGAGCCTCAGAGAGATCGGCGGGTCAGGGCCGCCATTGAATTAGTGAGATTACCTGTGAGAAGGGTAAGATTTTGTACTAGGGTTAGAGTTATTTTGTGTAACCCTAGAGATATTTTGATGTGTATGGATATGTACAGAAGTACAGTATTATAATGTTATAAAAGCTCTCGTATTATGTTTTATGGGTGGACGTATGGATTTTTATGTTTACTGCTGCTAGGTTTTCCACTGTGTATGACAGGTGTCCCCATTACCCACGGGTTCGGGTTGACGATTTCATTTATTATGTGATATTTTATGTTTATAAATTGAGGGACGTTACACATACTCAACTTCGGTTATACAATAACCATATGGATTATTCACCTGCCACATGGTTTCAATATTTGAACATAGTCTAGTAGACAACCAAGAAAACACAGTATATTTAGTTTGTTAGGTAAAACCAAGCTTTCCACCATTCATTTTATTGAAAATATCGTATCTATATTCTATGTTTGTAAAGTTCATTTTGAACGTTTGGTTTTCGAAATAACCTTTAAAATCTTAAGTGTACATATATAAAGCACCTTAATTGGTTCAAATTTAATAAAAACCCGACTTAACTTAATCCCCTTACCTGTTCCTAAAAAATAGACTGCTAACGTTTCGAAAATCTAAAACCCTTGCTTTGCCCTTAAATAAGAAAAACTGTACGAAAACCAATGGTTTTCCCTGCCCTAACAAAACCGTAAACGGTTTGGCAGTTGACCATCCTTAGTTGACTGAAACTGTCGACAATTTTTCCCAAGCTCTGTAAAACCGTCGACGATTTGGGTTATGTGAAACCAGTTTCTTTCTTTTTCCTTCGTTTTCCTTTATTTCTCCCATCCTTATTTATTTTCTTTTATTTTTGAGGTTCGAGTTTCTACAGGTGAAGGTAGGCTCCCCTTCAGTTTGACATTTATGAGCTTGCTATTATGCTTATGAGGGTTATGGGTGATTCGCCATTATGCTTAGGGGGGTTATGGGTGACTTACCATTATGCTTGAGGGGGTTATGGATGACTCAAGGCAGTTATGTAGGACATCAATAGTAACTGTTGTAACCACATTAAAGGTTATGGATGTAACGACCTGAATTTAAAATGGTATTTAAATAATAAAGAGAGGGAAATGGAGATCGGAAACAGAAGGAGGCCGTCGATTTCGACGACAATATTGAACTTTGGGAGGAAAAATGGAAAAAGGGGATTAGCAGGACTTCATCGACGAATACAGGGGATTTGTCGACGAAGGCTTAAGAGAATTCGTCGACGAAGGCTTAAGAGAATTCGTCGACGAACACAGGGGGCTCATTGACGAGAAAATACCGAGAGGGGTTTTTGAGCCGACTGAATTTCGTCAACGAGGGGTGGATTTCATCAATGAAATTTGTGAAGCACTCATCGACGAAGGACGGGCTCGTCGACGAAATTCCCTGTTCTATAAATATGGGAAATCCGAATTTTAACTTTATAATTAAGCTATCTTCATCCTCTCTCTCTCTCTCCCCTTCGGTTCTCCCTCTTTCTTTCGTCGATTTCGGGCCAGATCTTCGCCGGATCGACAATCCAAAGTCACCACGACACTCCTAGGGAAGTTCTCTCCAAATCTGCCAGAACGGTTCGTTGGTGAAAGCTAGTTGGAAATCATCCCAGAGTTGAGGTAAAGCTTTTTAAGTCATATTTGGTCTTGCTCCAGTTATAAGAAATGTTGTGCGCATGAAAATACTGAAATTTAATACTGAGAGTTTTCAGTTTTGGGGTATTGGTCAGGGAATCCCTCAAGTGTTAGACTTAAAAACTTTTGGGTAAAAACTTTCTACTCAATATTTGGGTTTTTGACAGTTGAGGAAAGTATTATGTACTTAGAAATATTGAACTTTAATACCGGGAGTTTTCATTTTCAGGGTGTTGAGTTAGGAACCCTGCGGGTGTGGGGCAGTTTTATTAGGGGCTTTTCAGGAATCAGGTAAGGGAATAAACTAAACTAGTTTTGTTTTGGAAAATGCTTGTATATATATATTTAGCATCTGATTTATGGAAAATGTATATATATTTTTATATATGTTTTATATTTGCAAAATACAGTGAAAATGATTGTATGGTTGAATATGTGAAAATCCGTTTGTGTGGCATGAGTATAAAATGTAATGAAATACTGTTTTCTGGGAATGTGGATGATATGGATTTGTATGATGGAAAATCGGCGTACGGGCTGAGATTTTTACATGATTTGCCGGCGTACGGGCCGAGTTATGATAAAATGTGTAATACCGGCGTACGGACCGATGATTTTCATGATACAAATATATATGCAAATGATATGATTTATGTGAAAATAAATGATATGAGATATCTATGTATCACAGTTTTAATATATGTTATATGATATCAGAACCTGGTTAGCTTGGTGTAGGCTAGCACTTGTATGGTACCGTTGCTATGTGTCCATGGTCCTCGTGATCATGATATCTGTGTTAATGCCGTTGTACGGAGTGGTGTGAGATTGGATGGTCGATGTGGTTATTTTCAAGAAGTGTGCTGTTATCGCCCCTGGTGTACGGACCAGGTCTGGCAGACCCATCGGACCTATAGACTACTGTTTGACTTGGCAGTAGTCAGCCAACCATGATCAGGTCCTTCATTCGGGCCACACAACCCAGTCATGTGGGGGTAATACATGACAACAGCCAGCTAACCTACCAGGATTGTTTTTATGTTATTATTATGATATGAGATGAGATGTGCTTATGAAATACAGTATGTTCTGCCATGTTTTGATATACATATGTTTTCCCAAATTTGATAAATAGTACTGAATATGTTATATATGATATATGTAGAACATTGAATACTCATGTTGCCACACACTAGTATTAGTTTATTTCTTTTACTGAGGGGTGTCTCACCCTTAAATCTTATAAACTTTTCAGGAGCCCCAGATAGGAGAGCGGGAAAAGCCCCGCTGAGTTAGTGTTGTTTATTTGCCCTCTGTAAAGGGTAAATTTTTGGTAGGGACCGTTAGGTTTTGTGGGTATTATCCATAGTTTTCATTTTTGGGATGTATATATGAAAGTACAACGATTGTAGTAACTCTGGTATATCGTGATATATAAAATGAGAAGATGCATGTGATTGTATATTTCCTGCTGCTTAGACTTCTGTTACATATATTCTGATGTATCCCTAGTACCCACGGGTCCAGGTAGATGGTGACCTGCTGAGCTGGAATGTATGATGTTGATATTATTATTATATTATAAAAAAAATGTGAAAAATGAGCAGGTCGTGACAATGGATAACCGGGAGGTAGTTATGTGAGACTAGGGGTGGCAAAATGGATTAACAGACCGGGTTCGGGTGGGTCATAAATGGGTCAGGATTAAACAAGTTCGGGTTTGGGTTGACCCGTTTATTAACCACTGACTACTATGTAAACCCAAATTCGCCCATTTAATAAACGAGTCACCCGTTCATAAAACATAATTTATTTATTTTAAAATTTTTTAAACATTTCATATAAAATGACATATTAAAAAAAAACACTCATTCATTTTATTTTTAAACGGGTGACCTCACCCGAACCCGTCTACCTCATTTAATAAATGGGTTAAGTCCGAGTTGACCTGCTTATAAACGGGTCAGCTTGCATTAAGCCCAAATGCGGTTTAAACAGACGGATCACGGGTCACCTGTCGGATTTCGGCCCGTTTTGCCACTCCTATGCGAGACATCAAATGCTGTCAAATGTTGGCCTTACAGCTATCCGCCCCTATGGGTATCCCTGTAAAATTTGGGTGTATCAATAACAAAATTAAAATGACTAGATTTGAACATAAAACCATACATAAATAAAAGTTTAATGTTTTTGAGAATGCTATATTTTCCTTTTTATCATGTCTTTTTTAATTTTTTTTTTCTTGTAAAAGACATGACTAGTTAATATTTTGGTATTTATAATGTTCACACATTTGAAGTGGTTGTCCATATGCACGTGTATGATACATTGTAAACATATTTAATTATGTTTTTAAAATATTTGTTGTATTTTTTAAACATGTAATGTGTATTCAACAAATATTTAAAGAATATTAGTATTCAATACAACCACGTATCCATTATTTTAGAAGCATTGGTAAGTCAACATTGACAATATTGATGTTTAAATGGTTAACAAATTATAAGTCGGGGTGAGCATTATTAAAATCGAATTAATAAGATTAACCAAGTAATTTCGATTGATTCGGTTCGGTTAAAAATTTATTCGATTCGATTCGATTTTCATTTTCCTTGAATTTAGGTTTTCAATTTTTGGTTCACTTTTTGAATTTAGTTAATTTGGTTAGTCGTATTAAAAGAATAGTATAGATTAATAATAAATAATTATATGTATTTTATATTAAAATATTTTATATATTATATATAAACTAAAATTTTATATATTTTTATATATTACATATTAAAATTATATATATTATATATTATTTATATTATATGTATATATATCAAAAATATTATATATATATATATATGTTAAAATATTAAATTGGTTAACTGATTTAATCGAAATTCGGTTTGATCGGTTTTGAGTTCAATTAATATGGAGTTTTGGTTCAGTTCGGCTAATGAGATTTTTTAATCTTTTTTTTTTTTTATTAATTCAGTTAATCAACCGAATTGACCAAATGTTTATCCCTAATTATAAGATTAATACTATGCAATGCATAGAATTGAAGGTGTCACGTCCTACTCCAATAAGTCCAGCCCATCAAATGACAAAGAAGACTATATAAAAAGAAAAATGCTTGGTAAGATGCACGTGCATATTATTCGAACTATCGTCAAAATTAAAAAATTATATGTTTTATCTTTTTTGTTAAACAATATGTTGTATTAAATTTTATTTTTTATTATTAAATAAATTTATTACGCTAAAATAAAAAAAAAACATTCATTTGTGCAATTACTTGTACTATATATAATTAAAAATATTGAAATTAAAAAACAACAAATAAGCAGATATTAGACACCAAATTATTTAAATACTATATCATTTATGTTTAAGTTAAAATTTATAATTGACTTATAAAATTAGTTTTGAATTTAATGTCAACACTCGATACTTAATTTTACTAAACACCCATTAGCATGATTTGTTGCACCTAAAAATATCTTGATGTAATTTATCTAGTTTATTATTGAATATGTTTTTGTTTTTTGGTAATTTAGGAACTCCAGCAACTATTGCGTCACTTTGGACACTATGATGTGACACAAAATTCGGAAGATAAAAGCTGCATACCTATTGATGCACCCCTGGTAATTCATCGGGGTAAACTCTCAAGAGGGAATTGAACCCGTGACCTTAGAGTCATCAAAGTCACAAGTCGCCCTTACCATTTGAACTAACTCGATCGAGTTTATTATTGTCGAATATATTTTAAAAATGTATTATCTAGTGGATTACACTTCAACACGATTGAATATATTAACACTAGGACTGTACACGGTTCGGTGTGGTTCAATTTTGGCCAGAACCGAAAATCGAACTGAAATTTTTGATTTTGATATTTTCGAACCGAAACCGAAACTGAAATAGAACCGAAATTATGTTTTAATTGAAAACCGAAAATGTGGCGGTTCGGTTATAGTTTTTCGGTTTTAAACCGATTTTTTTACAAAAAAAAACCTTTATTTTTCATAAAGTTGTTGAAAATTTATTGAACATTTTAATTTTTTTTTATAAGAATTCACAATTTTAACAAAATAAAATATGTTGGTCACTTTTAACAAAAATAACCTTTATTTTTCATAAAGTTCTTAAAAATTTATTAAGGATTTTTATTTTCTATAGTGACTATATGGTTATATTGTATGCTACATTTTACTAGCCATATTATATATATATACATATATATATATATATATCTTTTATAAATCAGTTTTTCGGTTTCAACATAAAACCGAAACCGAAACCGAAACCAAAACCAAATTTTTTTATTTTTGAAAATTACGACCGAAATCGAAAATTGAAAACCGAAAAATCAAATCGTGTATAGTTTCAGTTCGATTTTGGTTCGATTTTCAATTTTTCGATAATTTTTGTAGACTCCTAATTAACATGTGGCACTATACTTCAAAAGTTTAAACATTTTAAAATAATTGACTGGATATGTTAAATTGCTCGTAGCAAAGAATAATAATATAATAATTTGAATCAAAGTAATAAAATATCACAATAATAAATGAATATACAATTCATGTAAGGGTGTCAAATACAATTATACCACACCTTCGTGTAATTAATTACTAAATTTCAGTAATCATCATTGCCATATTTAAAACCCGAGGGTAGCTATCATATTTTTGTCATATATTAAGGGATATTTATGTAATTTAATAATTTGAAAAATAAATAATTAGTGGACCTTTTATTAAGTGATGGGGTAATTTATTGCCAAAGCGGAATGGCCCCATTACTTGAGGGAAAATAAAAAAGGAGAAATGCAAAAACAATTAGCAAGTCGCACCCGGTGCACGTTAGAGCACGTCACTGCACAAGTGTAATGTGAGATATTTCACGTAAAATATTGCGCTGGAAGAGAAGAGTGCTGTGGCACACGTTAGGGCGAAAGAAATGAACAACGGCGCTATCCTGCGCTCCTCACGTTTGTCGAGCTAACCTGCGCTTGTCTGGTCAGTGGCCACTGCACTGCTCTTCCGCATGAAACCCCAAACGCCAAAAATAAAAAGAGAAAAAAAGAAAAAAAAAGAAAGAAAAGGACGCGCGGCATTGAATATCCAGCCACCTACCAGATATAGAAAACTTAAAAAATAAAAAATAAAAAATAGAAAATAGAAAAAGGAAAAACGAAAAACGGCACAATTGCTTATATATATATATATATATATATATATATTTTTTTTTTTTTTGGAAAGACATAAATCACATAATTGCATATATCCTTCTTCTTCCTCTCTCTCCCTCTCTCTCTCTCTCTTTCCAAGTCTCGAACGGAGAAAGAAAGGGGAGTCATGGTTTCGACGAGACGAAGTGGATCTCTATCGGGAAACAACAGCAAGCGATCTTCGTCCTCCGAAGAGAAGCCTCCGTCGCCAAAGCGTCACAAGGTCACGAGAATCGATCATCTCGAGCTTCTTTTTCTTTCTTCTCTTTTTCTTTTTTTGTGTTGTTCTTTTTTCCATCATGAATGTTACGGTGTTTTTGAAGCTCTGGAGTTTTGGATTTTGATGTTATGTTTGTGAGCTGAATGTTCGATTTCCGCGAGTTTCAGGCGGAGACAGGCGGTGCTTCGGAGAAATCAGCGCTGGCTGCGGAGAATCCAAAGGATTTGTGCTCGCCGGCGGCGGATCCCGCCGACTGTGGTCCCGTGGATCCTGCAGTTCCTGGATGCGGCGCCGGGGATGCTGTGAATTCTGGAAAGGGAGAGGCGGCGCCGGCGGTCGCGGTGTCGACGCCGATCGCGGAAGGTGAGGAGTTGTTTGTCAGTTTGCCACTGATCTCTTTGCATGTCTATATTCTGTAGCGTGTTGGTTTTTTCGGTTTCTGCTATGAGGAAAATTTGAATTTGCATTTGAATTTGGATTTATGAGGCTGAGGTTTTGGTTGTTTAAGGGATTCCACCGATCGTGGTGGAGAAGCCGAAGAGTTCTTTCTCCTCGTGGAGTTTTTGTCAGAAGCAGAACCCTAATTTCGAAACGGTGATGCCTTGGTGCAAGCTTCTTTCACAGTCTGCGATGGTGAGATGTTTCTCATATGAGATGCATTTAGTTGGTCAGAATGTGAATTATATAAATTCGGGCACGCATCATTTGATGAAATCTCAATTTGTAGCTGTTACTCTGCTTTATCTTTTGGCTAAAATGAATTTTTATTTTTTTATTATATACTGTAGAATGCAAATGTTGTCATTTCTACATCGAGTTTCACCATTGGTTCCAGCAAACACTGCAATTTCCCATTGAAAGACCAAACGATTAGCGCAACTTTATGCAAGATCAAGCATACACAGGTATTTCTTGGTAACTATGCTCTCATTTTAAACTCCATTTGGGATTATATGCAAGTTTAAATGTTCTCTTGTTTGTGCATTCTGCACGCACAGTCATGTATATTGATACTACATGGACATGATAAAGACACATATCTTGGGCTCAGTAGTGATTAGTTCTGGGCTGCTGTTTTCCTTATTTGTACATGGCTGTATGAGTTCTTTTTGTTTGTTGACATGATCAGCGTGAAGGTATTGCTGTGGCCATGCTTGAAAGCATGGGGAGCAAGGGATCTGTGCATGTAAATGGGGCTCTTGTTAAGAAGAATACCAGTTGTGTCCTTAGTTCCGGGGATGAAGTAGTTTTTGGATTGCTAGGGAACCATGCTTATGTATCCTTCCTTGTCAGGCTTCCCTGTTCATTATATTTTTCCTTTTTATTTATTTGAGTTGCATTTGTTGTGTGGGCAAGTTTCCTCAATTTTATATGTATAGATTTTTCATCAACTTCTGACTGAGGTTACAATGAAGGCACCTTCCTCTATTGGGGGTGCAGAGGCTCATAATAGTTTAGGAAGATATATGCTTCAGGAAAGACGGCAGGCAGGGGATCCTTCTGCTGTGGCTGGGGCAGCTTCTATTCTCTCAAGTTTGAGACAAGAGTCTTCGCGTTGGAAGCCTCCAGCTCAGACCAATGGTAAAACCAACCAAGGGATGGAGCTGTCCACTCACTCTGTTGTTCGTGATGTTCCGGAGGTCGAGCTTGACGGTCTGGAGTGCAGTTCTGCTCCAAATGGGGCATGTGATAATGCTGCTGATATTGGAGCAACGGGCAAGAACCTTCCTCTCGATTGCAACCAGGACTCTGGCATAGAGGCAGGCAATGTAAAATTTTCTGGGGTGAATGATTTGCTAAGGCCTTTTTTGAGGATGTTAGCTCCGTCGACTAGTTGTAACCTGGAATTGAGCAAAAGTATCTTTAAACAGGTACTGGAGGAAAGAAATGAGTGGACGAGGGACTCGCAGCCAGCTTCGACATCAGGTCTCTCTCTGCGATGTGCTGTGTTCAGGGAAGACATTCTTGCTGGAATTCTCGATGGCAAAGACATACAAGTTTCATTTGATGATTTCCCATATTACTTGAGGTACGATTGTCTCTCTCTTAAAAAGAAAACAAGAAAACACGCACTTGCTTTTTTCTCCCCCTCACGATAGATTGTTGTCAAGATAGTTTTATATTGATTATAAGTGTCATGATCCATTTAAGTTTGAACTTTTCCGTGATTGAAGTCTTTTGCATTTTATTTTTTCCATTGATGGGTTGTACTGGTATTAGTCAGTTCCTGCATTCAAAGTTCATTGCTATAAAATAATGCATACTATGTGCATGCGCACACATTTTCTTAATAAGCACCTGTGTGCACACATGCTTGTCTGTATCTGTGTTAGCATAAAACAAAGTTTGTTCCTAACTTTTCGTAAATAAATAAAACTAGGGCAGTTGATTCCAAAATTTCCACTGGAATTTCATTATTAGTTCATCATAACCAAAGCATAGAACAAGCAAAACATAGCTAATCAATAGTGTTCCAGTCCTGAATTTCATTATTAACTCATCATCACCAATACATAAAACAAGCAAACTATGACTCATGTTCCAAAATATAAAAAAAAATCCTTTCATTAAAAAGGGAATTGGGGGTAAGTCTTAACTTATTGCTGTCATTAAAAGAAACTACTTCATATTCTTCTCAAGTGATTATAATTTTTGATGATTCAGTGGATTGCCAGCCGGTATTGTTTATATCAATTATCAACAAATGGAAGTTTGTGAAGTAGCCAATATATGTAAAATTCAAAATGGCTTACACATCTTAGTTTAATGTGATGTCAAACTTACTTGAAATTAGAGTTTGCAACCTTTAGATATTAATTGTACATTTGTACCTTCCCAAAATTTCAAGTTGATATCTCATCAACATGAGATTATGAATATGCATGCTAAAGATTGTTGTAACATCATAGATAAATTACTCTAGAATTGATGGACTCTACATCCTAAATCATCCTGTAAGGCTTTAGCAAGTACCATTATACATGCTGGTCTGGAAAAAGTGATTTGATTTGTCGTTGGTGTACTTGTGTATGTGGGTGGTGGCGGTTTTTTGTTAGGTCAAGAAATTGGGTTGACTAATTTGAAATTATTGCTGCAATGCCTTGTTTGTTGTTGTACTTGTGATAATCTTGTATGATTCGCTAAAATATGCTTGCTACCTTGTGAATTCCGAAAGTTTGTGTTTGAGGGAATTGCAATATTTTAATTGAATTTTTTCTTGGCAATTGGTTGTTTGGGGATGTAATACACGTTGCCACTTAGACCAAGGAGGATATGTAGCACATATGTAGCACAAGACTCCTAGAGCTAAATCCACTTCTAGTCCACCTGGAGGCTAAGTCCTTTCTAGCCATTCAATGGAAGACTTGTTCCTCTTATTTATTTCAGCATTAGGGTCCTTCACATAATCTCTTTGGAATAACACCTGGCTGGAATAAACAGACTGATTGATTGCAATGAGGTAGCAACCATTCGGAGATAGAAATATCTTTGTGGCAGCCAAAGTGCCATCGAGTTTGGTGTTGGATGAAGATCAGTTGGTTAGGAGTTCACACCAAGAAGGCAAAAACAATTCGTTTTGATAACAAACATAGATCTGTTTAAGAAGAATAGGCAGCGAAGCAGGGAAGAAAGACTCTAGAATTAAAGGCCAAGGAGATGGATAGGCTAGGTTAGCTAGTATTGAATAAGAAGATGTTCTTCTTCCCCTGCTCCTTTGCGAATTGAGTGCACTACTTGTAATGAAGGGCGTATCCGCTCTTGGCAGAAAAAAACCTTCTTATCAGAGAAATAAGGCACACTCTTTTGTTGGCCTTTGTTTAACAGAGAATAGTGCGTAAGGGGGACGGCGACAAGTCACCCCATGTTTTGTTTCCCTATATCAACCCTTTGGTTTTGAGACTAGTGGAGTTGTACGGGAGAAGTTAGTTGAGCATTGAGTAAAGTAGTTGAGACTAAGACCACTTGGGTTCAATCATCAATCAAGTGCTTCTAATGTCAAGATTTTGGGCATTGAGCAACTCAATGTCCTAAGCAGGTCATGGCCATTGTAGAAAAAGAAGATGACAATGGTGGCATTCAAGTAGTTGAAGTACAAACAGAAATCCCAAGTGATTTTGGTGATGATGGCAATGTGAAAGATTTGTTTAATACTCCAGCACATGCTCCCTTCCCACAAGGTTGAAGAAAAAGAAGATTGAAGGCGAACTAGTATATTTCAAACTATGATTTGTCAAAAGCAGTTTTGTAACCTCAATGCAATACATAGAAAGCTTTGGTGAACAATACCAACTTGAAGGTCTGTGATTGTTTGCTTGCACCCCTTCAAGATTGGCTCAATTATGGAGACAGTGCAATGTGATATTCTTTCTCTCAAGATTTGTCATATCCAAAAAATGTCCTTATTTGATGGGAGGGTTAAGCATGATGGATATGGAAGTTTTTATTCCCTCTCCACCTCGTATTCCCTCTCCACCGACGAGAAGAAGCATAAGTTGATGTCATCTCAAACTCTTCCACTCAGAAGCATGCCACTTGTTTTTTTATTATGAAGATGATTCTATTCATGGTGATGGACTTGTTGGTACTTTTGTGGAGTTGGAAGGAACGAATTAACGTAGGATGAGAAGCGGGTATTTGGGTTGGATAATTATTTTCCCAATGTGGAGGCCTATGTCAAAGAATAGTGTTAGTGGATTATTGGGTCTGAACCCAAATCTGCTTAGTTATTTAGTCATTTATTGTATGTGTTTAGTTTGCTTATAGTATAATTATGCGTTTTGGGGGCTTGTTTGTAATATTTGTGTATTTTAGGGGTTTGTCTTGTAGTTTCATGTAGTTTAAGGGGTATATGTGTGATTTCTTGTGTTAGAGGTGGTTATTGTTGAATTTGAATTAAGATTAACATGTGTTCTTCCCCCCTAAGTTCATCTCCTTCTTCCCCCTCCCCCTTTTTTTCTTTCTTCCTCCTCCTCCTCCTTCCCCTTATTTTCTCTCATCAAATTTTTTCTAAATTCTCCCTTGGCAGCAGATCCTTGATGCTGTCCTGCATCATTGATTTGTGCGTGAAGTTGAGTCTTTTTCTTGAGGTTGGGTTGTGGAAAGAATTAATGGCTGGATCAAAGGAATTATCTAAATATACACTTTTTTTTTTTTGGTGGGAAATGGCTCTAGAAATAGATTTTGGCTGGATGTGTGGTGTGGAGATGATCCTCTAAAAAAGATTCATCTCTATCCGCTTACAAGCAAGGATGCTATGGTTGTTTGCATCTTCTCCTAGGGCCGAAAGGGGATTGTTTGGGATTTGCTCTTTATAAGGGATTTGCAAGATAGGTGCTTCAAGAAATTTCAAACTTTTGGCACTCATTACAACACCATAATTAATCTTGACCTGAAAAATTCTATCAGATGGATGGACGGAAGTAGTAAATTAGCACTGAAGAATTTCTACCTCTTAATGAACAAAGGTTATGCTACTTCCTTGGAAATTTAAGTTCCCAATAAAGTTTTCTTCTTTGTTCGTCAGGAAGCTGTCCTCACAAGGGATAACCTTCATAGAAGAGGTGTGGCATTCGTTGATTAGTGTTTCACCTGCAAAGAAAATAATGAGAGCCCTAATCATTTGTCACTCATTGCCCTATTGCTTGAGGAATCAAGAATCTGACTTGGCAGTGGTTTTAACATCTTTTTGAGTCATGCTAGGAAGTTTGAAAGCCCTTTTCCACTATTGGAATCCAATGTTGGAGGGGCAAAAGGAGAGATAGGAATGCTATGAGGATGTGGAATCTTGCTCCTTTGGACCCTATTTTGCTACACAACTAGGCTATATGGAAACCTTAAAATACAATTTTGGGAAGATTTGGATGGTATCATGTGAGGGATACCAGGGTCTGGAAAAACATATATAGGAGCTGATTTGAATGGACACATTGGAAAGGATAATAAAGGTTATGAGAGGATACATGGAAGCGTGCATATGGAGATGAAAATGAGCTTGGGGATATGATTTTTGATTTTGCAATGTCTTACAATCTTGTTATAATGAATACTTGCTTTAAGAAAAGAGAAGAACACTTAATAACCTTTAAGAGTGGAAAAATGAAAGCCAAATAGATTTCTTCTTAACTAGAAGAGGATATTGTTTATCTTTTAAGGATTGTAATTATCCTAGGGGAAAGCTTGACTTCACAACATAGAGTTTTAGTATTAGGTATTTGTATAAAGAACTGGAAGAAAAAGAGCAACATAAATCAATGCTAGAGAATTATGTGGTGGAGTCAGAAAGGTGAAAGTATTGTAAAATTTAAAGATAAAATGATAAAAGGGTGATTGGACAATAGGGGGATGCAAACACTCTATGGATTAGTATGGCTAACTTTATTGAAAAGATAGCAAAATTGATTTTTAGGTGAATCCAAGGGAAGAGTCTTGGGATAGCAAAGAAAGTTGGTAGTGGGACCTAGATATCCAAAAAGCAGTAAAAATAAAAAGAATTTGGTATAGGACATGGAAAAATTGTAGAAATATA
Source organism: Malania oleifera (assembly GCF_029873635.1). Lineage (NCBI taxonomy): Eukaryota > Viridiplantae > Streptophyta > Magnoliopsida > Santalales > Ximeniaceae > Malania > Malania oleifera. The sequence continues at coordinate 107,178,303 of NC_080423.1, read as the reverse complement.
GAAAATTTTGAAAAGTATAAAGAGGCTAGAAAAGAGACGAAAAAGGCCATTAGTGAAGCTAAACATAGAGCATATAATAATTTATATGCTAGAATAGATACAAAGAAGAGGAAAGAGAATATTTTAACTAGTTGGAGTTAGAGAAAGAAAATGCAGAGAGCTAGGTACAAGAGTAACAACTAATGTTAGGTCTACAGGAGGAGAGTCCATAGAATTTTTGATCACAATAGTTATACACTAAGGTTCTACTTTGAGCCCCTATCTATTTGCTTTAGTGATTGATGAGCTCACTAGGAATATATCCAAATGAGGTCCCATGGTGTATGTTGTTTCCAGATAAAATTGTTTTGATTGATGAAAGTAGGAGAGGGGTAGAATCTAAGTTAGAACATAGGAGAACTTTAGAGTCTAAAGATTTTAGGATAAGTAGAAACAAAACAAAATACATGAAATGTAATCTTAACCAAGTAAGGACGAATACTGAAAATTATATTGAACTTGATAATCAAGAAATCAACAATACCACTAGATTTCGATATCTTGGATCTATTATGCAAGCGGAGGGAGAAATTGAAGAGGATGTAATTCACAGAGTTGAAGCAGATTGGGTAAAATGGATGAGTGCTTTAGGTGTGTTGTGCAATCATAGAATACTATTAAAATTAGAAGGAAAGTTTTGTAGGATGGCTGTACACCAGCCATGCTACATGCATTAGAATGCTAGGCAACTGAGAAACAATTCAAAAAGTAAAAGTGGGCAAAATGCACATGCTAAGGTGGATGATTGGTATAACCCTGAATCAAGGAACGAACATATTTGCAATAAGCTAGTTGTCACGGACCCCCAAAATAGAACTCAAGCAAGGCTCGTGTGGCACTTGTTGAGAGCTCTCCCCCGATGAGTCAGCCAATAATCACACGTTCAAGCCTGCAAGCACGAGCACTAGATAAGTCTCACTACCCATGAGAAACTAGGAATGCAAAGGCAGTCATATACATGGAATCATACTAAAGCAATAAGATATATCACAATCCAAGGCAACATAACACCATAATGAAAAGGTCTACTTGTATTATTCATATCCAAGAGAATAACTATACAAACGTTAACGCAAGCAATTAAAGATTCATTATAAATCCCTGGAGAATACAATTAGAGCAGTATCTCTCTTCCCCTTTTCTCCTATTACATTGTCACTCCCTTACATCCTCCCCCACTCATTTTATTGACATCCTCGTCGATGTGTATTAGAAGGTCTCTTCAATCTTCTGATGTTGATGCTGGTGTCGCTGTCTTCGAATTTCTGAAATCTTCAATCTTTTGCATGGCATGCTAGAGATTTTCTGCCTTTTCCCAACTTTTCTTCTCCCAACCCCATCCACTGAACCAAATATTGTTGCTATTGATGACCTTCTTTGTTGACGACTCTATTTGCAAGGATCTCATGGACATCTTTGTCTACAGTCTTGCTTCTGGAAATTGTTGGTCTCCTTGACTGTTGTTGGTTTCGATTTGCTTCATCAGCGTGGAATGGCTTTAAGTTGCTGACGTGAAACACCGGATGGACTGGTCATCTATGGCTTTTCATCCACTCTGGTTGTTCAAGTCGATAAGATGCATGTCCCACCTTTTCGATCACTTGGATTAGACCTTCGTAGTGGCATAAAAGCCTTTTATTTTTGCCACAAAGAAATTGAAATGTCTCTGGTGGCACTTTTACAAGAACTAGATCTCCAGTTTCAAATTGTTGTGGTCGTCGCCCTTTGTTTGCCCATTTCTTCATGCACTTTGATGTTTTTTCTAACTGAGCTCGAGTGACTTCTATATTTTGCAACCAGTTCTTTGTGAATTGGTATGCTTTCGGGCAATTTCCCTTGTGTGGACCATCAAGAGTGTGCGGGAGAGTCGGTTGTCGACTTGTCACAATCTCAAATTGGCTTTTGTTAGTCGCAAAGGATTTCATAGATTTAAAACAAAATTGTGCTGTGTCTAGTTAGGAAACCCAATTTTTCTTATTTGAGTTTTCAAAATGTCGTAAGTATTCTTCTAGCATCCCATTAAAACGCTCTGTTTGACCATTTGTCTGAGGGTGATAGCTGGTGGAAAGATTAAGGTTTGACCCCATCAAATGAAAGAGCTTGCCCCAAAATCCCCCAGTGAATCTTGCATCCCTATCATTGATTAGGCTCTCTGGAACAACCCAATATTTCACTACATGTTTGAAGAATAATTGAGCCGTCTTCTTTGCTGAGCATGGCTTCGAAATTGGTACAAAAGTTGCATATTTTGAAAACCAATCAATTACTACTATAATCGTGTCATACTCCTCTACTTTTGGCAATGAGGAAATGAAGTCTAAAGAGACACTCTCCCATGGCCTTGCAGGTACTAGCAATGGTTCCAACAATCCTGAGGTCTTTTTTCTACCTTGTCTTGTTGTCAGATCAAGCAAGTTTTGGTATAACTCATCACATCGTCTTGCATATTCGGCCAATAGTACCCCTGTGTAATCAATGCATGAGTTCTTTGGCATCCGGGATGTCCAGCCCTCAATGTATCATGACACTCTTTTAGTAAGGTTTTCCTCAAGTTCCCAACTTTGGGCACGTAGACTCTCTTGCCTTTAGTCATTATTAGCCCATCTTCTACCCAGAATTGTCGTGTCTTCCCTTATTCTATCAGTTTGCTCAATGTATGGGCCTGCTGGTTTGTACTTAAATGTTCCTTGATAAGTTCTTTCAAGGGTAACGCCACCCTACTAGTTGATAAATGACTTATGAGTTTCAGTGCTGCCAATTCAGTTTTTTTGCTTAAAGCATCACCTACTTCATTCTTCTTCCTTGCCTTATATTCAAAATCAAAATTGAATTCAGTTAGCTTCTCCTGCCAACGGGCTTGTTTTGAGGTTAGTCCTGGCTGTGACAAGAAGTGAGTAACTGCCACATTATTTGTCTTTACCGAAAATTTGGACCCCAAGAGATAGTGCCTCCACACCCGAAGACAATGTACCACAGCTAGAAGTTCCTTCTCTCACATTGTATAGTTTTGTTCGGCACCCGTTAATTTTCTACTTTCTAAAGCAACGAGATGCCCTTCCTACAAAAGAACTCCCCCTAATGCAAAGTGTAAGGCATTTGCTTGCACTTCAAATGACTTTGTCACATCAGGCAGGGTTAGTACAGGATCTTCTACAATCTTTTTCTTTAATTCAACAAATGCTGATTGGCAATCTTTTGACCACCCCCATGGTACCTCTTTTCTCAATAAATTTGTTAACGACACAATTCTTCTAGAGTATCCCTCTATAAACTTCCGATAGTAGTTGGCTAGCCTCAAGAAGGATCGCAGTTCTCTAATGGATGTAGGTGCTTGCCATTCATGGATGGTTTGTACCTTTGCCGGATTCATCCTTATCTGGCCTTCTTCAATGATATGCCCCAAGAATTTAATATGCTTTTGAGCGAAAGCACACTTCTCACATTTTACATATAACTGATTTTCTCGGAGTTTTTGAAAGACCTGCCAAAGGTGATCTTTATGTTCTGCTAAGGATGAGCTGAATACCACTATGTCATCAAGGTAGACAACTACAAATCGATCAAGGTAGTCTCGGAAAACTTGATTCATTAAAGTACAAAAAGTATTAGGTGCATTTGTTAACCCAAAAGACATGGCAAGGAATTCAAATGCTCCATACCGGGTGACACAAGTGGCCTTAGGTTCATCTCCCTCTGCAATGTGCACTTGGTGTTATCCTGATCTCAAGTCCAGTTTAGTGAAATATTTGGTTGTACTCAATTGGTCAAAAATATCAGCAATCAACGAAATGTGATACTTGTTGCGAACTGTTACCTTATTAAGAGCCCGATAATCTACGCACAATCACAGACTTCCATCTTGTTTCTTCTAGAATAACACTGGGGCCCCAAAAGGTGCTTTTGATGGACGGATGAACCTTGCTGCTATTAGATCATTTAGTTGCCTTTTAAGTTCAACTAACTCAGGTGGCGCCATTCGATAAGGGGCACATGTTGGCAGTTTTACCCTCGGCAAAAACTCAATTTCGTGGTCAATCTGTCGTCGATGTGGTAAAACCCTGGGGAGTTGTTCTGGGATTACCTCCTTGAATACTTTTAACACTTCCATAATTTCAATCGGATATTTGCCTATTTCTTCATTTTTTGAAACTACCGATAGTACCACGAAAGAAGGTTCTCCCCTTTTTACTCCCTTGTTGAACTGGAGGGCTGAAAGCAACTTCTTCTTGTCGAAAGTGTTGTAGGTTGCGGGAACCACACAAGGGGTATCTCCCATTATCACTAGACAGTTCGCGGCTGGGATCGGCATTGAGCGCGTCACCTTAAGAAAATCCATCCCCAATACCATATCAAAGTCATCGAGGGTTGCCACGGTGAAATCAACTGCTCCTGACCACAACCCCATTTGGCAGGCTACTTTAGGCATCACTCCTACCATGGTTAACGCTTCAGAATTCACCGCTTTCAATTTTCCCACATCTTTGTCTACTTGTAGTTCTAACTGCTGGGCTTCTGTATCAGTAATGAAATTATGAGTGGTATCAATCATGGCCTTGATCTTCTTTCCATTCAAAAGTAGGTCCACATACATTAAGCCCTTTTCCTGAGACTTGTTGGTAACTACTTGGTGCTCCAATGCTCCCAAAAATCTCAATGCTCCCACCATATCTTGTTTTTCCCCTGGGATTATTGTTGGGGTTTCTGTTTCTCCTCGAAGTGCCTTTAGAGCATTCAAAGCCTTTTGTTTAGGGCACTTTGCTACTCGGTGTGGTCCCATGCAAAGGAAACACGAGACCAGCAAACGACGCTCCCCACCGCCTGTACGTCCGCCCCTCCACTCCCTAGTCATGCAAGCTCTTCTATCTTTCCTAGATCTATTCATTTCCCTGTCCCTTCCCCCATTTGTGGGTTTGTACACCTTATTTTGCCTTGAATCATTATTGGCGGGCATGGGGTAATTTCGTTTTCCAGCAGTATCAGAAAAATCATCCAATTGTTCAGTAGCGACGAGGGTGGAAGAGAGGTCACTAACCCCTTGTTTGCGCAATTCATTCTTCAGCCATGTCTTCAAACCCCGGAGGAACTGGAATAGGCTATTTGATTCAGACATGTTTTTGATGTCCAACATTAGAGCCTGAAATTCCCGTACATAACTCCTTATTGAACCCGTCTGTTGCAAATCATATACCTTGCACTGTGCCATGTATTCTACATTTTCTGGGTAAAATTGTGCTCTCAACGCCTGTTTCAATCCCTCCCAAGAATTAATGACACACCTATTGTGCTGAATATCATCCCATTTAGTTCTCCACCACAGTTTAGCATCCCCAACAAGGTATACTGTTGTAATATTCACTCGGTCTTCCTCTAGATCAATCCGTGAGCACTTGAAGTAGTGCTCCATATCAAAGATAAAATTGTCCAGTTCCTTTGCATCACGGGTAACCCCAAAGCTTTTCGGTTATGGTAGCTTTATTCAAATTCCCTCACTAGGTTCAGTTATCGGCCTTCAAGCCATCTGCGCCACTGCATTTAGTTTCACAGCCATCTCTTGCAATTCACTCTGAACTTGGTCCATAGCACTTTGGAGATTGCCTATCGCCTTCAAATCTTCTTTCAAAGCACTAATGGACTCCTTAACGTTCTCTGCAAGGAAATCGAAATTATTAGTCAGCTCCCGTAGGGAGGCCTCGAGCTCTATTGGCTCTCCCCCTTGGGGTGTTAGAGATGGCAATATGCCCTCAATATGTTCCAGCCTACTCTCAAAGGCTTCCAACTGCTCGATGTTCCTCTGGAAGGCCTCAAGCTCTATTAGCCTTTTGTCTAGTGATTTTACACGTGGAATAAATTTTTCAAGTTCCACAATTCTCTCCTTAAGTTTTGATACCCCATAAAGGTTTTCTCTTGGGTTTTCTTTGGCAGCCTCAAGCTTTGTTGGCACGCCTTTCTCCTTTATCAATTCTTGCCGCCAACTCTTGGAGTTCAAAACATGTTGTCTTCAAGGTTTCAAGTTTTGCCATATATGTCTCAAGCGCCTTAATGTGGTCTATCTTTACAGACTTTTTTCTCATGTTACCACTCAATGTGCTCTGATACCAATTGTCACGGACTCCCAAAATAGAACTCAAGTAAGGGTCGTGTGACACTCGTTGAGAGCTCTCCTCCGACGAGTCAGCCAATAGTCACACGTTTAAGCCTATAAGCACGAGCACCATATAAGTCTCACAACCCATGAGAAACTAGGAACGATAGGATATCACACGAGCAAAGATATTCATATACATGGAATTATACTAAAGCAATAAGATATATCACAATCCAAGGCAACATAACACCATAATGATAAGGTCTACTTGTATTATTCATATCCAAGAGAATAACCATACAAATGTTAACACAAGCAATCAAAGATTCATTATAAATCCCTAGAGAATACAATTAGAGCAGTATCTTTCTCCCCCTTTTTCCCCATTACATTGTCACTCCCTAACACTAGGCGTATCATTGGCAGAAGTTAAGGTAAGGGAGGGAGGGAGGGAGGGACGGCTTAGATGGTTTGGGTATTTGAAACCCAGGCCCAGTAGTGCCTAGTGAGGAGGAGCGAGCTATTTTTTGTTGATGGTACTAGAAGGAGGGGTAGATTTGAAATAACTTGGAATGAGGTAGTGAGGAAGGATTTAACAGCCCTTAAGTTATAGAAGATCATGCCCTTGATTGAGTGAATTGGCAGAAAATGATTCATATAGCCGACCTCACTTAGTGGGAATTAAGGCTTGTTATTTTTGTTGTCATTGTACATATGGAGCAAGTGAAATGGAAGAGCTTCTGAATGAAAGAAGCTGCCTAAAATTTTTTTGGAGTTTTGGAAAATTTCACCAGCCTTCACGCTCGAATTGAAGGATTTTGACCCATGTTTATGTAACTTTTGTTGGCTTTGTTGTATGTGGGCTGGCACCCCTGTGGTGCTCCCCTTAGCCTCCGTTTGGGAGTACTTAAAAATGAGCTTTTATAAAAATGTGGTGTTTGACTTCTACTCTAGTTAGTCCTTATTGCAAAAGGTGCTTTTGTAGGGCCACTATTTTAAGAACATTTTAAGTGAAATTTGAAAAGCCATCATAGATAGCTTTTTGGTCTCTTAAAAGTGGCACTGTTCATGAGTGGTGACATTTTTGTAAGTAAGATGAATTTTAGTGGCATTTTTGTAATTTAAAGAAATTCTCCTTCCCTTCTCTCCGTATCACTGGAGTGATGCAATAACCATATGCTCTCCATCTCCCTTCCTTCTTCCCTGAGCACTCTCGATCTCTTGAAGCTCCACCATACCTGCTACCATCACCATCGCTGTTGCCGCCTCCTTCCTCCTTTGCGTTGCCTCCTCTTCTTTGCAGATCTTCTTCCCTTTTGCACTCCCTGCCTTGCAAATTGCAGGGATCACTCATCCTCCTCCTTTGCGAGCCATTGTGACGCTGTCATTGTCACTGCTGCCTCCTCACTTTGTGCTATTACCTCTCTGTCATAGGTCATGAGTTGAGCACTCTCCCCCTTGCAGATCACAATGACCCTCCTCTTTCTCCTCCATGAGCTATTGATACCACAGTCGCCGCTGGTGCTACCTCCTCCCCCTATTCGCCTCTCCTCATAGATGGTTGTGACATGGCCTTGCAAATTCCAATTTTGGAATGCAGAAGCAAGAGCTATATAATTTCAATTAATACCAAGTTAACTAAAATTTAATTTTAGTTAATAGTATTAAATTTAGCATAAATTATTATGATAATAAATAGTCATATGTTATCATAGTTGTCAAATTGAGATTTGAAACATTTTTGAGAATTAGGAATCAAGAATTGAATTGAATTGTAAGATTCAATTCTAAGATTTGGTACAAATTCCCAAAATCAATTCTAAATGACATGCATATATTTATATACAAACAACAAGCACAATAGTAAACTGCATTTAAATTTTGACAATAAAAAAAATCATATTTCATGTGTTTGCTTTCCCTAAACAAATGAAAAGTATGAGAATGAGTTAGGATATGTTAATAAAAAAATGAACTTTATGTTGTTGGAATGAATCAAGAAAAAATAATAATAAGTTGGATTTTTGGTGTTCATCAACAATTAAAAACATAATAATATTTCATGCATATTCTTTCTCAGATTAAAAATAAAAAAAAATTAACCTAAAAAATGATAATAATTGAACAAACTGCCAAAAAACCAACTTTCAAATTTTAACAACACAAAGAAACAAGAGTACTGCCATAGCTGGTCAATGTTCTGCTGCTTCTTCTCAATGGCAGAGCACTATACTCCTAGAGTGGAGAATGATTTTGTGAAGACAACATAAGATCTAAAATTTTATTTTCTCCTCTTTTATAGTTCAAAACTGACAGACAAGGAATGGAAGGTAATTGTGTAAAAATAAAAGCAATAAAAAAGGAAAAAAATGTTGTTTTGGGGTTTCAAAATAGTCAGTCTTGTCAAGATATGAACGTCCAAAATCGTGTAAGTTGATAGATTTGGATTGAATCGTTTGATTCACAAGGTGCTTTGATTGATTCTGAAATGATTTAGTAGTTTCGCTATTAAGATTTGAAGCGATTTTATGTAGAAATGATTCGAATCGTATGAAATGAATCGAATTGCGAATCGTAAGATTGTAACAATTATGTATGTTATGAATATACATTAATATCGAGATTATTTTGAATTAAAAAATAATAATCTTATATTATTTTACTTAACAAAAATATTTAAATATTAATTAAAAATATTAGTTAACATAACTATAATCAAATTGTTTTAGAATATATGTTTAATTCTAATTTAAAATAGTCATATATTATTGGGTAAAAGACATTGACCTCCCCTAAGGTTTCAAAAATCTTAGGGACCTCTACAAAGGTTTTAAGTCCAGAGACTTGCTTTGAGGTTCACCAAAAAGACACAAACCTCCCCTTGTATTTTGCAAAAAAATAAGTCTTTTGAGGGGAGATTTGTGTCCTTTTGGCAAACCTCAAGGGAGGTCTATGTCATTTTTGAAATCTTAGGGGAGGTCTATGGAATTTTTGAAACCTTAGAGGAGGTCTTTGTCTTTTTGTCAAACCTCAGGGGAGGTGAGTGTCTTTTGCCCTATATTATTTTATTTTGTGTAACAGCATATTAACATTATGGATGAAATATAATAATATAAATTTTTATATCATTTATAAATTTATAGTGAAAGTGAATATCTGAATACTACTTATTTGATCAATACTTATAATTAGCACTTATTTTTAGATATACCAAAACCACACTTTTTAAGTTCAGCACTTATTATCAGCACTTTCCAATTCAGATCTTCTTAAGAGAAGCACTTCTCCATAAGTGATTTCAAACGATCCCTTGAGATGTTTTCTTATCTTGCTTATTAATTTTTTTTGTAGGACTCACCCATTTCATTGTCATCGATTGGATGTTTTTTTTTCAAAAAAAAAATTCTCCTTTTTGACAGAGGAATGAGGATCTGTGGATTTTTGGGGGTCCTGCATTTCTCTTTAGGTTTTCATGTCTGGTCTTGGGGGAGTTTGCCACGGCCTATCAGTTTGAAGAATTTTCGAATTGGGTGTGGCCAACACCTTCCTAAAACAGAACCTATTGGTATAAAAAAAATTGATCAGTTTTGTTGGTTGGTCACTGGTTTGGAAGGATGAAATCATAACAGAGCACCATGTGACTAACACGTTAGTGTGTGTGTGTGTGTGTGTGTGTGTATGTCATATATATATATTATATATAAAGAAAGAGAGAGTCTCATCAACATTCTCATATCATTGATGAGGAAAACAGAGGATCTGAGCTTGACCATGAGAATAAGAAGAATGAGAGATTGCTCCTGCTCATCTTCATCTTGGGAGTGAGATTGGTGGCTGAGGTAAGGGAGAAGAGAAAAAAGGGTAGGATTTGACTTCGGATGTAAGCATGACAGATCCAGATTACAAGGGCTCTTAACTTGAAACCAGTCTACTGCTAAGATTATCTAGGCCCTCCTATTGCTCCAAATCTGCCACGGGGCATATGGTGGTGTCATCCTCATCTTATTAGGGGTTCCATCTCTTGCTGGGGACTGAATCTACCCCACCAGGTGCCAAGGACAAAAATTGCACGCAATTTTTAAAGAACTGTGCCTAAAATAATTTACCCTACTTTTAATGTAATTATGTTAATTCATATGACAAACTTCAACTGTCTAAAACATAAAATAAAAATGACATCTCATAGGGTTGTTTTTGACCAAAATAAGTATATTATACACACACGTCTATTTGTTTTTATATGAGGCAGATTTGATGCAGATTATAGTTCAGGCCCTGCAATATTCAGGGTGGGGAAAATTCAAGATAGGAAAATTCAATCTCCATTTATTGCCCTGAATCTGCTTTGAATCACACAAGTCATCCCCACTATCATCCCAAATCATTGGGAGCTACTAAAATTTCCGCTATATGGTATCTTTGGGCTGCCAAAACGCTATTGGGGCTTTTGATTTTAGATATACCAAAAAGGGGAATATAAGAAAAGAAAGGGAAAAAACTAGAGGAAGAAAAAGGGTGTGATAGAGGATTGAACACACTTGACAAAGTTGGTTTGTTTTAGATTAAGCACTTGAAGCAACTGTGTTTAAAAGAAGCAGAAAATTTTAATAGTTTGGTTTAGTGCATTTAAACTGAGTTGGCCTGTTTACCTATTCTGCAAACTGACCAGGCCATGATTCAAACAAAAGCCATAATTGTTAAAATTTGTGGGTTTGGTTGGTTTGGATGGGAAAAATTTAAGAACCAAATTTGTTTGGTTTTGTATGAGGGAATCGAGCCAAACCGATTCTCAAGCAGTCAAGCTGCCACTAAACTGGACTGATTTTGTTTGGTTTTTCATGATAAAAACCAAACTGAACTGAAAATCTAAGAACACAAACAATCAACAGGACATTTGTCGAGACATAAGTGACTAACTCCCCTATTCTGAAGTTGGGCCCATGGGGCTTGGCTGCTGCAAGCCTGCAACAAGACTTTATGTGAATGCTTTTTGTGTATAGCTGCTTAGGTTTGGATTGGAGCAGTGCAGTTGTTGGCTGGATTGGAGCATGGCAGGCCGTCTTGCTCAAGCAGCTGAATGAACTGAGGAAATATAGAACTGTAGAACTTCAGTTTTCGATTCTAACTGAAATTTTTTTGTAAGAACTGAAAACCAAACCAGTTTTATTTTGGTAAAATGATTTAGCCGAACTGAACCTGATGAGCTACAAAACCGAACCAAATACTAGTTTGGTCCATTCGGTTTTTTCGGAGAAAGCCAAATCTGAACACCTCTAGTTAAGTTGGCTAATTTGGGTTTTGTGTTCCCCACTACATTTTTCATGGTATGTTTATAGAGGCATATGTACTAATTAATTTTTTGTTGTATTGTTTCATGAGCTTTTACAACTTCTTCAGTTCATGAGTTTTAGATATGTACTATTCTTGCATGCTATAGCATCTTGTGAGTACTACTGCATAAGTGCATATCATTCCCCTCTTGAAATTTGTTGGAACCAGGAAATGTTAACAATTGAAAAAATAAAATAAAATAAAAATCTTTTAGTGCATTGAGTATGTGGTTTTCATCTTTTGCATCGAATGGGGATTGCTTATATTCATTCCTTATTCAGCTTCATCCACTGACATTATTGATGGAGTATTGACTATTATGCTATTTAATGTATTTGAAGAGCTTGGTAAACTATGATGGAAAAGGTTTGAGAGGGGGTTCCTTGTCTAATATAGTTTAGTTTTATTTTTACTTATTTATTTATTTTTTTCTCTTTTTTTTTTTTTAAAAAATTTCCTTTATCTGGTGGACTTTCTGCCCCCGCATGTTGTACCTTCTCTTCTTTTCATCTAATATATCTTCTTTTGTTCAAAAAAAAAATTATTATGCTACTTAATATGTTTATGCATTTGATAATTTAATTGGCATGTCCGTCCTATAGATTCAGAATGACATGAGCAATTTGTGAACTTCATTTTTCCGCTATTGCAGTGAGAACACAAAAAATGTGCTGATTGCAGCCTCATTTATACATCTGAAGCGCAGAGAACATGCAAAATACACCTCAGAACTTCCTACTGTGAACCCAAGAATTCTGCTTTCTGGTCCTGCAGGTGCAATGGTGTTTTCCTCTCCCAATATAGGTTTCTGAATTTGTATTGGTTTGCATAAAATTGATTTATCTTTAAAATAAATTTTTGCCTTCCATGTTTTTCAGGTTCTGAGATATATCAGGAGATGTTGGCGAAGGCTCTAGCCAATCATTTTGGGGCTAAATTGCTTATATTTGATAGCCATTCATTTTTGGGTGTAAGCTAAAATTAATCTAATTTTACATTTCTCCTAGTTGCTTATTTCTCATTGTGACCTTTGGATTAATATTACTATTATTTTGTTATGATCCTTGTTGTCGTTATTTCAATTTTAGTGCTATTTTGAAATTTTTGTTTTTACAATTTGTAGATGACTTATTGTTGAGTGACTCATTTATTTACAAATGTGCTTGTAGGGTTTATCTTCGAAGGAAGCAGAGCTTCTGAAAGATGGATTTGGTACAGATAAATCATCCAATTTTGCAAAGCAAAGTCCGGGGCCCACTGACTTGGGTAAGAGCATGGGTCCTCCAGCCGGCGAAGCAGATGCAGCATGCTCTTTAAATGCACCTTCTCTATGCCTGGATTCCCAACCAAAGATGGAGACTGACACTATGCCTTCTTCTTCTGGAGCTTCTAAGAATCAATTGTTTAAATTCGGTATGCCATTCGAAGTTAGAGATAGGAGAAGGCTTTCAAACTCAAGATTTTCGTGCCCTTAAGAACTGCTTGTTTTCTTGTATTTGTGTTTAAAGCTATGTTTTCCATGATCTAATTAATTAGGTGACCGAGTAAAATTCACAAGTTCAGCTTACGGCAACTTATACTCACCATCAGCGGCATCTCCTTCAAGGTACAATTAATTTAAGTACATTACTATTGAAATTGCTTTTTATTTTCTTACCCCCAGAACTCTTCTCATTGTTGATATATATTTTTTAATTTAAGATGAAGTTCACAAACTTTTAGATATGTCATGCATTTTGTCAATTTTCTGCACAATTATATTACTGTAGCTTCCAAGTTGAAGCAACACTTTTTTTTTTGGAGATTTTCATGCCAAGAAAGTGTCACTTGTGAGAGACCTTAATGATCTTGATGAAAGTCAGTCAGCTGTGGGGGCTTGTGAAGACAGAGTAAAGAGGCTGAAGCTGAAAAAGGAGACATTTGATGTTATACTTATGGAGGAAAATGCTTGGAAATAAAGAATCTTGGTCCCTTGGATCAAGGATGGCAATTGTAACATGAAATTTTTCACTGGACAGCAAATGCTCCATCAGCGATAATGAACAAGGTTTTGCAGGAAGGCATACACAATTTCTATAAGAATTTTTATAGTTTGTACCAAACTGGCTATGTGGAGGCTGTGGGTTAATGGCAGAAGCTTTACCAAAATTGATTGTTCTTTTGCTTCTTGGCTTGAAAATTCTTTAGGAAAGAAGAAATATTGATTGTTTTAATGGAGTACAATGGTAATAAAGCCATAGCCCCCAGGTCCTCATGGCTTTACCTTGGCTTTGTTCTTGTAAGCCAACTAGGCTGTGCTACAATTTTAGAGGTTTTTGAAGATTTCATGCTAATGGCAGATTCATGGAAAGTTTTCATTCCATATTCATAGTATTGTTCTCTAAAAAAGATGGAGCCATTAATGTCACAGGCTTTTGGCCCATGAGCTTTATGGAAGCATTTACAAGTTGTTTTCAAGTAGCCATGAGACTCAAAAAAGTGGTTGGGAAAGTTGTTGGACGGCACCAAAATGCCTTTATTGAAGAAAGGCAAATCATGGATGCTGTTCTCATTGTTTCAAAATTGTGGTTGCCAAATCAAAGAAAGGACTAGGGAGTTGTGCATGAGCTTGGCTTGAAGCAGGCTTTCAATCATATTTGTTAGGAATTTATCCTCTGCATTTTGGAAAGAAAGGGTTTGGGCAGCTTGTGCAAGTGGTTTAGACAGCGCATCTCTACCCTAACGTTGTTCTTACCCAATGGTTGTCTTTCAGGATTCTTTCATTCCTATAGAGGATTGTGCATCATGGTTGTCTGCTTTTCAACCTTTTATGGTAGATCTTAAGAGTTATGTCCAAAATGTTCTGCGTTGGAGAAATAAAAGTGAATGTTAGTCTCACCAGTTTTTTGTCAATGACAATGTAGTCTTTTGTGAGGCTGAGGCTAACCAACTTCTCAGTCTGAACGTTAAGTGCATTCTTCTTTTCTTTGAAACAGTATTGGGTCAAAAATCAACTTGGGAAAAAGTGAACTTATCCCACACAGGGAGGGGATCTATGGCTGGATATGGCTGGAACCTTGTGATGCAAAGTGAGAGCTTTTCTGCTGAACTACCTAGAGCTTTCCCTTGGGTTCAAATTCAAGGACAAGGATGGCAGGGAGCCTATTGTGCCTAAGTTTGAATGAAATCTTGCTGACTGGGAAGTGTCAATGTTGTAAAGGGCAAAAATCTAGTGTATTCATGCCCCTCCTTCCCGTTAAATCTTCTGTAACCTAAAGACTTGAAGACATCCAAAAGTGGCTCATTTGGGGCAACATGTGACACAGGTACAGGAATTTGAATATCATTTGGTTGAATGGGGATGGTCAAGCAGCCAATTCAATTGGCTAGTTTGAGGCTCAAATAGCTTACCGTATTCGAAGAGAGTCTCCCCAGCAAATGGCTTTGGGGGTTTGTGATTGAGTGTGATCATATTTGGAAATGTGTTGTTGTGGCAAAATATGGCATTGATCATAACAGTAAATAGGTAGGCCTCCAAGGATATACGGGAGCCATATGGGTAGGTGTTTGGAAAATGGTGATGAGAAAAGGATGGGGGGACTTCTTCAATCTTTTGCACTTTGAAGTGGGAAATGGCGGCATCATCTTTTTTTGGCACAATGGCACCACACTTGGTGTGGAAATACTCCAAAAAGTCAAATCTTGGATGTCTATACCTTTTTTTTACCAGTAAAGAGAAATTTATGTTAGCAGGGCATCAAGGGGATGCCATCCTGAGAGACAATACATCAACCACTCTGTAGAGTGCCACAAACATCTAGGATTACATTGAGATCATTTACAATTCACCCACTAAGTCAGCTGGAAACAACATCAATCCACTGCTCTTTGCAAATCTGAAGCGATCTGTAATATATGTGCTTCAACTACACCTGGTGTGGAAATACTTCAAGAGGTCAATTCTTGGATATTTATACCTTGGTCTGTTACAAACATGCTTCAATGAATTCTAGCATTGCTCATTTGAACAAGTGTTTGAGATGAATGCTCTGGACTGGGAGCTCGAAGTCTTAAATGGACTTTTGGATAAGCTGTACTGAACGGAGGTGTGCCATGATAGTCAAGTTAAACCAAAGTGGAAGCTGAGTAATAATGGTTCTTACAAGTAAGTACTCTTTACAAGGAACTAGACTGTCAATACACTACTGATGGCTTGTTAAATTCTCCTTGGAAGGTCATTTGGAAATCGGTGGCCCTGATCACAATTGCTTTTTCCTCTTGAGAAGCTCTTTTGAGCAAGGTTAAAACCACTATTTTTTTTTTTAAAAGAAAAAAAAAAATCCTATGGGATTTGGATCCTTGTTGGCTGACCTTGTGGTACAGCTGGGACTGTAGAGAGTGTGCTTTGTGCTTGGGGAGGTGTCCATACATGTGGGGGAAAAAGATTTTTCTTTGTTCCCTATCACCATTTTTAAGGGATGTGGGCTGTGGAGGGGCAGAAAGAAGAGCATGGGAAAGGAAATGGTGCAGTGGTTGCTGTTGTTCCTATATGTCCTGGGTTGAAGCTCAGACATCTATGCTTCATCAACATAATATATATATATTTTAAAACCTAAGGGCCGAGTCCAACTGCCTCCAACCATGGTTCAGACCAGTTTTGGCCAATCCAGACCAAGTCTACGGGGTCAACTCTGGTTTGCAGAATTCCCTGTTCTGGGAGGTTGATCGAACCAGCCTGGTGACCAGTTCTGGTTGAATCTGGTCCGGATTTTCAAACTATGGTATGGAGTTTTAAATTATGTTGGTAGTGCATGCAGTTAGACTATAAATTATCTCCAAGTGTGTTACTTGTCCTTTTTTCTCAAGTTATGTAAGAATCAAGTGGTTGGAGTTGGACTTTGAATTGTCAAATAATTCTTGTTCTGTTTTTGTGTGTTAAAGAGATTTGATTCCTGGAGAATTTTAATTGGTATGAATGGATGAGGTTCATGGTCTAATGGGCAATAGATTGTTCTGCTAATTGCCAACTGTTCACAACTACACAGGTGATGTTTGAATGAGATGTTGTGGGTGGATAAACGGAAATACGAAAGGGATGAGATTTGGTTCTGCTAAGAAAGACCGTTATTTGAGTTCAATGCATTTGGAATACTTGATGGATGATATTCCTGATAGGCCATAAAAAGAGCTTTGTATCAGATGTTTAGGACATGTAAAAGCACCCAGCATGGCTTTTAACTTCTTTGCTTTAAAATAATTAAGGCTGGATTCAGAATTTTAAACTGCATGGAGTATTTGTGGAAGTGGGAAAGCTGATTATTTGGGATGACAAGTTTCAAAAATGGAACAGAAGGTTCAAAAAGATGATGGGCATTGGGCTGTGCACCCCTTATTGTTTCACAATAAAGGTGAAGTAGTTGAAATTTTTCAAAAGGCTGAAAAAGATGACTGGATGACAAAGATGCCGGATGTGCTATGCACCTGCTTTCAGAACCAAGGTTAAGCATTAGAAAAAAATTTATATAAGAGCAGATTTGGTCCTGCTTGCATTTCATGCCATTTTTATTCTCATTAAGCAAGAGAAACTGTATGCCATGCTTTAAAAGTTTGCTTTAGTCTATGACATTTGATGGGCAGTGAAACAACCACCTCTTTTGCTCTTTGTTGGTGAGTCATGTTGTCCTTTTGTCTGAAAATGTGCACTATTGTATGGTCAAAAAATTTGGTTTTGATTCCATGCAGAATAATTGATATGTTGCATTTTACATGCACCCTCCTCTTTGCATCTGAAGGAAAATTATGGAATTTCCATATTATTGTGTGGTAATCTTTGCCCTTTCAACTTTGTTTAGGGGTCCAACACAAGGAATGCGGGGCAAGGTTATATTACCTTTTGAAGACAACCCTTCATCAAAAATTGGTGTAAGATTTGATAAACCCATAATTGATGGGGTTGATCTCGGGGGTCTCTGTGAAGGGGGTCATGGATTCTTCTGCAATGGTACTGTGGTGTCCTGTTTATACTAATTATTTCACAGCCTTTATTACTGAATTGTTATTTAAGAACTCTCTCTCTCTCTCTCTCTCTCTCTCTCTCTCTCATTATCTAGTTAATGATCTTCGTTTGGAAACTTCGGGTGCGGAGGATCTGGACAAGTTACTTGTTAACACATTATTTGAGGTATTCTTTTTTTTGTGTTCCAAACAGCTGGATTTCTTGCAAGTTGATATTTCTTGCAAATTGATTTTGTGCTTATCACCTTAAGATTGGCTTATTGTTTATTTTGTTTAATTTTACTAGGCTGTATTCAGTGAGAGCAGAAGTTCTCCCTTCATTTTGTTTATGAAAGATGCGGAGAAGTGTATTGTAGGAAATTCAGAATCATATTCAACATTTAAAAGCAGGCTTGAAAAGCTACCTGATAATGTTGTCATTATTGGTTCTCACACGCATACTGACAATCGCAAAGAAAAGGTATTTTAAGTTTTCTTTTGGGAAGTTGGTGGCACGAGGGACGTCATTATTTCTCAATTCTGTTCTTATTTACTTTTATTGGGCTTCGGAGCTTGGACTTCACTATTTTTCAATTCTGTTCTCATGTACTTAATCCCGCTGCCCACACCCCCCTCCCCCGGCGGCGGGGAACACGCACATTGCATATAAGTCCCGAAATAAAAGCACTTAAAAGCACTTTATGACATTTTCAGAAATTTTTTGCAGCATCAACCATTTACTTATCTTTTCAGACAGTTTTATTTAGCTTACAATACACAAAAATTATAAAGAAGTCATATATTTTAAGAATATAAGATGTAATTTTGTCAAATAAATTAGAAGCACTGATACCATGATGTGATACTGATATGGCACGTACTGATATGGTGATAAGGATAATTTGAAAATTAGGACACGGCACAGTGGGGACATATATTATATGTGTGTGTGTGTGTATAGCATATTTTTCCTTTTAGATGACAACTATTGTGGTGAAATAAATTCAAAATGGATCATGATCCTACATTCATATTAGAGAATAATCAACATTTGAAATTGATGTGAAAACAAAAAAAATTAAAAAGAAAAAAGAAAAATAAAGTACATCACGATATTTTCACTCCATTCATATTAAAAGCCCAGAGGCAGATCGGCCGTGAGCGATCTGCTATCGACAATTGTCCACAAAAATTTTATAAAAAGCAGAAAAATGAAAAGCAGAATATATCTTCACTTCATCACATTATCAGTTATCACAAAGGAACAAGTAAGCTGTGAATTGACAAAAAGCAGAGGATATCACACCCAGACATCAACAAGTAAAAAGCAGGGAGAGAGCCGAGAGCCTTGTTGCACAGTCACAGTGAGGCAGTGAGCCATCAAGAAATTAGCAAAAGAAAAGGAAAAGAAGACGAGACACAGAATGACTGGTAGGTAGGCTTGTGAGGGAGAGAGGGAGGGCAGAAGAGGGAAGAGGGAAGTGGAGAACTTAGAAGGCAATGGCGTACTTGTATCAGCTAACTTCTGGTGACTCTGGCATTTGACGGTTGCTATTCCAGTACTGTGAGGGGATGTGAGGATGAGCTCCGAGCAGAGGCCAAAGAGCTAGGGCTTGAAGTTGATGAGATGCGCCTCTTGTTTTGGTTTTAGTTAAAGACCGAGTAAAGGGTCAAGATGCAGTGTTTTGGTCCCATAAGTGTCCAATGTATCCCTGCTGTGTTGGGAAATTATGAGAAAATAAATATAAATTAATTAATTTCCGACATGTCTTGGTGCTTGATCTATGCAAATGCCGACACTCACCCTTCCACTAGGGCTGGTGCTTCCTAGACTGCAGAAAGTATTTTTGAATAAGTTTTTGTGGTTAATCTCATTTTTGTGTTTTGGGGTTGCTTTGTTGAACCTTGAATAATTCTTTTAGTGACACATTAGATGTGTGATTATTTTTCTCTATAGCATTTTTTTTTTGTTTTCTTCAATTGAATATGATTTTGTTTTTTTCCCAGTCACATCCCGGTGGCCTGCTGTTCACAAAATTTGGGAGCAACCAAACTGCTCTTCTCGACTTGGCTTTCCCGGTAATGGTTATGCCTATTATGATTTTTTCCCCAGATTATTTTCATTGCCTATATGGGATTTCTTATTTATGTTTTTGTTGGTGTTATTTTAGTTTTAAAAAATTCTGATCAGTATTTATGAGAATCAAAATAAAAAGACAACTTTTTATTTTTTATTTTTTATCATGAGTCAATTGTGTCTTTTATGTGCACATCTCCATGGAGGTTTTATAGTATATATGGCATAGATCTTGATCTTTTGTTCTTCTTGTAATTGATTGAAGCATCAATCACTCCCTTCTGCAGCTGATTACACTACAATATCTGACAATTTTCATTGTTTTTTTGGATCACAAAGAAAATTTCATTTGAGGGCATCAAGGGTATGCCACCAAGTACAAACAAACAAGGAAAGTCTACTGAATTGCTGGGTGTCAAAAGAATCAAGAATTAGAAGAGTGTCAACCAAAACCAAACCACCATGCTATTTAGTAACAGTAGATAGTGAGTTGATTCATATAGCTTGTATCAATTCCACACCAAATTGAGTCGGATCTTACTAGCAAATAAAAAAACAACTGAATCATTGCTGAATTTATCGATTCATCCCATGAAACTAACAAATTGATCTGAATATGTTGATTGCATTGCGTGTCTGCTGCAGTTCTGTGCTAGAAAAAGAACTTTTAGGTCTTGTATTTCCTTCATAAACCCATTATGAACTCTTGGAGGAATTGTGTCATGCGATTGAGAAGAATGGGCATAACACTCGTTAGCTAAGGTGGCACTCATGTTTCGTTGTGTTGTAAATATTCATAATGGATATTTTTAGTAGTTTGTTCAATTATTATCAATATTTTTTAAAAGTAAATTGTTTTTTCTTTTTAATTAGAGAAAGAATATTCATAAGATATCGTTTTTCTTTTCTTAAAATGATTGACATCAAATTCTCAATTTTTAATTATTTTTTCTTGATTCCTTCCCCTAAACTTTTTTTTTTCAAATTAATTTTTCTTGATTCGTTCTCGTACTTTTTATTGATTAGGGAAGGGGAAGGCAAGCACATGAAATATGACTTTCTGTTTATTGTCAAAATTTAAATGTATTTTACTAGTTTTCTTGTTGGTAGTGTATCAATAGATGCACGTCATTTGGAATCGATTTTGGGAATTTGTACCAATCTTACGATTGGTTTTGATTCGATTCTTGATTTTCAATACCTGAAATTGGAATTTCGATTCAGGATTCAATCTTTATCAATATGATCTTCAAAAGTTCTCTTTATTTCTTTCTCTCCACACAAACCAAAAGGCAAGGGGATTAAGGGACAAGGATTTCTTCCTCTGCTTGCTGGAGTGGATACTTTTATAAGCCCATAACCCTTTCCATTGTTGGGCAGCAGCCCACTGATGCCTAATCAGAGAAGTGGCCAAATTCCAAAGGATTCTAGCCTAGTAGCAGTGCAACAGGATGCGGTCAATAGATTTAGCCTTCTCCAAACACAAGGAGTACCTGGTAACAAGGGGCAGCCCTCTTTTCTGCTGGTTATCCATGGAAAGAGTTTTTTCAAGACTTGCCTTCCACACGAAGAAAGCAACTGTTGTGGGGGCTGCTGATTTCCAGATGGGCTTCTAGGGAAAGATGTTGCTAGTTTCTTTTGGAGAATTGAGTTTTCTATGATAGGTTCTGACCGTTAATCCATCAGTTTTATCTAGGATCCACATGGGATCAATATTAGCATTTTGATGTTGGATTTTGTACAAGCTACCGTAAACAAGTGTAAGATGGTCAATTTCCAAATCAAAGGTATTTCTATTCAAGGGAGTGTTCCAGAAAATCCCTAGGTAAGATATTTGAACATGATTATTGATAAAGGCATCCTTGCAATGAGCCAAATTAAGAATGGAATGGATTTTGTGCTATGGGGAGATTGGCTGCCCCAAATATCATGCCAAAGGAAAATATTTTCCTTATACAACACTTGAAATCTGAAGGGAGAGAAAATCGTGGCAACCTTTCGTAGCTAATTTCTAGATCCAACCCCATTTGCTGCTCTTCCAACTTTAATGATCCAGCCATTATGTTGAAGACCATATTTTGAAGCGATGATTCCCCTTCATACATGATCCTTCTCCTTCATGAATCAGCAAAGCCATTTCTTGAGGATGGCTTTGCTGAAGATAGAGAAGAGTTGAGCTGTGGGCCATGTATTTGATATTACAGCCTCTCATTCGCCAGATGACATTTGAATTCCTTCACTAAACTCCCCCAAAGGAATCTATTTAAAATTTCCTCTAGTGTTGTGGCACATTATAGGGGAGAGGGACATAAAATAGACTGGGAGATTTGATAAAGTGCTCTTAATGGGGGTAAAACTCCGACCATTTGACAAAATGTCCTTTTCTAAGCAGCCAACTAGCTTCCTCCTTAAATCTTTCAATGATGGGGTTCCAAAACTCCTTTCTCTTTGAATTTAGGTCCAGGAGGGGGGACCAAGGTAGGTAATTGGAAAAGCCCCCAGCTTGCAGCCCAAAAGGCCCACAAGGAGAGGCCCCTCGGTGCTGTCCCCTAGTAGTTCTCTTTTCCCCAAGTTCACCTTCAAACCTGAGACTGCCTCAACCTTGAGAAGAGTGCACCTACGATTGAGGATTTGCTCGAGTCCTTCATAGAAAATGATAGTTTCAGCCACAAAAAGAAGATGGGAGACTTCTATTTCATTGTTGATTAAGATAAACTGAAAGGGAAGTTTCTGAAAGAAAGTTTCCAACCTTTGGATATCCGTTGCCAATTTTTGAATACTCTAAAAGAGTCATTAATAAGTTATTCTCAAGTTTTCTTTTCCTTCTAAAGTGAAAACCAATGGTGGGGTGCTATAGTGATAGAAAATCAAACACATTATTTTAGATAACTACAACAGAAAGACAAGCATTGGGCCCTTAGGTGGGGTTGGCTACATGAATCCTCTTCCACTATTTCTGCCCTTCTGTCCCTTCCACAGCAATATCCTCTGACTCGTGGAGAGTTGTCAAATCCTCACTTCTATTTATTCTGAGTCTACCCTCCTCCTTCTGCCGCGACTAACATTAGTTAGCTCACTCGTTCTTACTGGTGCGTTATTTGGTCTAAGTTGCACATGCCCAAACCATCTTAACTCTGCCTTTCACTTATCTTTTATAGGTGCTATTCGTAATGTTAGAATACGACTTACCTGAAAGCTCAAGCTATTAGGTTGTGGGCCAACAATGTATTTCAAGCTTTAAAACTCCCCTGCACGTGCCGCCCGATAGCACATGGAGAGATAAACATGATAACAGGCAATATAATAAGTTTTTAAACACCACACAATAAACGTGGACAACAAGACTAGAACCCAGGTCCTCTTTGCAACCAGCTCAGATACCACGTTAGAATATCACTTTACCCAAAATTTTAAGCTATTAGGTTGTGGGCCAACAATGTATATCAAGCTTTAACACTCAATTACCATGCATGTTTTCATTCCTTAATTTATCTTTTAGACTTATACTACTCTTCCACCTTAGCATTTGACGACTTTTGCTTTTTGAATATGTTTTTTCTTTCTTTAGATGGAAAAGAAGAAATTTTATTGAGGAGAAAAGAAGAGAAAATACAACATTACAAATCCTCTTTAGAAGTGAAGAAAAGCAGAAAGTAAAGGAAAAACATCAAATCAGTGCTACCACCCAATAGCGCTGAAAATCTGAAAAAATTCTCTTTGAAACAAGCAGGAGTCCACAATAAAGCTAAATTTTGAATCCTATCCCAGATCATAGAGCAAGGCATCCCCTTCCCCATGAAAATACGAGCATTCTTCTCCAACCAAATGTCCCATAAGACATTGAAAAACCTGGCCCTCCACAAAACAGAACCATATCAACTCCTTCCAAGACCTTTAGACAATAACTACTCCACTGACAAGTGGTAGACCCAACTCTCCAAAAACTCCAAATAATTTGTTTTTTTGTTGCCTAAAATTCTGATCCATCATCCATATAGTATAGCTGGTCTAATAGCCATCCTATAAAACTTTCTTTTTAATTTTAACGGTGTTGATCATCCCATGCCTTGAGTACTTCTCCATTTTATTGACCCTGTTTTAACACTATGTATACAGCTTCTTCAATTTCACCTTTAGCATGCATAATCTATTCAGGGTATCAAAATCTATTAGTGCTATCAGACAAGGAAATTTATTAAGAAAGAAGGGGAAGGTACAGAGGCGAGAAAACAACTGATGGAAGAGGCTATCTTGCATATGAACACTTATTTTGTAAAAGACTATCTTCTAACAACTGACAGCATGATTGGGGCCCAAGGATTGCCCCCTATGTACTTGGGTTTGCTCTTCAATAATCTGCTTTTTTTTTTTTTAATTTTATTTTATTTTGATTGGTGAAAAAAACATTGAAGGCACCAATGGGGTGCCAGCTAAAAACAAAAAAGTATCATATACAAGATAAAAAATCCAAAAGATCTAGAAAAGCAGTGTCTAAGAAACTCAAAAGATCTTAAAAAAAGCAGTGTGTATAAGCAATCTATCCCAGGGGCATTGGCCACTACACCAGTGGAAAGTGTCATAAGCTACGTTTCCTTGAGACTAAGAAGAGACGTTCCAAGCCCTTCAAGACCTTATATTCCTCTTTGTCCAAACATGCCCGGAAAACGATGAGAGATCCGAAGTTTAGACTTTCTTTTTTTATTTAAATTCTTATCTATACGAGTATTAATACCACTTCTAGTCCAAAGTTTCTCTTTTTTAGAGACTCAGCTGCTGCCAAAGAAAAATCAAGGCACGATGTCAACTCCCACGAATTCCTTGTCCAATAACAGTTTAGCTGCATTTTTAGAAGGAAAACATCTGTTTACTTGAACTTTCCCATTGTTTTTGAAGATTGCTGATAGTCAACAACCCTTCCAAATCGTTTCCTAAGCAAAAAAACCTACTTTAGTTGAAAAACTCATCTTCCAAATAGCTTTACAGGGAAAGTTGGCACTCCTGATTGCAATATTTTCTTTTTCAAGCTCTTTATGATAGGATTTAATCATAAAATGGCTGCTGTCAATCCTGTTTGGTCTCTTTTTGCTTCTCTGTCAATCCTCCCTCCAATCTTATCGAGGAAATTAGTGAAGGTTTCCAACTGCCAGTCTTGTGCATTCCTTACAAAGGAAATGTTCCAGGTCATATCACCAGCAGAGGACATAAAAAAGAGAACAAACTGAAGCTTCATTATCATGGCTCAGGGAGAAGTGGTCTGGAATTGATTTTTTCCAGGGAGGCATCCCATACCAGTGGTCGTATTTGTTGTAATGTTTGAAGCCCAATTCTCATAAAGTTGCTGCAAGGATTTCTTGAAATTTGTCCTGTACTTGTATGAAGAAAGAAAGACCTTGTAGTGATAAACGAAGGAATTTGAGAGATTAACATTGAAATTTGATAATGGGGAAACTGCATGTTAGGGCAACTCAATTTTGAAAACTGGACATGGTTGATCATCTTGCTCATTGGAAAAAGTATCGATTAGAGGTAGAAAGATTGCAGCATGTGTGAGTTATGTTTGTTGCACTTTGGCTTCATTATATTTTCTTCACTCTATTTTGATAAGCAACTATGTAAGAGCACAAATGTGGGGGCACCTGCAAATAAAAATGTTCATGCGTGAAACACTTGAGAAGGAAGAAAGAAAAATAAACTCTTTAATTCTTTAGACTGCACGAGTTTCCGTGTCGTCTTCAAATTGTTCCTTTCCTCCAGATACATTACATGAAAAACAATAAGGGTGTGATCCAAGTGGATATCTGCTGCAGGGCTGTGATTCAAGTGAACCTCTGCCTATCTGACCTCCCTCCCTTTCCTGCCAGAGTAATGGTTCACCGAACATGGAATTACCCAATACACTCCACAGTCTAAACAATTTTAACAGGAGCGCATAATTCCATGCTACTCTGCAATACAGGAAAATATAATTGCTGCTTTCACCATCTCTTTTACATGGAAAATAGCAGCTAAAGATGGTTATATCTCTCATGAAATTATATGCAGTGAGGGATTGCTTCCAACAAACCACAAGAAAAAGCTTTTTTCTGGAAGCTTTTGGGACCAATCTACCTTAGAATGAAAAATTATGGTGGTAGTATTTACATCTTACAGATCCTTCTCATCCTCCACTTGGTTGTGGGTAATGCTTGGTAAACTCTTTATGGATTTTCTCTTAAATGAATTGAGATAAATTGATGTGCGCGTGCGTGCATGTTTGGTAAAATTTGTTCCGTATGCGAATACCAGTCGCAGCCAAGGCACGAGGGATTTTCACTTTATTTGGGAAATGCTCCTTTTTAATTAGGGTGTTTGTTTGATACGTCTTTTGATCTTCATAAATTTTGATCTTGAACAGAATGCAAGCTAGGGTATTAGTGTGTAAAATAAAAAATACAAAAGTAGCATTTTTTTTTTTTTTTTAAATTTTACTGAAGAAGACAAAACCTACTGTTTTATCGGAACCAAGGTTATGGAACGTAATTGCTTTAGAAAAATATTTTAGGTCATCTTTGATTCCCATGGACATCTATTTATTGGTCCAGTATGTTCCCAATTTTAAGCCCCTCGGGACAAAAATGCACTACAACATATTTGAGATAAACTCCAAAAAGATTGATATCTTTGACAAACTATCTGTTCTTCTAATCTGCTGATACCGACTAGGTCTGTAGCTGCTGTTGCTTGTTTTAGACACTTGCCTGCTATTATGGTTTGCTCTCAACAATGTGACATCAGGAAACTTTTACGTGACATATCCATTGCAAATTGTCCACTTGCAGTTGCAGCATCATTATGTAAGTCTCTTTTGATTTTCTCAGGATAGTTTTGGGAGACTGCATGACCGGGCAAAGGATATTCCAAAGGCAACAAAGCTTCTGACAAAACTCTTTCCCAATAAAGTGACTATTCATATGCCACAGGTGCATGTTGAATCCATGTAATTGGTATTTGGGCTTTAACTTCCACAACATGCAATAGTAGCTTATAGTTCATTGCAGGACGAGGAACTTCTTGCCTGTTGGAAGAACCAATTGGATCGAGATGCTGAAACACTGAAAATGAAGGGAAATCTGAATAATCTGCGCACTGTGAGCAAATTTTTCCAAATTTTGAAAATATATGATATATGCATCATGCAATATTTGTGTTATGACACTACTAGATATTCCTAATGCTTCTGCATTTGAACATCAATTTTCTGGTCTAAATTTATTAAATTGGTTTTTCTTTGAAGCCAAAAGTTACCTAATCAGCTAATCTTATATTGAATGTTCTATTTTTTTAATGTAAAATTTATGGAGCGTTGCAAATTTGAGATATATATCATATATTTGGTTTGCTACTCTAACTGCTGTCTGGTACTTCAATTAATTCTCGTCACAGTTTTCCATTGGAAAATCATGGATTAATGAGTGAACTGGAGTCCTAGAATTATGAAGTGAAAGAAATAGTTTGCAATTAGCTGTCAGAATGCCTCATTTTCCTTTTTTTAAGTGTTAATCTGCCTGCAAATGAAATAGTTTGGTCATCTTGATCAGTTTATTGACTCAAAACAATATTCCAAGCTGGTTTTGCTGCTATAATGTTGTGATTTTTTTATAAGAGTATTTAGGATATGAGGCACTTGGAAAGTTGGAAGATTATTGCAACAAAGATGATTGCCATATTTATGTTTTCCTGGAATGGTATTGGGACATATATTGACAGAGCAACGGCATTTTTAGTTGTCAAAATTAGGAAAAAGAAATATTACTTGCTGCAAAAGGTCGAACTCTTTTCTGTCTGGATTATTATTGTTCCATTTGTTTTAGCAACAGCTGCTAGAAATGTAAAATGAATAATTGGTTTTTGAGATCTCTCCATCTCAGTCTCTTTTTCTGTTTGCCCCACTAGGATTTGGGAGCCTGTGAATGCAAATTGAAGCAGAGAATTCAAATTCTGTATCAAAATTTTTATGGATCATGTATGCTGTGGAACTATTTAGAGTTGCATTTAAAGCCCTAGTGTTATCACCTAAAAAAGCTTTAAAACTCTTTGGAATTTCAATGTTACTTATGAAGGTTGGACATTCAAATAAAAGGAAATTGTGTTTCAAATATCTAAATATTTTTGGATGATCTTATTTTAATAATAACAAACAATTGAAAATTATTATAGTCGAATAGAGCATCATTGATTAGGGCTAGGATTCAAACAAACCAAGTGACTCAGTTAAGGTTATTAGCAGATCAAATTAGTTATTAGCAGATCAAATTATACATATTATTTTTTCATAAGTAATGTGAAACCATTTACAAAGGAAAATGCTTGAGCTGCCATTTTCTAGTTTTCAAAGCCTATACCTTGAACTTTTATGTCAAATGTCAAATACAGACTTAAGACAATTTTACTCATTTAAAAGGCATAATGAAACTTATAATTGCATGAAGATTAAAATGACCACAATCGACACAATATCATGTTGTGATTTTACATTCCAAATGATAGGAAAGAAGCATGTCATGTTACTGTGCCGTGTCTGTTTTACATTGCAAATTCCATTAAATGAGCTGAATGAAGCTGGTTTGACCAATGTTATCCATGTACTGAAGAAAATTAATTTAAAAGTATCCATTCTTTTTCATTCTAAGGAAATGTAGAATTCTCTCTACTAAACCCCTTTTATTTTTCATGCTTTTGGAATAGTAAATGAAGATAAAATATAGTACTCATGATCTATATTTTATCAAACACCAGATGGACCTTATTTCCCTATTAGCAGTTTAGAAATCATAATTTCCTCATTCTAGAATGGGGAAGAAATTTAGGTCATTGTGTAAATATTTATTATTTTTATTTTTATTATTATTATTATTATTATTATTATTATTATTATTATTATTATTATAGAATTTAGAATTGTTAACACACAGTTGTTCGCTAATTCCTCTGTTGGTGTCTTGTAGAGTTCCTCTGCTAAAGTTGTGAACATTATGAAGGATTTTATTTAGGTCAGAAGTTTTTGTTTGTATAGCAAATCAGCTTCCCAGAAATTTAGGTCCCTTGGTAGACTCCATACACCAAAACAAATTTCCGTCAACTGTCATTTCTATTATTATAACTTGGCATAAGATTAAAATAAGTTTTAGGAAAGTAATTGGTTCATTTTTTCATATCTGGAACATTGGCAATTTTATTTTCATCTGTCACAGTTAAGTCTTTACATTTCATGCTTTTTAGCATAGTAGATTGAGACTTGCAACAGGTTGGATGCTTTAAGATGTGACATTTTGCAATGCAAATGATTCATAGCCCATTGTTTTCATTTTAAAATAGGTCCTGAGTCGTAGTGGGTTGGAATGTGATGGATTTGAGACCTTATGCATCAAGGATCAAACTCTTACAAATGAAAGTATGTTTCTTTTTGACATATGATGACATTCAGAATCACTGCTCCCAAGCAAGTTTCTTTCTTTCTTTTTGGAAAAAAAATTGGTAATTTTATGTCTTTGTTTATGTTGCAGGTGCTGAGAAGGTCGTTGGTTGGGCTTTGAGCCACCATCTAATGCAGAATCCTACAGCTAATGCTGATGCTGATGCAAGGCTTGTTCTGTCTAGTGAGAGGTAATGCAGAGCTCATCCTGTGCCATTGTTTTTGACTCACTGTCACTTGAAATATTAGTTACTGGATCGAAATTACACAGTTGTAATGCCATGTTGCAATTCTGGCAGCATCCAGTATGGGATTGGAATTCTACAGGCTATCCAGAATGAGTCCAAGAGTTTGAAGAAGTCACTCAAGGTGATTCTTATACTTCCTGCATCTGGAGTACATTCTTAACAAGTTTCATCCATGTATATTTTAAATGAAATTTGGCAATAAACTTCCTTTCCCTCTTTTCTGAAAGGTTTTCAATTTAAATTTACAAGTAATTTTTTGTGGTGACATCAGGACATCGTCACAGAAAATGAATTTGAGAAAAGGCTTCTAGCTGATGTTATTCCACCCACTGATATTGGAGTTACATTTGATGACATTGGAGCCCTTGAAAATGTCAAAGATACTTTGAAGGAGTTGGTGATGCTTCCATTGCAAAGGCCTGAACTTTTCTGCAAGGGGCAACTAACCAAGGTAATCTTGTTTCTCTGTTTTCAGCACTAGATATGTTGCTGCCTTTGAAGGGTAGTTGGAATTATAATCAATGACGATGCGGATTCTTTTTTTTTTTTAATTGTAGTTTTTCCTTTTGGATGTAATCTTTGTATTGTACAGTGGTTTTTTCAGTTCATTTTTCCATAATATTTTATATTATATGATATACATTGCCTATAACTTCTACCACGAACACACATACACATATGCAGAAGCTTTGTATAGCTAGTTGTTGAGAGAGGCTGCCAAATGGTTCAAATGGGAATAAATAATGTTTTGAGTACTCTTTGACTATGTTTCAGGGGCAAATAATAAATGTTATTTACGTTAAATATTGTTGAACTTGATAATAAATGCTATTTAATATTGTTTGCTGTATGATATGTAAAATACTGTCTTATAATAGTGAACTACTATGTATTTTTATTGATAGAAAAGGAAGCTTTTTTGAGACTAGGAAAGAGAAACATATACAATAAAGATGAACTTGAAGTACTAAAACGAAAGAAAAGAGAAAAAAAAAAAAATTTTTTGTTTATAAATAATATCATTTATATGTTGAATCCAACTAGTGGGTGATACTTGATAGGGGATTGCTTTTGCCATCTTTTGAGTAGTTTACAAAAGGCTTAGTTTAAGACATTGAGAACTTTGTATTAGTTTGGGAATTTCATTGTTTTTTAATTACTTTGGGTTAATTTTTAATTTTTTGGGGTTATTTTGTAATTTATGATAGTTTTGTTGCTAGGGTTTCTTAGTTGTCTATATATAGACTTATGGTGCGAGGATAATTAATTTTTGATTAATTGAGAGTAGTCTCTCTCTCTCTCTCTCTCTCTCTCTCTCTCTCCCTTGTGTCAGATTCGCTTCCTCATCACGTTTCTTTTTCTTTCTTTCTTCCTTTTCTTCTTCACTTTCTCTTTCTATTTTCTCCTGTTCCCTTTTTATTCACTCCTCTCTCTGTTTTCTTTCTCTAATCTCTCTTTTTCTGTCTCTTCTTCTCTTTCGCTGTTCTACATCACTGGGACCTGAGCCATGGTGGTTGTTTTAATCTCTCTGTTTCTCTGTCTCTCCTTGGCTCAAATACTATGTGCTGTTTGCACTAAAGTTGTTTATACTTGTATTAAATTTCACTTATAATAAATTTTTATTTAATATTGTTATATTAAGCATGCATTAACTTTTGTCTATAGGCTGTGTTGAGAGGCAGCTGTGTGTTGAGAGGCAACAACAACTTGCCTTTGTAATGAGAAACATGGCAAATTTTATATACTTATATGAATAGTATATGCCTAGCTTTGAATCCTAATTTTGAAAAGTTTGTCCATCCATATTGGGCATGTATCAGATTCTGCATTTCTGCCTCTTACTGAGATTTGGAAAAAAATTGTTTAAAAAATCTCATTGTATTTCTTCCATGTGCAGCCTTGCAAGGGCATACTTTTATTTGGTCCCCCTGGAACAGGGAAAACAATGCTTGCAAAGGCTGTGGCTACTGAAGCTGGTGCGAATTTTATCAACATATCAATGTCAAGCATCACATCAAAGGTCAGCAGTGATAAGAAGCTTTCAAGAAAACAATTTGATCTGAATAGTAATTCTATTTACTAACTTTAAACTCATTTATTATCTTATTGCAGTGGTTTGGCGAGGGTGAGAAGTATGTGAAGGCTGTTTTCTCTCTAGCTAGTAAAATTGCTCCTAGTGTTGTGTTTGTTGATGAAGTGAGCCTCGTAAAATATTTCCTATTATATTTTCAATTTATTCTGTATCAGGTAATCATTCTTTTATCTGGTTCTTTCTGAAGGTTGATAGCATGCTGGGTCGGAGGGAAAATCCAGGAGAACATGAGGCTATGCGTAAGATGAAAAACGAATTTATGGTTAACTGGGATGGTTTGCGGACAAAAGATACAGAGAGAGTTCTTGTACTTGCAGCCACAAATAGGCCGTTTGACCTTGACGAGGCTGTTATTAGAAGGTTGACGCGTAGGTAAAACATCAAAATTTATAATGTCCCAAATAAATATATTGTAGGAACTTATTTCTCCAACCAGTGTGATTTATGAGTGCAAGAGCAAGTTCTTACATCTCTTTTTCCACAGATTGATGGTCAATTTGCCAGATGCTCCAAACAGAGCAAAGATCTTAAAAGTGATACTAGCAAAAGAGGAGTTGTCTTCTGATGTTGATCTAGATGCAGTTGCAAGTATGACAGATGGATACTCTGGGAGTGATCTTAAGGTGTCTTTCCTGTTATTTATACGTGACTTCTGATGATATTGAAGTTTGTTTACCGAGTCCATCTGGTTAAATTATCTGTGTCCTTTTTTTTTTTGGTTGTATGTGTGTAGAATTTATGCGTAACTGCTGCTCACCGTCCAATTAGAGAGATTTTGGAAAAGGAGAAAAAGGTTTGTTCCTTCTCTTTTTTCAAATCGACAAGCAGTTAATATTACTTTGTAACAAGGGAATTAGGCGTTTCTTTTAATGACATAGGAATCAACTTTGTCATCTTATGTTGCAGCACATCTACAACTAATAGGCCACCAGCAACAATTATAATGAATATATTCCCATATTGTCAATAATCATAAAATATTCTGTGTTTTATTGTTAACTGCATAACGACCTAGTGAGCCATGGATTGGTATGATTGTTCTGAAACATGGTACATTTTCATTCCAAAATGCTACATATAGCATGCCAAAGTTTTAATTCAATATTTTCGCTTAACATATTCTTTTATTATTTATGGTGCAGAACAATCACTTTGTATTTCTTTTTTCAGTCATTAGTAGTCTAACTTCACAAAAGAAAATCTGCTCTTATAGTTCAAGAAACATCTCAACTTCCTCTTCAAAATGCTCAAGTGCCATAGCATTTTTCACCAATGTATTTGTGTAATTATACCCTAATCCATGGTTTTAAAATCCAGACCATCAGCCAACCCAATGAAGCCATCAGGTTAGTTGGACTAGTGGGTCAAACTGGTGAACTAGTGGTCAGTGACATCAGTTAAAATTTGCATTTATTATTTTTTTGAAGTTTAAACTATTTATTATGAGTCAAATAAATAACCAAAGCTAAAAGAGGAATTTTTTTGTAACTTTGATTCAATACAAAAAAAAAAGTGCTAGAGTTGGTGTTAAGGTGCATTTGGCAGCTCACTACTTATTTCTCCTTCAATACCCAACTTTGACTCCAGCTGTTTGCAAAAGCTGCCAGCAGGAGTAATTTTTTTGCAGGGAGCTGGACTGACCCACTTGTGACCCTGGTCATCTGGTTCAATACTTGTTTGCCCCAAACCCAGTTTGTGGGTGCTAATTGGACTAGCTTGGTGAATGGTTCTAGTTGAACCAGGTTGGGTCGGTTGGTCTGGTCTGAGTTTGAAAACTATGCCCTAACCTATTCCATGAACTGGATCTTTCATGTTGTAGGTGACGTTGACTAGCTTATTAATTTATGGAGCATATCCAAATGACATTGCATGATGGACGTATGTTTGTGAAGGATGAAACTAGATGTGGATTAGAATCTAGGTTGGAACTGTTGATAGAAGCTGTATGAGCTAGAGGTTTTACGATAAGTAGAAGCATGCCAGAATACGCAATCTTCTTTAGTAATTCCAATTGGAATAATGGAGAAAATATCTATAGTTCTTTTATGATCAGCTGAGATAAAATTCATTAAAGAGCACCAAGGGGGTGCCACCTTCTGATTCTGGATCATTCATGCACACCTGTTGGCAATGGTCAGCCCCCTTATCTGGAAGTTGTCCAGGGTTAAGATCTTTCCATGTGTTGCCTCCTAGACAAGAAAAGCAACCTTTGTAGGGGTCAGCTGTCCTCCAAATGTGAGCCATTGGGAGTTGCTGTGGTTTGATTCTGAAGGAGAGAGTTTCGTGTAGAAGGTTCTGACGGTGAAGACCCTGTTCCTATCTAAAGTCCATTCTGGATGATTGCGAATGGTTTGGTGTCAGAAGTAGTAAAGATTGCTGCAAAATTTGGTGAGCTGATGGAGTTCTCAATCTGCCACGTTTCTAAAAAAGGGAATATTCCAGAAGACTCCCTATCTGAAATTTAATGGTGATGATAGATGAGGTATGCTTTCTCGCAGGCCAAGTTGTAAATGGTAGGAAATAAGACAGAGCCTCTTGGTAGCGCCACACATCATCCATTCGCAGCTCTTATGCACCCGTAAGCTGCTGATCATAAGCTTGTCCACAATTTCAGTTTTAGTTTCCTGTAGGCATATTACCTCACTTCTCCACTCTTTAAGAAAATATTTAGTCAATGCCCTTTTTAATCTGACATTTAGGCTCCCAACATTCCAAGATATCAGTTTTCTCGACATAACCTTCCCTTCTTTTCATGAACTTTCATCTTCATCTTCACATTATGATGGACACACTAATGGAAATGAGCATTCAAGGGAATGGATATTAAGATGAGAATGGCATTAAAATGTTGGAATGGGCATTTCATTCCATTCCATTCATGTGTACTAAATATTGTGTGATAGTCATACAAACCATCTTCATTTTATGGTTATGGAGGACCTAATCTGAGACCTGCTTCTTGAAATAGACAGTGTCAATACCCAGCCCTTCTTGCTACTCAATTTCTGGGCAGAGAGGACTTGTCTGAGTGTCATCCCAAGTATTTATTGAAAGCTGGAATTAATGCCAGACATACTTCCTCCAGGGACTTTGGAGAGTTCGATTTAACTTGCGAGATTGTTCTTTCTTCTGCCAGGGACCTTGGAGTGTCCAGTTTAACTTGCGAGACTATTCTTTTAGGGTGGAAGAGCTGCTCTTGCATAGGTGGGAATTGAGGCTTAAACGAGAGTACCAAAAGAGAAAGGGCTTTGGGGGCTTTATCAGGGTTTAAGGCTCCATTGGTTTAGAGGGGTAAAAGAGTTGGGATGTGAAGGGGGGTCAGTGGGGGTAAACCTGAGATAAAAACCAAGGGGGTGGGGGAATTTTGGGCCCGTGTGAGCCTGGCCAAATTTGATAATCAAGAAATTCTCACTTCTCAGTGCTAGTAGATTTTGGTTCCTTGGATCTATTATGCAAGCTGGTCAGCTAAATTTTGGGCCCTTGTGAGCCTGGCCGAATTGGATGATCAAGAAATTCCTAGTGCTAGTTGATTTTGGTACCTTGGATCTATTATGTAAGCTAAAAGAGAAAATGAAGGAGATGTGATATAGTGAGTTAAAGTAAACGAGTAGAATGGAGAAGTGCTTGGGTGTTTTGTGTGATCATAAAATTCCTTTAAGGCAGTCATATTACCTATTGTGCTACATGGATCAGAATGTCAGTTAACTAAAAATCAACATATTCTAAACCGTGAAGATTGCAAAAACGAGAACAGTAAGACAAGTGGTATAACCCTAAAAGATAAAGGAATGAATACATCAATGCTTGATGTAGTGCCTATTGACGATAAGGTCAGGGAAGGATGATTAAGATGGTTTGGACACTTGTAGTATGGACCAAATAATACTCTAGTAAGCAGGGGTGATTTATTTGTTAGAGATAGTAATAAGGGAGGCGTAGACCTAGAATAACTCAAATAGAATAACTTCCATTTGCAGATGATAGTAGCCCTTGATTGAGTGCATTGCATCCAAATTCTCTCTTTGATGCTGTCAAATATTTTGTGAATGGCCGAATGAATTGGCCTTGAGTTCTGTATATTATATGTAGACTTTACAAGAATGCTATACATGGAAAGTAAATATGGTCTAGCATGATTCTAGCCCTATACAAGTAAACTATAATCTGACAAGCCCTATACATGTAAACTAAATATATGCTAACTGTACAAAATAATGAATTGAATATGAGGAAATAAATGTGGGCTGAAGTAAGGAAAGAGATCTTTTGCTTTGCTGTTTACTGTTCCATTGACAGCCCATCTCAAATTGATGCGGGTTGATCAACAAGCATTAATTTGCTACTTAGGAAGCAATGTCGATGACGAGTGAGAACCTTGGTGAAGATATCTGCAATTTGTAATTCAGTCGAAATGTGTGGAAGAGTGATAACACGAGCTTCAAATGCTTCACGGATAGAGTGACAATCGAATTCAATATGCTTTGTGCGCTCATGATAGACAGGATTGGTTGTGATGTGGATAGTACTAGTATTATCGGCATGTAGAGGTGTAGGATCAGTCTCAGAAAAATCTAGCTCAGCAAGCAAGCCTCGAAGCCAAATAATTTCAGAACAAGAAGAGACATCGCCCGGTATTCAGATTCTGTCGATGACTTAGAAGCTCTGTCTTGCTTTTTACTTTTCCAAGAGATCAATGCATCACCCAAGAACACACACCAACCAGTGATGGAGCGACATGTATCCTTACAACCGGCCCAATCAGCATCGCTATAAGCAGCAAGACAAGTAGAATTGCCTGCATGGAAGAATAAACCGTGGGCAGAAGTGCCCTGAACATAGCATATGATCCCACGGACAACAGCCAAATGAAGATGACGAGGAGTTTGAAGAAACTGGCTGACTTGTTGTACAGCAAAAGAAATGTTTGGTCTAGTAATAATGAGATAGACAAGACTACCCACCAACTTTCGGTATAAATTGGGATCAGCAAGTAAGTTGCCCTCCTCTTTGTGAAGCTTGACATTTAATTCCATGGGAGTATCAATAGAAGTACCCTTCTAAAGGTCAGTAGTCACTATAGCATATTTATGTTGATTGAGTGAAATATCAGAGGGACTATGATTCACCGCAAGACTAATAAAATATGTGAGAGACCCAAGATCTTTCATATAAAAGGACTCTGAGAGATGAGTCTTGAGCTAAGCAAGTAAAGCAGAATTGGAACCAGTAATTACAATATCATCATAATAAACCAAAAGAATAACAATACCCATGTCTGATTTTCGAAGAAACAATGAAGTGTCATACTTGCTCTGCTTGAATGAAAATTGTAATAAAGTCGTGCATAATTTATCAAACCAGGCCCTCGGAGCTTGTTTGAGACCATAAAGAGAATGACGAAGCTTACACACATGTGAAGTCGGAGAGGTAAACAAGCCCGGGGTTGGCTTCATATAAATACACTCTTTAAGATCCTTGTGAAGAAAAACATTCTTGACATCCATCTTATGTAGTGGCCACTCATTGGAAGCAACAAAAGCCAGAATTGTACGAATAGTAGTCATCTTAGCCACAGGAGCAAAGGTCTTTTCATAATTGACAGCAAATTATTCCCAAGTGCAACAAGGCGAGCTTTGTAACGATCCAAACTTCCATTAGATCGGACCTTAACTGAGTAAACGCATTACAACCCAGAGGAACAATGGTGGGAGGACAAGGCTCAATGTCCTAGGTGTGATTGGCTTCTAGAGCAGCAATTTCTTCCTGCATAGCTTGTCGCCAACAATCATGCTTGGTAGCGTGTGAATAGGAAGTGAGAATATCTAAATTGGACAATGTAGTAGTAAGAACTGAAACAGAGTTACCAGAACTTGAAGAGAGAAACCCATTCCTGTCTGAGGGTACAGACGCTCGAGAAGAGCGACGTACCAAAGGCTTTGGAGGTGCTGCAACTGACTGAATCTGGAGTGTGGTGGGATCGAATATCGGATGAGCTACCGAAAGGGACTGTGGGCGGGGGCGCTTTGTATACACAATGCCTGGTTTAAAATGAGAACTAACTGGACGAGGATTCGAGAACTGCTCCTCAAAGGAGGGGAGAATCACCGTAGGAGAGGAGTGTATAGAGGACACATGAAAGAAATGTTGATTTTCAAAGAAAATAACATTCCTAGAAATGTGTGTACGATGTAATGTAGGATCATAGCAAACAAATCCCTTTTGACACACATTGTATCCCAAGAATGCACATCGAACAAATTGGGCAGATAATTTATGTCGCTTATGAGGAGGTAGATGAACAAAACATGCACAACCAAAGGTATGGAGGTTATCGTAACTAGGTTGCTTAGCAAATAAACGGAAATAGGGGGACTCCATGAGTAGGACTTGAGAAGGTAAACGATTAATCAAGTAGAAGTTTTCAGAGCCTCAACCCAAAACAAGGATGGAACAGAGGATTCTAGCAAGAGAGTACGGACCACATCTAGGAGATGACGATTTTTTCTGTTTGGCTACTCCATTATGTTGGGGAGTAGCAGGACATGAACGTGGATGAATAATGCCTTTGGAAGCCAAAAATGCTTGAAACTCGGTAGACACATTCACCACCAGAATCTGTGCGTAATGTCTTAATAGAAGCAGAAAATTGATTGTCAACATATGCTAAAAACTCAGTGAAAGTACGAAAAACCTCAAATTTATAGTGAAGAAAGTAGACCCAAGTAAATCTGCCATGATCATCAATGAAAGTCACATAATATTTAAATTTTTCACGTGAACTTACTGGGGAAGGTTCCCAAACATCACTATTGATAAGCTCAAAACACTGAGAAGCTCTACTAGCATGCAAATGGAAGGGAAGAGTTTTTCTTTTACCAAGTTTGCAAGAGGCACACTCAAGAGATAAAGAAGAACGTTCTTTATTACGAAGTAAACCAGAGTTCAATACATGAGATAAGATCTGAGTATTGGATGGCCTAAATGACGATGCCACACCATACTAAGATCTAAAACATTATTACAAGTAAAAGAATTAATAGAAGAAACTGGAGAATGTGCTGGAACAGGAAAAAGTAGTGGAAACAAGCACCCCACTTTAGGTCCCTTCGCAATCGGCTCCCCTGTTACCTGGTCTTGCACAACACAACCATTACCAGAAAAATTAACGGCACAATTTTTGTCAACTAATTGACCAACAGAAATAAGATTTGTGGAAAGCTGAGTAGCAAGAAATACATTAGTGAACTTAGAAGAGGCATCTCCGACATCGACTGTTGTTAAATAACTGCCATTGGCAGTTTGAATAGCATATTGACCAGCATAGGGCCGAACATGGCACAAGGTAGTGGGATTATTCGTCATGTGATTAGAGGCACCCAAGTCCACATACCAGAGATTAGTAGAATTGTTACCTTGGAGCCCCATTGCTGATAATGCCGAAATTAGCTTCTTTTGCACCATTTCGGGTGTGCAGTAATTCGCTGGAGGAGGTGCAGGAATAGAGAAGTCAACTAAAGAAGTGTCGGGGGCTGCAAAAGTCACTATGGGGGGGGGGGGGGGGGGTACCCAAACAGAAGTATGGAATGCCCGGGCCTGACGATTTTGCGGGCGAATACGACATTCTTTGATAATGTGACCCTTCTTTTTGCAATAAGAGCAGAATTTCTTGGAACAATTAGTAGCGATATGTCCAAATTCTTTGCAGCAAAAACCATAGTAGTTAAAAGGCGTGCCTAGGCGTGAGGCGAGGAGGCTAGTGCCTCACACCATGCGAGGCGAGGCAACCTGCAAGAGGCGCAATGAGGCGAGATGAGGCACAGAGGGGCGACAGGCGCAGTGAGGTGCGCCTTGAAAAATTTGAGTCTGTTAAATGAAAGAAATAGCCAGAGCCAGAGTCGTAGCCCTCATTCGACTTGAACAAACAGGAGCCCTAGCCATCTTCGACCCTTTGAAGCCTCACGACCCTTCGCGACTTTGTCTTGCACATTCGAACTAGTAGGAGCCTTCGCGTGCCTTCGAACCAGCAGCGTGAGTTCGTCTGCGAGCCTTTGAACCAGCCAGAAGCCTTCGCGAGCTCGTCTTCGAGCCTTTGAACCAGCACCGTGAGTTCGTCGTCGACATCTCGAACCAGCACGTGTCGCAGGACCCTTTGCGACTTCGTCTTCCACATTTCGAACTAGCAGGAGCCTTCGCGAGTTCGTCTGCGAATCTTCGATCCGGCCGTGAGTTCGTCACGTGGTCTTCTACTTTTTGAACCAACAGCGAGCTCGTCGTCTTCTTCTTCTTTTTCTTCTTCTTTCTGCTGCTTGCGTACTGCTGCCTGTTTGCATTTTGCTTATGTCACGTGAGGGTGATGGTGGATTTCGAACACCTAGACCCCCCAAATCAATGGATCACAATGGATTTCAAGCTTCTATCGTCTTCTCAGGATTGGATTTCGGGTACAGCTTGCTCTAAAGAATGACCCCCCCCCCCCCCCCCCCCCAAAAAAAAAAAAGGATTTTCATAAGGTTAATATTTAAATAATTCTTATATGATCAAAATTTCTATACCACTCATTAAAATAATATATATTCACTCTCCCCATAGTATTTTCAAGAAAGTTTTGATATATCAAATGTGACAATTTAAACTTAATTTTGATATTAAATTTTATTAAATCATTAGAATCACTTTAATACAAATTCAAGTTGTGATTATTGTATAGTCAAATCTTCAATTATAATTATTGCTGCTAAAATTTATCTAAGAGAATTTGGATCAATTATAATATTGATCGCATGCGAAAATTAAAAGAGAAATGATTTAAGGGACGCTAGTTGTACTTCGGAGAATCACTTCAATGCTTAAATCAGGGAAATCTTTTAAACCGGTGTCTCTCCTATGCAAACTATTTTTTATTGAACTCTTTTCTTTTATACTTTGAAATCTTTTATTGTACTCTTTCTTTTGATGTTGAACTATGTTGAATTGTCCCGACAATTTTATTAAATTTTTCAATTTTGTTATTGAATGTTTTGATATTTTAAATTCTAATATTACTAGATATTCATATGTTCATATATCAACTACCTCAAATAGTTATTTTACACTATTTAATAATTGTGCGCTTCACCTTCGTGAGATGCGCGCCTGCGTCTCTTGCCTTGCACCTTGGCTTCAAATACCCTTTGTGCCTCGAGCCTCGCGCCTCTGACTACTATGGCAAAAAAACTGCAAAGTGCTAGAATGGGCAAACGGTCCTCATCGTTGAGCACCATAAGCCATAGGGACAGATCTGGAACTACCATGAGATTGTGCCAGAGTAACTTGAGTACTAAGCCGTTGTTCTTCACGAAGTAACTCACCAAAACAAACATCCAGAGAAGGAATAGGAGAGCGATTTAGCAGAGACGAGCGAACATATTCATACTTGAGGCGGAGTTTCATAAGAAACTGATCACGACGACTAGTCTCGTGAAGACGTTGAATAATGGGAAGAGAAGCCATAGGAACATCCGCAGTAACCGGATCAGAATATTTATTCCAAAGAGTCAGAAACCCCAAATAATAGTCTTGGATGGAACGATTTTCATGTTGAAACAAGGCAATTGCATGCTCTAACTGAAAATGTCGGGCACCGTTATCTTGATGATATAACCCATGAAGGACAAGCTGCAGACTCCTTGGATTTATCAGGATTGGGTGCACAATCTGTGCCATCAATATGACCCTAAAGATCTTTTCCCTTCAGGAAAAGTTCAAACTGAAAAGCCTATGTAGAATAATTGTTGCCTGAAACTTGGCACACTGGTGCGGAGTCTATGCTAAATAATGGAGAAAATCGAGAAGCCCAAAAAGAAACAGATTGTGCCGAAAGAAACAGAACACCAGAAAATCTAGAAGCCCAAAATAAACAACGCAGGTACAAAGAAAAACCAAGAACAACCTCCCTGCACTAAAAAATTAAATCTTGAACCAAAAAACTGCACTAAAAATAAAATCTTGAACCAAAAACCTGCTGTGCTGAGAAGATAAGTACCAGAAACAGCAACAGAAAGCTGTTGCCTGCTTGCCGAGAGTCACAAACTGCAACAAAAACTGGAGAAATAAGTGGCAAATCAGAAACCTGCTGTGCCTGCTTGCCGAAAGTCACAAGCCTGCTTGCCAAGAGTCACAAACAGCAACAGAAACTGGAGAAATAAGTGGCAAACCAGAAACCTGCTGTGCCCGCTTGCCAAAAGTCACAAACAGCAACGGAAAACTGTTGCCTGCTTGCCGAGAATCACAAGGACATAGACTGGAGGAATAAATGGCAACCAGAAACCTGCTGTGCCGACAGCCACGCAGCCACAGAAGTACCGAAATAACAGAGAAAAATTCCAGAAGAGAAAACAAAGCCACAACAGCCACGAAACCGAGAGGACAAAAAATCGAAGGGAAAAAAAACCTAGCAGTTACCTGGCTCTGATACCATGTCAAATATTTTGTGAATGACAGAATGAATCGGCCTTGAGTTCTGTATATTATATATGTAGACTTTAGAAGAATGCTATACATGGAAAGTAAGGTCGGTTTAGCATGATTCTAGCCCTATTTTCTGTCAAGCCCTATACATGTAAACTAACTATATGCTAACTGTACAAAATAATGAATTGAAATATAAGGAAATAAATGTGGGCTGAAGCAAGGAAAGAAATTTTTTGCTTTGTTGTTTGCTGTTCTGTTGACAAATACATCCTACGTTTTGACGCTGTTTGAGGCTTAAAATAAATCTAGGATAATTGAGCTGATTCCTAGGGGATTTGAGTGATGGGCGAGCTGGCCTTTTTTTAGCTGGAATGTTGGGTGCGAGCGCCGGTAACTGCCTCTCACTTAGGTCTTTTTCTGAGCTCAATTTCAAATATAAGGCAATAGGGTTCTTTTTATTGCAAAATTCGTGAGAGCTCATAAAAAATGTCTTTGAACTTCCAAGGCTCAAGGATGTAGACTTGCTCTCATTAAAATTTTGCTTTCTAGACACCTTGTGTTTTTTATCTCTTTTCCCCGTTTCTAACAAATTTGTTTTTTCAAGATTTGAAGGTATTTAGGTTTGTGGGAATGATGAGGATTATTGTTTGAATAACTTTGAGATTAGTATGTGTACAGATATGTTTTCCTTTAGATCTGATTTCTTATGTTTCAAGAACCCTAATTGTTGGTTTGGAAGCGGTTGATATTTTTGTGCAAAAAGAAAAGGAAAATGGTGACAAAGTGAATATGGGCCCTAAATATTTGGAGACTATACAATTTTATATGATTGGGCAGGAAAAACAAGGAATCAGATAATATTGTTAATAGAGGTGATCATTTGTCGTGAATCCCTATTCACAGCCAAGAAAGTACGAGGGGTTATTTAATAGGTGATGGCACACTAGATTTGTTAGATAAAATGGGTTTGTAGTTGGTCACTCCTAGAAGTCGCAAAATTAATATCAGCAGCATATGGAAATCTACTTATGTAGGACCAAGGGATAAAACTGTAAAACTCATTCTTCAATTGAACCAAAGCTGAAAATTCACGATTATAATCCTCAATTAATTGAAAACCAAAGCTGAAAGTTTAACGATTATAATCCTTGATTAATTTAAAAAATGCTTATAAAATAAGAAAACTACTCGGCCCTCCCTCCCCCCAAAAGGGAAAAAAAAGGAAAAAAATGGAATTGCTTTCCGTGCTTCTCTATGGACTTGTTCATATGGTTGCGTTAATGGGATTTGCTTCTCTGATTTTTGGCAATATTGGATGTTGTATCATTTTATTGTCTCCCTTTCCTTTCTTTTGTTTTCCTTGAGAGGATATCTTATCCTCCTCTTTGTATCCATAATATTTTTTCTTTGCTAATGAGCCCTTTCTTTTTCTGTAGAAAAATTAAAATAATTAACATTCCAAATTTTTCTAAACGAATGACTGTTGTGTAGAGTAGATATACCCTCGAAATCGGACTTTTGGTCTATTTAGGCTTTGGCTACTGTCGTGGCCTTGTGGGGAGGTGTATGTTTTGCTGTGTTGCAGGCTTGCAGCATCCTTTCTTAAAAGATTTATAACCTTGAATCAGGAGGAGATTTGACAACTTACTGTGGATAACTGGAGCTAGAGCAAATGTTGGGCTTGGACATCTAAGCATTGAACTGTGCTTGCCTGCAGAGTTTACTTTACGAAACCAGCAGAAACATTCTAGAAGCCCGGACAATTGTTTTTAATCATATATTTTTGAATAGCCAAGTAAAAAACACCAACCAAATGTTAAAAGTTATACGTATAAAGGTCATAGACATGATGAATGACTTGGGAAAATTAACTTGCTAAATTGGGAACTAGCCTATACAAAACTCTCTACAATTCATATGGATGCGACATAGGAGGATCTGCCAAGATATAGAGTCTGAGGCAACTGAAGCCAGCAAAGAGCTTGCTGTGAAATTGAAGTAAATTGATGCTTCAATTTTGACAATGATCTGAACTAAGCAATGTTTTAATAGGCGAAGGCGTTAGGCGAGGCGTTTTACCCTCCGCGAGGCGAGGTGTAAGCCTTAAGGCGTTGAGGTGTAAGCATTTTGAGACTGCATTTTTTTAAATAATTAATAACTAAAATAAATTTATATATAGTAAAAAGTGAGAAAAAATTTAGAATAATGGAGAAAAAAAATAAAAACTTAATTTTTAAATATCATATAGGCCAATTTTAGCTAACAAACACAAACAATACATGTTAAAAAATAAGCATGAGCCATAACATTACAAAAAGAAGAGAAAAGCCAAATTAAAGCATCACAATGTCTCATCATCCAAGACTTTAATTTCTAAGAATCTAATTCTAAATCAACAAAGTTCAGAGGGAACTATCATGATCTTCATCGAAGTCCTCATCTTCATCAACTCATCTATAGTAGGAGTTCTTCCACTTATAAATTCCCCCTCTCCCACTTCAACATCATGGTCTTCCTCAATTGTGACCAATGTTGGCCTCTTGCCTTTGTCTTGAGTGCCTAGATATTCAATAAAG
Source organism: Malania oleifera (assembly GCF_029873635.1). NCBI lineage: Eukaryota > Viridiplantae > Streptophyta > Magnoliopsida > Santalales > Ximeniaceae > Malania > Malania oleifera. Next base: position 107,133,982 of record NC_080423.1, on the reverse strand, counting down.
CTATTGGTTAGGAATTAGGAGAAATGGAGAATTATAAATTAGTAGATTCAAAAATGACTATTGATAAGTATGTACTCAAGTTCTCACAATAATTACTAATCTTCCTTTTAGAATGCGAGCTACCAGAAGCTTGTGTTGCTTGAGGATCATCTCCTTCAAAAGCTACCACGGGAAAAGATTTGATAGCATCAACTTGTAGGAGATTTTCATCATCAGACCAAGAAGTATCTTCTGGGAGGATAGGTTTTTCCTTCTCAATGATCCATTCATCATAATTTTGTCTTCTTCTCAATGCTCTCTCCTTCAGTTTGGTGTTGTACTTTACACGTAAGCTAGAGCATTCAATCTCTTATGCTCTAATCTATTCCTCTTTTTCGTATGAATCTACAATTGAGTGTAACCCATTTAAATTTTTAGATATTAGAAGATATTTTCATATTCGATTGAAATGATAATAACATGGCATTTGTACGAACTAAGAACCTGCTCAAATGTGCTCCAATTCCTCTCACATCCACTAGCACTACATGTCAGGCTAAGAACACAAATGGCAAACTTCGTCAATTCTGGGGTCTTTGTCCCAAAACGCTTCCACCAATCAGCTACAAAAGAAAAAATAACATGTTTAAGTTCCAAGTTATAAGAAGAAACAAGTATAGAGTACTTCTAATTAGCTAATTTTTACTGAAGTATTATTTTTACCTGGGCTTCTCAACATTCTAGAGTCAATAGCCACTCAAGTCCCAAAATCCTCTCGTGCATTATCATACAAATCCAATTGGATGTCTGCAGCTAGCCTCTCCTCATATCTCAACATTCTATCTATGCATTCAAATAGTCCTTTCTTCACTTGTTCATAATCTGAGAAATTCTCCTTATAACGCAATTAGGGATTTAGATAATACCCTGCAGCATGTAAAGGGTGATGAAGTTGTGGAGTCCTTCTATCATCTATTTTTCTCCAAATGGGTCCATATTTCTTTGCATTTATGGGAAAAAATTGTTTTGTCCTTCGCTGAATCCATCAACTCATAGAGAAACTCCATGGCCGGTCTTTCCTCATAATCAACTTCCCTTGGAACACACACAAGAGGGACAACACTCTTGATAACATAAGCCATGTGAGGCCAAAAATGTTGGACAAATAAAACAATTGAGCAAGTCCTTCATGCATTTTTGCATATGTAGAAGTGCACCACATCTCCGAAGAGAACATAGATTGAAGGCCTCGCTTTTGTTTGTAAATGCTTTGAAGTATCAAAAATTCAGTAGCAAAGCGCATCACTTTAGGGCGGATGAGTTCTTTGTTGTTGGTGAAATGCTTCCTCATCATTGCAAGTACATAAGAATGATTACAAATAAATTTCACAACTTGCTTAGCCTTTAGGATTGTGGTTGCATACATCTTCAATTTTGCAATATCCTCCAACATGTATTCAAACAATTTGCAGCGCATGGAGTCCTATAAAGCTTCTCCCTCTTTTCCATATGCTTTTTTCCACCATTTATCATGTTCTTCGCATTATCAGTTATCGCCTGCACAACATTCTCCTCACCAACTTCCTCAACCACCTTATCCATTTACTTAAACATCAAGCCCCCATTTTTTATTGAATCGGAAGCATCAATGGATTTTAAAAACCATGTACCAGCACGACTATTCACAAGGAAATTAACCAAGACCTTTGAACACGCATCAGTCCATCCATCAACCATGATAGAACATCCATACTCCTTCCAAGATTTTTTGTGCTCCTTCAACGTGCCGTCGATGTCTTTCACTTTATCTTTAAGGATCCATGTCTTCATCTCTTGCATAGATCGAGGCTTTAAACTTGGCCCGTAATTAGCAATACCATCCACCATAACATGCCAATATATGTCATCCATCAAATTAAATGGTAGAGCATTTTGAACACACAATGGCCAACTTTCCTACACACTTCATTTCTTTCTTCCTTCTTTCATTTTGAGTTTAGAGTGGATTGTTTGGTCTGTGAAGATGAAAACTTATCCATTGGACCTTTGGCCTAGATTAAGGATGGTCCCATTGTGCTGCTGCTCAATATCTCCAACTAATCGAGATGTAGCACTTGTCCCTCCTATTCCAATCTCTTCAAGAACATAATTTCTTTTACACTTTTCTTCTTGGAATTTTTCAAGAGCAATCTTGCACTCATCTCTCACGTTTTGAGGAGCTTTTGGGCAAGGTTTCATTCCCTTCCTTGTACCTGCCAAATGATGTTTAAATCTTGTGACAGTCCCACTGCAAGTTTGATAACAAAATTTGCATCTAAAATATTTTTCTCCTTCAACTTCTTTTACATATTTCCAAACAAGATCTTTTTTCTGCCCCTTTGACTCGCCTTCAGACATGTTTTTGTTTATTGAACAGGAACAATCGGCAGCTGCAGCAGGAAATTAAATCTGAAAATTGAAAACTGAAACAAACCAAAAGCCAGTTGCAGCTACCTTCAGTTTTAGAGACAGTGGCAGAGTGTCTCATGGAGTCTGCTATGAACAGCATTGGAGAGAGTGAGAGTTGAACGCTCGAATTAGTTCGAGCAAAGACCTCAGACTGAGAAGTGAGAAGAAATCTGAAAGCAGAGAGGTCGTAGGGGGTCGCGGAGAGAGACGAGAGGCTGTAGAGGGTCGCTGCAGAGATAAGAGGGGTTCGAATGTGTTGTTGGAGAGAGATGAGATGTCAGAAGGGCCGTCGGAGGCAAATCAGAGGTTGGAAGGGATCATTGACTCGTCAGAGAGAGATGAGAAGCTGGAGGAGTCTTCGAAGCCAGACGCAAGCTTTGAAAGAAGTTGTCGAAGAGAGATGATACGTTGGAGGAGTCATCGGAGGCAGATCAGAGGTTGGAAGGGATCATCGACTCATCGGAGAGAGACGAGAAGCTTGGAGGAATCGTCGGAAGCAGTCGTTGAGTCGTTGGACAGAGAGGAGCTGGAGGAATCGTCGGAGAGAGAGGAAGCTTGGAGGAAAGAAGCTTTGTCTCAAGAGAGGGGGGGTTTTGAGGAAACAAGCAGTTGCTTGTTTGTTTGGTTTGTTTTTTTAAAAATTTTTAATTTTAAATCAGGTGCTCCTTAAAGGCGTACGCCTTCCCAAATGAGGCATAAAAGGCTTGATTTTTTTACTGAGCGCCTTCTCCCTTGAGGCGTATGCATTTGAGGCTTTACGCCTTAGGGCGCTTTATGCTCAAAACGCCTCAAAGGCGCGCCTTACGAACACCTTTTAAAACATTGGAACCAAGTACTGTGCACCCTTTCGTGGACCACCATGATGGAAATGTGCATTCAACTTGTGAGATGGTCTCTGGCTCTTCTTGGTCTATGAATCTGTTGCTTTTTTGGAAGCACAATATACAACGTTTCCAATGCTTATAATTGAATCCCGAGTAGTTATTTGCATCAGCATGTTGGCTTTTATCAGTACCCTCTCCCGATTCATCACCCTCTTCATCAGTTTGCTCTATCACATTACAGTTCCAATAATTAATTAATGATGACCCTTTTCTTCTCAATATTATGGGCTTCCAAACTTTCCTTTGAAGCTTAAATTTTTCAGCATTCTTAGCAAAGGATGCGACATGGTCTAAGACCTCTTGCATTCCTGAAAATGCACTGCTTTACCATCTCCTCAAATTGACACCACATGACATTTTTCTTTACCTATCCCTCATGCCATGTGAACCTTATCCTAGTTCTAACTTCTAACCGCTTTATAAATTCTGTCATACACACAGATACACAGACACACACACACACATACACAGAGACACATGCATATAAAAGAAGTCTCTCTGGCTAATTTTGGGAGTTCATTTAACTTCCCCTTATTAAGGTAGGGATTGTCAAACAAAATTTTGTGAGTGGTTGTATTGAGAATTGAGGACCCGTCTCTTTTTAACAATGCTCTGAAAATGGTTTTGGAGATTCTTGGAGTAATTTAATTTGCGGAGGGTAATAATGGGGATGTATGAAGCTATTATAAATGTGTGCTCCATTGGAGTGAGTATAATTTCATAGGAAGCTTGGATAGTAGAATCCCCTCGCAAGGCCACTCTTATTACTCAGAGGCCACTTGAGAGCATATTTTATTATTTAGACCACTTTGAAAGAAGGGGCAAAGGCCATATGAGTCAAATACTTGTTTGAGAATGAGGAGGAATGGTTAACTGTCTTTTTGTTCATTGGTCTAGTACAATAAATTTTTGGGATTTGATATACGCAGTGGGGATTTATTGGGTTTGCTTTGTTTGTGAAGCTTGAGATTAATGCATGGCAAAGGCTCTAGCGAAGGAGAGAGACGGAGAGATATGGTCCCTGGATCCTTTTTCTATTTTTATGTAGGTGGGAAGGAGCAATTGAGAGCTTTTGAGGAGTGGGGCATTTCAAAGTTTCAAAAGGGAGGTAGCCTTCGTTGGCTTTGTATACAACAAAAAGTTTAGTTACCATTTAACAATATCATAATTGAAGAAGGCTTTTGGGGTTGCCGCGTGAATCTTGTTTTTGTGAGTCCATTGTTTTTCAAGCAGTTACATAATTGCTCAGTGCAATCAAATTCTACTGGGTTTGACTTCTGATGTAGCAGTTGTATCTCATAGATATATAGTATGCCTCTGCTGCTGAAAATATTATTTAAACAAACTGGGTTTTTTTTTTTTTTTTTAATACACTTAATGGGAACAGATTTTTTTTCCTTTATTTTTTCGAAACATTTTATATATTTTACGAGTAAGATGTGGATCAATGTCTTTCATATGTCCCTGAAATTATTATATTTAGCAGAATCAGTTTCATGCTTTCCTGAAGTATTTTTATTTTTGACATAATATGTTGCATTGACCATGGATGACAGGAGCGTGCCACAGCAATCACAGAAGGCAGACCTGCTCCACCCCTGAGTGGTAGTGCTGATATTAGGCCTCTGAACATGGATGATTTTAAATTTGCTCATGAACGGGTAAAACAGGAATATATATATATATATATATATATATATATTTATATATATGATTTTCTGAAAATTTTATTTGTTTTTTATTCGACATTTCCTTGCTAATTGCTTCTTCTAACTATTTTTCTGTTTCCCACCTGGAAATAGGTCTGTGCGAGTGTTTCTTCCGAGTCTGCTAACATGACCGAGCTTCAACAATGGAATGAACTCTATGGTGAAGGGGGTTCCAGAAGGAAGAGGGCTCTCAGCTACTTCATGTGAAGGCTTGAATCTGTATAAAATGTTTTTATTTTTTTTTCCCTTACCTCATTGCTCTACCCTCTCCTCGAGCCCAAGTCAATGCAACAGAGCTGCTCTCTCAGGCATGCTGGGGAGTCATTTTGTCTGTAATATGTAGCTTTTTTTCCTTTTTTAATTTATATTCTGTTAGTGCTAGTTTCGGGATGGTCGGTATAAAGGCAGTGAGCGATGCCTTCCGAAGTTTTTGGCAATTGCCGCAGTGCTACCCCCTTGTTGCCAAATGTGAAGAGAATGTGGTTTTAATGCCCAAAGGATTGAACTGAAAAAAAAAAGAAAAAAAAGAAAAAAAAAACCCTAGACCCTGTGCATATATTTAATAGTCAATTCTTTATGGTGTTTGTCAGAATATAACACAATAAGCAGTTGTGATTTGTTCTTTCTTTGTATTATTATTTATCCGTTTTTAGTTTTTCCAGGCTTTTTGCAGTTTGGACATGAAAAAAAATTGTATGGATGTATTTAATTTTTTCAAAGTATGTAAAACAGCAGAGCCTCTTCTGCGAGTAGGATTTCTGATCTTGTTTGTGGAAGATTTGGCGCATTGAAGAAGGTTGTTAGGTAGGGAAGCCAATATGCTTCCTGCAATATTTGGTGTTGTGGTGTGTGCGTTCTAGTTTGTCTTGTTTGGAATGGAAGAAACGCATTTCCAGCGTGGAAAATACAAAAATCAACTCGAGGAAATGGCATTTTGACTTTAGTGCTAAAAAATCGTTGTAATTGAGGGGCCTGCAGCGATATTTTTCGAAGGGAATGTCATGGTGGGTTTAAATGTCTGCATTTGGTCTACCAAGATTCTCGCACAAGGGAGTTGGCATGAGCATATGAGAGGGCATTGTTGCTGCTCGGAAAAGGATATTGTTCTGATGCTCAAGTTGGTGGCTAGGGTTTCGCAATGGGTTCTGAGTTGGTTCCAAACTTGGTCTCGTTGTTTGTTTAATCAAATCATGCTCTTCAATCCCCCATTAACCAATTTGAGGTTTTGGGAAATGAACCATTTGAAATTCAATCAATCTGTTTTTAGCAGTTAGAAAGTTAAAAGTTATTAGCATTGTATGCATATATATACTGTATATTGTACGTATAATATATAAATAGTGGTTTGGATGGGTTAATAATTGTGGTCATTGGATGGGTTGGGCTGAAATCAAAATTGTTAATAAAATTGAATGAGAAGGGAAAATGGTTATTTTGATTTGTAATTTGGTTTGATTTAACATTGTGGTTCGGATCAATTTTCTATTTTCCATTCTTACCCTTATATTAAATACCCTGTTAGCCTATTGCCATCGTGTGCCCTTATTAGACATGTGGTGCTCGAGTAAAATGTTTCTATTTTTATAATTTCATTTTGTTTTTGAATTTTTTTTTAGAAAATATCTTTAATGCGCCTGGCAATTACTTTCTCTCTTTATGAATTATTGTTTGTAGTTGGCTAGCACATGGTGAAGGGTAAATTGTTCATTCTTGTCTAGAATTTGTAAATGAATGTTTTAGGGATCGCTTCGAAGTACTTATCAATGAATGCTGAATTTGACGGGTGCTTAATTTTTAAGTTTTCAATAGATTGTGTTGTGTCAAACAATAGGTAATAATTATGAGTGTGTAAAATGTTCAATATTTTGATTCTCACAATCATAAATAGTGCATTTTAAAATAAATTTATTCATATCTCATCCTTTTTTAAATTGTGAGTCTCATATAGGCATAAAAATAATTAAATTATTATAAGAGATTACAATTAGTGAGAGATTATTTTATTTTATAAATTTAGTTATAATAATAAATAATTAGTTTTTTAAAAAATATTTAATATTATATAATTAATTTGTTAAAATAATTATATGTGCATATAAAACTATATTTTAATGTATTAATATTTTATTGAAATTGATTTAATTTTTAATTATATATGAACCAAAGTAATTGAATTGTTAAATATATGAATTACATTCTTACCATTTATTAAGTACATTTATCTATATTCAATGCATTAATTATTTAAATGTAACTTATAAATTATTAAAAATTGTAATTATAGCATTTTATTCAAATACAGATTTTCTAAAATTAAACATTGTTGGTTAAAATTATGATTTTCCATCTTAGATTGCTTATAAGTATCCTCTTAAAATTAAAAATCTCTTAAGTATTGCATACAATAAGCATTTTTTTTTTTTTTTACATGTTAAGCAATTTTGGCATCACAAATTAAAAGTGTTGTGATACTAGAACTTAGAATGTTAAAAAAAAAAAAAAAAAAGATGTTAAAGAATAAGTTGTAATTTCTCATTTCGACTTTGCTATTCTTTCAAGGTTTTGCATATATATAAGATTTTCAAAATCTCACACATCCCTATACTAATTGATACCAAAAATCAATTTAAGTTCAAGATGTTGATTGCTCTAAAATTCAAAATAGTATTTAGTTGCTAAAAATCATTAAATTAATCGTTGTTTTTGCTGTGTTAATTTTTCAGCTCTAATTGGTAATATTGTACTAGTAAACTTGAAAACAGTGCTTAAGTTTGAATGATACATTCAAATAGATACAATAAGATTGTTAATCTCGTACAATTATAATTCAAGATTCAAATTTCATATATCAAAAGTCTTTATTGTTTAAATTCCAAGAAAATGTAGCTTATATAATTTACTCACATAACTCTTTTCTTTGGAGATCTAATACTAAAAGATCTGTAATCAAACAAACCAAAAGTATAAAATAAGAGAGAATGTGATGCATGACAAGTTATGATATTTTTATTTATTTATTTATTTTTTGATTGATAAATGTAAATTATATTGATAAAAGATGGATATATACAAAAACTCTAGGTATACCCGAAAGAAGGAAGACCAATGCTCCCCATCAAACAAAATCAAACAAATACAACCAACTCTGTCATCTCAGGGGCACACGGCCAACAAAAACAATCAAAAGTCATTTAACTCCAATAAAATGTGGGTTAATATCATTTGTGATAAATACCTAATTAATGGTCATTTCTTTACTCGCCTTTCAATGCTTCAATAAAAAGTATCTAAAAAGAATTTTATCTTTTGTTTAGGAATAAGCATTTAAATTTGAGTAGATTTAAATATAATTTTATATTATATTTTATCTAAATTTAATATAATTCTAAATCCAAAATCAAGGAGTTAAAATGGATTTTGATCGATAGGTAATTCATTAGTTGAGGGAGTCAAAAGTTACAACCTGAATTTAGAGATCAAGTAGAATTGACGAAACCTCAAGGCCCAGCTGTGCAATTTACCCACAAAAAATCACATTGAAGTTTGCTTCAAATCGAAGTCCTCCTCCTGGCCTTAGCAGTTCAGAGAGAGAGAGAGTGAAAATGGCGGATCCACTCTCTCCTCCTCGGTCGGCGACGGACCTCTTCGGCGACCCGATCGATTCCCACCCCCTCTGGTTCAAGCAATCGGCCTTCCTCCGTCCGGAATTCGATTCGGAGTCCTACATCTCTGACCTCCGCACCTTCGTCCCCTTCGCCACCCTCCGCTCCGAGCTCCACTCCCACCTATCTTCCCTCCACCGCGAGCTAGTCGACCTCATCAACCGCGACTACAATGACTTCGTAAACCTCAGCACCAAGCTCGTCGACGTCGACTCCGCCGTCGTCCGCATGCGTGCTCCCCTCTCTGACCTCCGCGACAAGATCTCCCAGTTCCGCGCCGCCGTCGAGACATCGCTTGCCGCGCTCCAGAACGGGCTCCGCCAGAGGGCCGAGGCGTCGGCGGCGAGGGAGACTCTTGAGCTCCTCCTCGATACTTTTCATGTCGTATCGAAGGTATGCGGTTATACTCGGGTTTCGATTTTTCTTTTTCTTTGGTTCTGTTTGGTTGCTGGGAAAATGTGGGAATTGAAAATTACCGCGTCGATTTGTTTCGTGTTGACGTGTTCAGGTACATTTAGCTCGATTCTTTTTCTGTTCTGCCAGATGTGTGTGCTAGGATTTTGTTTTCTCTGTTTGGTTGATAAGAAAATTACCATTTCCATGCCGCGGATTGGAGGACGTGAATAAAGTTGTTTTCTTAATGGGGTCTTGCATATTCATAGCTTTTTCGTTCATAATGAAAATGTGTGATTTATTTTGTGTGTGGTGCGGGGTGGGGGGGTTGGGAGTGTGAGGCGCTGGTTTGAGTTAAGAATTTTGTGAGGGGAAGAGATAGAGAAAAAAAATAAGAAGCAAATGATTTTTGTTGCATTTTATATGTGTTTGAATACCAGATTTGAATATGATTGAAATTTAATAAAATCAGAAGTTACTGACATGTTTAAAAAATTATTCATTGATTTCATTAATATTTTATTTTCTTTGTTAACCAAATGAGAAAAAGTATATTCCTTCATATTTTCCTTCTTTCCTTTGTATTTGTCCAATTTCCCAGCAGATCTGCCTCCTTTTGGTTGTGAGAAAATATGGGAAAAGAAAACTGCCATTTTCATGCTGGGGAGTGGAGAAGTAAAGGAATTGATTTTTCCTTAATTGATTCTAGCTCAGTGTTTTGGCATTGCTTGGGGTGAAATGTTTAGGATTTCTTTAGTCTTAATTTTGTTTGTGATTTATTTTGCTCAATTTTGTCAGGTGCCAAACAGGGTGATGCATCAAAATTTGCAGTATCAATTTGCCCTGTTGGGTTTTGATACTTTTGGAGCCTGACAGATGTGAAATTTGAAAATGTGGAAGTTTAGATTTTCTCCTCTTTCATGCTTTGTTTCATTTAAAGAGAAAACCGATGGACAGTAAAGAAGATAAAAGAAATTGTGAATTACTCGTTTGCTTTTTGTTTCCGAAAAGGGATGATGTTTCTCAACTAAGCTGTAATTTAATCCCTGTTTTTATTTTGTTTTCCTGGGCCTGAAATAGTGTAAAATGTGTTCTTTATAGGTTTTCCTTTCTTACATTCTCTCAATGTATCTACTGAACATTACATATTGTATACTTGGGTCTATGCAAACCGTTTTATGGTGATTGGTATTCATTTATTTATTTATTTATTATGAGTGAAGGTTGAAAAATTAATAAAGGAGCTACCAAGTGTACCTGCTGATTGGTCAAATGGACATCTAAATTCTACAGAAAAGGGTCCTAGCAGCAATGGAGCTTCCTTACAGCATGCTGAAAATGGAACTAGTCTGAGAGAGACTCAAAGTATGCTTTTAGAGAGAATTGCCAGTGAGATGAATCGGCTAAAGTTCTATATTGCTCATGCACAGGTCTCTTTCGCTCTTCTATTTTGCTAGTTTTATGTTATTTTCCTCACTGTTATGCATGTCCTTGCATTGCATCCCTCTACCAGCAGTATTGATGTAAGTTTAAATTGTAAATGCTTTTGGGAATTCATATAACTGTCCATTTTCATTCTCTGATTTCAATTTTTTCATGATTGGTGCATCTCAAAACTGAATCATAGACTATCGTTTTCTCTGGAACTTATATCCCTTTTCTCATTGCTTTTCTCTACATGGCAGTACAGAATCTTCCTTTCATTGAGAGCATGGAGAAGAGGATTCAAAGTGCTAGCTTATTATTAGATGCAAGCTTGGGACATTGTTTTGTGGATGGATTGGAACACCGGGACGCAAATGCAATTTACAATTGCTTGCGTGCATATGCTGCCATTGATAACACTAGGGATGCAGAAGAATTTTTTCGCACTACTGTTGTGGCTCCACTGATACTGAAAGTCATTCCTCATGGGTCTTCAGAGACTGTTGCTGGAGCTTCTAGGGATGAACTTGAGGATGATTATCAACAAATCAAGCAATACATTGAGAGCGACTGCAAATTTTTATTGGAAATTTCCTTTGTGGGTATGTACCTCTGTGCCTTAGATCATGCTTTATTGTACTTCAATAAAACGACGATAGCCTTGCTCCAACTACCTATTGGAAATTTCCTTTGTGGGTATGGTCTATCCACCTTTTCTCATTATTGACATTGGAAGAGAGAGAATTTTTTCCTAGATATATGGCAGGAGCATACATGATTTTACATGTTAATTACTAGTTTACTTCTTTAGATTTTGACAAGTTACAGTATTCTTTTTGGTGTTCAGAAAATTCAGGGTTACATGTATTTGACTTCTTGGCCAATTCAATTCTTAAAGAGGTTCTGACAGCAATTCAAAAAGGAAAGCCAGGAGCATTTTCTCCCGGAAGACCTACTAATTTCCTTAAAAATTACAAGTCAAGCCTGGATTTCTTGGCTCATTTGGAAGGTAGTAGACCATTTTATTTTTGGATTCTAAGTCACATTCCTAAAATTATGATTTCAAGGTGGTGTGTCTGTGTGGTTGGCTTAGACTTTTTGAACACACGGTTGTACATATATACATGCATGCATACATAAACATACATATATGCACAAGGGCATGTTTTCATTTTGGTTATGACATCCAATTGTCATGCAAGGCTACTGTCCGTCCAGATCTGCTGTTGCAAAACTTCGAACGGAGACTGTCTATGTTGAGTTCATGAAACAGTGGAATATTGGTGTTTATTTTTCATTGAGGTAATTAGTTCAACTCTTGTATGGTTGCTATATGAACATATAAGGGGGTTTGTTGTTGAATGAAGTGGGCTACTGATATAATTTCAATTTCCTTAGATTCCAGGAAATAGCTGGGGCGTTAGATTCTGCACTTATGGTGACTGGTATTGTCCCAGTTTCAAATTCTGATGAGGGAAATTCTCTAGATTTGACGCTAAAACAGAGTGTTACTCTTCTGGAGAGCTTGAGGTCTTGCTGGAGAGACGATGTTCTTGTCCTCTCCTTCTCTGACAAGTTTCTTCGCTTATCTTTGCAACTACTTTCAAGGTCAGTGTGCTGAAAGGTTAGCTTCTTATATTAGATCTTGCATTCAAACTGTTCTCACTAAACGTTTTTTGTTTTTATTTTTTATTTTTTAAATATGAGTGGCCAATAGATATACAAGTTGGTTGTCATCTGGATTGGCTGCTCGGAAAGCTGGTAATACAAGCCCCAACCCTGGATCTGAATGGGCTATCTCTGCAGCCCCGGAAGACTTCATTTATGTATGTGTTATATCTTCATTACTCACATTTCTACTGCGTTCTTTGATCCTAATGAGGCTATGTTTTGGGGCAGAGCATTTGCACTTTCCATTCTTAATTTTTTTGATATTTTGGGTTTTGTAGTTGAAAAATATGAGTTTTCTTGACATTTCCATTATGAGTTATTTGGTCAGTGGTAACCCGTAATTTTTTTTAATCAGCGAAGAAAGTTTCATTAAAGGTCATCCAAGTACAAACAAGAAGGGAATTACCTGCTCTGTAGGGTTGTCAAAAAAAATCAAGAATTACAAGTGAGTCAACCCAAAACAAACCAGTTTGCCATCTAATGACGGTTGTAATTAAATGGTCTTTAAGAACATGTAAGGGCACAATCCTTTGAAAGCTCTCTTATTTCTTTCTCTCTACGCAAACTAAAAGATGGCAAAGGGGAATGAGGGACAACGCTTCCTTCCTCTTCTTTGTAGAGTGGATACCTTTCCTAGCCTATAAGTCTCTGCTCTGGCAGTATACCACTGCTGCCTGATCAAAGTGACATAATAATTCATAGTTAATAGACATAATAATACAAGATTTGAACTAAAATATCATAAATACAATACATAAATGATACATTTGCTGTGTATACAATGCAGTAATTGTAATAGACTAACCGTATTAGGCATATTGAACTAATTTAGATGAAATTCATAAATCAGTTAAATGTTAGTGATCATGCAAATGCAACTAATTTAGAATAAAGGATCTTAGAAATGTTGTAATTGATATCTAAGTTTGATTTTACATAAAATTTTAAAAGGTCTAAAGATATCATTCATATCCTTTTTGTAATAAACTTTTTTTTTTTTTTTTTATAATGAATTTTAGAATTCCCTTGTATTTTTTTAATCTCATATTAGGATTCCTCTTAGGGTGGGGGTTCCTAGAAACTTGAAAGGATTATGAGGGACCTTCTTTTGTCAGGTGTAGGAGAGAGAAGTGATTATTTAATTAAGTGGGAGGCGGTGTGTAGATCTAAAGAGGGAGGGTTATTTGGAGTCCAAAACACTGTGTTCTTGGCTAAATGATTATGGTGTTGTCCCCATGGAGGTAAATTCCCCCTGTCATGAAGTTATGACAAGTAAAATTGGTTTGGAACAGAATGGTGGGATGCAAATGGGGATTTAGAAGTTCCTCATGGTCATTGAAGGTCCATATCTCAAGTTTACTCTTTCTTTCTTCCCTAAGTTTCATCTGGGTAGTGGAAATTGTCTTTGTTTTTGGAAAAATGTTTGGATGGGGAGGAGTTGCGGTATCTTGTTCCTTTCTTTGTTTGTACGATCTTTCTTCTCCTCATGATCATGTAATTCCCCTTTCATTATTCTTGGGAGGGACTCCTTTTCTTGGGATTTTCGTTTTAGAAGGGTCTTGAATGATAGAGATTGGAGGAGCTTTCTTTGCTTACTGTGTTAGAGGCTTGCCATATCTTCATCACGAGTGATATTAGAATTTGGAATTTGGATTCTTCACGATGGCGGTGGGGGTGGGGGTGGGGTTGTGTTAGGGGTTTATTCATGTAAATATTTCTTTTCTCATTTAGTTATGGCTCATGTGCTTCCTCTTCTTTGGGGCATATGGGATGCTAAAGTTCCTTCCAAGATTAAGGTTTTAGTTTGGTTGGTGGCCCTTAATCATGTGTCCTTCTTGCAAGATGTGCATTCTTTTAATTGTGCTAGTGTTTTATGTTCAACATTTTCATAGTTTTTGAGTGACACATGAAAAGTTTAATTATTTTTCTAGGATCATGCCTCAAAAATTACATGCTGGTTGTAAAACTCTCTCTCTGTGTATGTATTGTGTGGCAGGGTGTTCCATTTCTGAATTATGTATAGCATGGGAAACAATATGCATGATTTTTATCTTTTTTGTTCTTCTGGCTCTGCCTGATCTGCACACTATTTACAACATATCCAGCCTAAGCTTAGCCTTGGCTTGTATCAACAAACAAATGCAGTCTTGCCATGTATTTTACACATGGCAAATAATGTTGTCTTATTTCACATAACCTAATCATATAATATTAATATTTCAACAGAATAAATATAATCATATAATTCTCACACATCGATTTGGGAAGAATGTTATAAAATTGGACAAATGTCATACAATTGAAAAGTTTTTCAAATAAATGAAATTAACGCATATTCATGCAACAAATAAAAACTAATAAAAAATTCATAAAATGGGAATTTCAAGAAAAGATCTTAACTTTTATGTTAGATCTAGTACACTTGATAGAGTAAAGACCAAGTGATGGCCCAAGCAGATGTGTTTAATGCTCCAATCTAACATTGTTAATGTAGTGAAATTCCTTCTTTTATTCCTAAATCAGAGGGTCCATTTAAGAAAGGAATAAGAGAAGTACTGAAAATATGTAGATTGAAATGTACTTGTAAATATAATATGAGAAGTATCAAATGTAATTTGAAACATAAAGTAAAAGTAGAAATATTAAGAACTTAAGTAATAACCATTTAAACAAAAAGATAAAAGAGTTGGAAATATTGAAAGAATCAAAAGATTTAATATATTTTAAAAAACAAAAGATGCTACAATATGATCTCTCACGTAGAAAAGATACATTTATTTTACTTTTAAAGCAAAAAGAAAAAAAAAAGGCATGTAGGATAAGCATGTTTCAACTTTCGCCATGTGAGCATAACTAAGAAATAGCTCATTTACATGGCAACTTCCTCATGCATTAAAAAATCATATGACAATTCTTCACACTATAGATTTTGCTTTTATCTATTATTGAAAAGGCAATGCGAGTAGAAGCTAAGATGAAGAGATGACTCCAGATAAGAGATTTGTATTTGGTGATGAAAAAAGAGAAGAAAAAAGGAAAAAATCAAGAAGTAATTATAATTAATGAAAATTAATAGTTGAGATATGATAGAAGCATAAAGATATTTGAGAAGAAAATTATTTATGGTGAAGAAAATTAAATATGCATGATTGTATTTCTCAAAAATAATCTTTTTGACACTCCAATTCTAGGAAAAGGCCTTCAATTTGGAAGTCTGGTGTTCAGGAATTAACTTGCAAATTAAGAAGGTCGATGAAAGTTTGAGAAAACAGGACGTCAATTTTCCAATTCAAACTTTTAATGGCTAATTGGCATTTCTAATTCTTATGCAAAAATAAACAGCTGAACAGAAACTAGGTTATCAGTCAAGGCATCAATTACACATTGTCAACAAATAAACACTCTATCCATCAACAAACATAAAAGACCTCTTGTGACGCCTCGATTTTTCATACCATTTTTTTTGTTAAAATCATCAATAATATTTAAATCATACACATCAAACATCACATCGGCCGCGTCAACAACTCTGATACCCCTCACATGACCCGACCCACATTGGATATCACGTAAATAGACATTTTATTTATATTAGCCTAACAGCGTAAGACATAATGTACATACCATTCAGAATACAATATCCAGAGTATCAACATACATATACACGCATTTCTATTATACCCAAAAACAATACAACCCTAGGGAAATTACACCTCCCTAGTCCAAAACTGACCCTGTATATTAGGGTATCTGCTCCACATTATCTCGGAACTCTATCTCCTGTTCTATCTCTGTTCCCTGAAAAGTTTAGATAATTCGGGTAAGACACATCTCAGTAAGATGGAATAAATTATTTATAGTGTGTGACAATATAAGTTTAGTTATAACACATTTTACTTGTCAAATCATCAATTCATCTGAGAAAAATACACTGATATATATACTCATAATCATATAGATATAAAAAACAAGCTTTATAAGCTTTTAATTCAATTTCCAATCTCATTCGCATGCAACCCATTTTTATTAGTGAAGTTCCTGAGAATAGGGAAATCTACTCGTCCATACAAGTAATTTTCCTCTGCCTTAATACGTTATGTAGCCAGATATGGCTACATCTATTACCTATCAGGGCATTCACTTTACTCAGTAAGCTCTCGGGCGGAGAGTTTTACTTCGCTCAATTATTTAGATTATTAAACTCACACTCTTTCATTTTCCATTTTCATTATTCTTTCCTTTTCCATTTCCATTTCACAATCTAGCCCATTAGTGTCCTTGATACCCAGTACCAACATCACGTCTGTAACTCATGGCTGCCTTGAGGATTTTTTTCTCCACGTCATGCTTCCCCCTATGAATAAGGGTTCTACGGCCCGAAGGCTGGATCTAACCGCAGTTGGCCTATCCGGTTAGATTAAAATGGAAATCTATCCATGCGTCTGTAGTATGACTGGCCGGCCTATAGACCTGATCCGGACTCAGGGGGCACAAAAATTCTACTAAACGGCTTAGTCGACTGCCCACACCTCACTCTCCACGAGACCGTGTGGTTGCACTAACACCTCACTAGTAACGATACTGTACTCAATATCACAATCCATCATTAGGGTTTCCATATCCATCCATCAGGGTTATCATTATCACATAACCGCAATTATTATACGGTATTGATATTTTATCAATCATAGTATTTCAATGATCCCATTGCAGCTTTCGCACTTTGCAATGTTCACATTTCAATTCCCACATTTCAATATTCATAGTGCAGAATTTACATTACAATATTCCCATTTTTAATATTCACATTTCAATATTCTCATATCAATATTCACAATTAATCTCATATCAGTATATATAAATTTATCTCAATAAAAATGTTCTCATCATTTTCTGTGCACAATTCATTATCTCATAATAGTATATATCATGTTTCACGTATTTCAACATTTCTCAATAAAACATATCTTCATTTCATAATCATTTTCCTGTACGTATATCAATGTTTCACATTCCAGTATTTCTTAGAAAATACTCATTAATATTTATCACTTATCATCACCGATATTCATATCGTAATAATTTCAGGCAAAATAACATATTCTCATTTTCACGTATTAACTAAATCAGTAATTCTCAAAATAATTGTAATAATTTATTCCCCTTACTTGGTTTCCTGAACTTCGCCTGCAGGGATCCCGAAATTATACTTGCGGCGCTCACCCGAACCCTGAATTCAATAACCTTAGTTCAATCCCAGAATGCCCAATATTCTAACATTTCCAAATCTATATTAATTAAATAACAATTAATTCCTAAATAACCCCCTTATCGTAATTTTGGAGTTATGCCTATGATGACCCCACGAGAAATTTGCTCTGCTAGACTTGTAGAGAATCATCCCTAGATTCTCGTGACGGTGTCCGATCGTCAATTTGACTTAAGATTTAAGAAAAATTGAGGTAAGAGTGAGAATTTACCTTACTCCAGGAGATATGTCTACGTCACTTCTACGACAAATCTACTTCAATAGAAATGTCGGTAGTTGAGAATGGAGCCCAGCAGTACTTTCTGATTTTTAATTAGTGCCCGTTTGGCCAAAGAAATCGAAGAGAGAGGGGCGAGAGTGGCGAGCGTCAGAGAGAGGGGGGGGGCGGCGTCTTTGTTTCTTTGAAATTCTGAAATCCTTCCTTCGGGATGTTTATGTATATATATAAATAATATAATATAATATTATATTATTGTAATTAATAATTAATCATTAATTAATTAATTAATTAAATTTTAATTTTAATTTAAATTTTAATTCAATTTAAATTTTTTTTATTAATTTAATTTTTAATTTTTTAACTTTTTAATTTTAATTTTTTATTTTTTAGGATCATTCTACTAATCTTGTTTAACTATTTTTGGGGTTATTACACCTCTGCATATATCAATCGCGTGCCCCATCATGTTTGACCGTGATTTGATTCTATCTTGAAGGCTTGAGTTGAGTAAACCATGGAGACTTTCATGCATGATAATCAAAATAAAAGTATAGAATTAAATAAAGCACAAAAACGTGATTCGGTCTTGGGCTTGCGCTTGAGTTGAAATCCCATTTTACATGCTCATCTCCATTTTGGATGGGAAATCTAACTCCTAGCAGTTCAAAAACCACTTGCACAAGTAAAGGAGTACAATATTATGAATATGCCACTTTAAAGGTGTTATGAAATAGGGGTACCAAATCCATAACTAAGAAATTGTAAGCGGTTATTGTTGATATTTTGATTAAATGAATGACCTAACTCGAAGATACGTCTCACCCTTTCTTTATAATATGAATTAAATACATTTTAATGACCATAGTACCCTTACTAACTCTCACTAATTAACATACTAACACACTTAATAATAATATGAAAAGACTAAAATAACCATTAACACTTCCCCTTCAAGTTGGAGCATAGATAACATATGCTCCTAGCTTGTTACAAATAAAATTAACATGAGCACCCACCAAAGCTTTGGTAAACAAATCAGTAAGCTGCATATCGGACTTCCATAAGTGGTAGTAATGAGCTTTTGCACAAGTTTCTCTTGAACAACATGGCAATCAATTTCAATGTGTTTCATTCATTCATGGAAGACCATGTTTGAGGCAACATAAAGTGCAACTTGATTATCACACATCAACTCTATAAACTGAGAATGTGGAAAACCCTATTCTTCCAACATGTTCCTCAACCAAACAAGTTCACAAGTAGTGTGAGCCATAGCTTTATATTCTGATTCATCACTTGTCCATCACAGTTTGTTTCTTATTATTCTAAGAGATCAAATTACCACAAACCAAGATACAACACCTAATTGTGGATCTTTGGTCGGAAGGTGACCCAACCCAATATGCATTTTGTATATCCCTAAATATAAGTGTGACCCTGATCTTGTTATAAAAGACCTCTTCTAGGTGCACCTTTGAGGTGTCTCAAGATGCGAGTTAATGTGTCTTAGTGACTTGTTCTCAAATAATCCAGAAATTGACTCACAACACTTGTTGTAAAAGATATGTCTAGTAGAGTGACTGTGAGATAATTCAACTTTCCAACTAGTCTCTGGTATTTTCTAGGATTAGGCAACAAATCTCCTATATTAGACACTAACTTGCTGTTAGGACCCATGGGTGTATCAATCGATTTGGATCCCAACAATCCAATCTCATCTAGCAGATCAAGAACATACTTTCTCTGTGACAAAACAATTTTCGTACGAGATCTAAATACTTTTATACCCTAGAAGTATTTCAATGGTCCCAAATCTTTGGTTTGAAAGTCTGTAGAAAATGTTTAATGCTCTGAATACCTTGATCATTAGCACCTATAATAACAATATGATCCACATATACAATGAGAATGATCCTATCCGATGAAGTATGACAATCCATTGCACATCGTCAAAGGCCAAACTCAAGTACTAAAATACTGAATTGACCAAACCATGCTATGGGAGATTGTTTTAAATCATATAGCGCCGTTTTGAGTCGGCACACCAAGCTTGAGTCCCTCTGAGTGACAAACCCAGGTGGTTGCTCCATATAAACCTCCTCCTCAAGGTCACCGTGCAAGAAGACGTTCTTCACATCTAGCTGATCTAGAGGCCAATGACAAGTGGTAGCCAAGGAGATGGATAGACGTAGTGATGTAAGTTTGGCAACTGGAGAAAAAGTGTCAGAATAATCTGAACCATACACTTGAGTTTATCCCTTAGCAACAAGACGTTCATTTAGATGAACCACATAACCATAGGGTTGACATTCTCAATGTATAGCTACAACCAACCACAAACTCGTCAAGATGAAGAGATACCAAGTCCCAAATATCATTGTCCTATAAAGCATTCATCTCTTCAACCGTGGCATTCTTGCATTTAGGTGGGCTAAGGCTTCAAAAATAGATTTAGGAAGGGCAACAAATGATAGATAGTAACAAAATAGTAATAGGAGGGTGATAGGAAGTCATAAAAAACATAATTGGAAATGGAATGTTGTATACATGTGTGTTACCTTTTCGGACAACAATGGGAGGATCAACATTGTAAGAAATTTGATCATCAAACGAGGAAACTAAAGGCATGGTAATAGAAGCTAGAGGGGACTCTCTTCCTTGGAGTTGCTGTCATGAATACACTCGCAAATTAGGACGACCAAGACGATGAGAAGGACTCAAACTACATGGAGACACAAGTGGTTGATTAAGGTTAGCAAACTAGAACACAGAAGATTAGGGAATGGAAGAGATTCATTGAGATCAGAAGGACTCGAGGATTGAGTGTAGTAAGGTGTAGACTCAAAGAAGGTAACATTTGTAGAAATAAAGAAGCGATGCTACGTATGACTATAACAATGATTTCCTTTTTGAGTATATGAGTAGCCCAGAAAGACACATTTTATTGCATGAGGATCCAACTTATCACCCTGGGAATTGTTGATGAACAAAGCACACACCCGAATATACGAGGAGGTAGAGAGAATAGAGGTGAATTAGGGAAGAGAATGGAGTAGGGAATTTTACCACTATGTACAGAGGATGACTGTTGATAAGATAGAAAGCAGTAAGTATAATATCACTCCAAAACACTTTAGTTACATGCATTTGACAAAGTAAGGTGTGAGTGATTTCAAGGATATGCTTATTTTTCCTCTTTGCAACCCCATTTTGTTTAGGAGTGTGGGCATAGGATGATTGATGAACAATACCAAACTATGTCATGTAAGTAGTGAATTGAGTATTTAAATACTCTTTAGCATTATCACTTCGAAGTATTCGAACTAGAAAACCAAATTGAGTCTTCATTTCTGAGGAAAAGGCACAACATACATAAAATAACTCAGAACGATATTTTATTAAATATAGCTAAGTCATCTTTGAATTATCATCCACAAAGGTTACATAGTATAAGAAACCCAACTTGAACACAACTCTACTAGGACCTCGAAACATCAGAATGGACCAACATGAAAGGGTTTGTAGCCCGTTTATTGACTTAGGAAGCAAAAAGGGCATGATGATGCTTTTCCTATTGACAAGACTTGCAATCCAGACTAGACACAGAACTCAAATTAGAAACTAGATGTTTCAACTTTTCCAAAACTTGGAAATATAAAAAACTGAAGGAAGAGAAATAGAAGAAGTGGGATTTACAGTCCCAATGCCCTTAACTGCAGTGGTGGATCCATCAGTAAGAGTAGCACAAGGTAAATTTTAAGAATACTGAAGAGTAGAGAAGAAATTAGATATACCTGTGATATGGTCAGTTTAGCAGAGTCTATAATTTAAGGACTAGGATGAGAAATAGTGGATGAAAGACATGTTGCAGGATTACCTGTTTCGGCTAGAGATGCAATGAGAAGGGAAGCTTGTTGTGACGCTTGATACTGCTTGAATTTGGAGTACTCTTCCTCTGATATAGATACAGTACGTTGCCTCCCACTTTGCCCCAAAGATGTGGAATCAGTGGTAGCTGCAACACGTGAAGGTCAACCTTGGAGATACTAAAACTGCTCAATAGTATGATTACCTTGTCCACAGTGAGCGCACTTGCAAGGAGTGCCTTTATCTTGTCCATCTTTACCACCACAAACGCTCAAACCACCTTGATAATTTCTGCGGTTGTTTGGTAGAGAACTAGAATTACCATGTGTGGCAAAGTTTGTCCTCTGAATTCATTTTGTCTCTCTAGAATAATCTGTAATGCTCCTATCTCCTTGTTGTAACTGAAAGCACTCTTGGGATAAATCATACATATGTGTAATGTTATTAGAGTACAAAAGCTTGGCATAATCCTAAATCTCCTTGCATGTATCTAGATGCATGCACACCCATGCAATCTGGATCCTCATCTAATTCCACTAGAGGGAAGCAATCAAGGCATCTTCCTGAATCCACACATTTATTTTATCATCAGGACCAAATTTGAGCAAGTGGTCAGATTTTCCTACTCCTGCTAAATAAACCCGCATAGCCTTAGATTACTAAACATAATTCTTTCCATCCAACTTTTCAGTTCAGTTGTTATCTATGGTAGTGATGAAGGAAACATGTTTTTGGGATTCATAGACTCCATCCCAACACTCACAAACTAGCAGCCACACCACAGTCAAACAAGAAAAACAATCAAAACTAATTGAGACAACCAAAATCAAGGCGAAGCACCGCAACAACCATGGATGAGGTGGCCACTGACAAACTGATATAATACTGCCACTGCCTCACAAATCGGCTTATGAACAGTGCCACTGCTCCAAGAAACTCACAAAAAGCCTTTATGAAGACTGAACAACAACTAACAGATTACCACGAGTGCATGGTCGAAAAAGGTTGGATCTTTGAGCAAAAACATGCCTGACAGCTTGATAATATGATCTAGGAAAGGAATCAGAACATGCTAGAGGTAAAAATCAGAAAAAGGTGGCTGCAGTCACTCTCATGTGCCGGTGCATGGGGTTGGGACTGCCGGCACGTGGCGGTGTGTGGGGAGGTTTCCAACAATGGGATTGTGTTTCAGAGGGTTCTGTTTTTGGCTATATGGTTGGTTTGTGAAATAATGAAGGGTTGTGGTGGTTTTGAGAAGCGCAGCCATAGAAGGGTGTCTTTTTGGTGATGGCTGGGTGTGATAGGGTTCAGGTTGAATCATGCTTTGATACCATGTTGAGATTTTGATTAAATGAATGATCTAGTTCAAAGATAGGTTTGTCTCTCTCTCTCTCTCTCTCTCTCTCTTTCTCTCTCTCTCTACTTATAATACAAATCAAATACATTCTAATGAACATAATATCCTTATTAACCCTCACTAATTAACATACTGACACACTTAATAATAATGCTAAAAGACTAAAATAACCATTAACAGTTATAGAAGGCAAAAAGGCTTAGATCAGGTCTCAAAGGTGTAGCCAAAGGTATCTACAATTAATTGAGAATGGAATAATTGGCTACATGGAGGATTAATTGTAACTAATGAGAATTAATTGTTGAGATATAATAGAAGTACAGAGATATTTGAGAAAGTAATTTATGGTAATAGAAAGAAGACATATTTGTGGGAGGGGAGGAGATAAAAATATGCATGAATTTATTTCTCAAAAATTATTAAATACAGTATATTAAGAAAATCTAATTCACTTAAATTATTTGTAAGGATATTACTGTTATTATGAATTGTCACATGAGGATTACCATAAAATACAATTTTAGCTTCTAGGAGTAGTTTAATTTGCTTATTTCAGTTGTAAAATAAGCTAGGTGTGATGGGCAGACAGTATCAATGTTTAATCTGCATATTAATAAAGGCTACTGTTTTGCAGATAATTCATGACATAAATTCTCTTGTAACGGAGATTGGTGGCAGTTATCTGGGGCATGTACTTCATCTTCTTAATTCATGCCCCACCGAAGTACTTGATCTTGTTGAAAAGAGCATTTTGCTGTGTGGGAAATCGTTGAAGGATTTAGTACCCCAAGTAGTAGGTGCAATAGTAGATGCACTAGTTGAGAAGTCTGTTGAGGTAAGCTTCGAATTTGATTTGTGGATTTTTTCTGAGGGTAACTATTTGACGGGTTGAGTGGGGGAATGCCCTAGTCCTTTGGATATAGCAGTTGCTGTGACTGATTTAGTGGTGTACCCAGTGATTGGGCTAGAATCATATCAAAAAGTTCCCATGATATAATGCTGTTTTGTTATTATTATTCTGCATATTCATTTGCTCTTTTCTTGCTTAAAAATATTTCCAGGACTTGAGGCAGCTGAAGGGAATAACTGCAACTTATCGGATGACTAATAAACCCCTTCCTGTTCGGCATTCACCATATGTGTCAGGGGTATTGCGTCCCCTGAAGGTAGGGTCTTGTACTCTTATTATGATACCTTAAGTGTTCTTTTTTTCTTCAGTTATCAAATTTCTTCCATCTCTTCATTGGTGGAAAAAAATTATCAGAAATCTTGGGCTGTGCCCCCTTGTAATCTTCCACCACCAGGTAAGTTTAGTTTTGGAATATTGAACCACCCATTGATCCCAGGTCCTTTTAGATGGAGATCGAGCTGCAACATATTTGACAGGGGAAACTAGAAAGGACCTGTTACTTGGTGCTGCATTTGAGATTACCAGTCGTTACTATGAATTGGCTGCCGATCTCGTTAGTGTGGTTAGTTTTCAAATCCCTGTGCTATTATTTTAAAATTTTAAAAACTAGTAGAATCTTTCGTTCAAAGTTGCACAACTTAAAAAGTTCTGTTAATGGCGGCCAGGCTAGGAAAACAGAGTCTTCACTGCAGAGAATACGGCAGGGTGCACAGAGACGAGCTGGTGCTAGCTCAGATGTCTCAGACCACAATGTGTCCGACACTGACAAGATCTGTATGCAATTGTTCCTCGATATTCAGGTAATACAGCATTTTTTGTTCAGGACCCTCTCTCTCATATTTCTGCAAAATTGTTTGGACTTGAGATCATTGGGTAGCAATTGGAAGAACTTATGGCTGTTTCAAATGATGCTCTCTTTGTTATTTATTTTCCAGGAGTATGGGCGTAACCTTTCTGCCCTTGGCGTTGAAGCGGCCAAAATTCCAGCATATTGTTCCCTGTGGCAATGCGTCGCCCCTCCAGACAGGCAAAATGAGATCAATTTCTAGAGCAAGCAAGGCTTCCGCTTCAAGCAAGGCTTCTGATGAGATAAATTTCTAGAGCAAGCAAGGCTTCTGTTTCAGGCCAGCCAATTTTTACAGGTAGCTTCCCTTCCGGATATTGTAAGTTGGTTTATTGTAAAATTTTTTGTTTTATTTTTATTTTTTGCCAGTTCTAGTCTTGAGGTTATCGTCCTTTTCTTTCATTGGGAGTGTTTTGCATCTATTCATATAGGAAGAGTAAAAATTTTGTATTTAATTTGAGCGCTGTTCTTGAATAATAACCACGACTTTGATGTCATCTAATTTGCAGTGGACAGCCTTTCTCATGCTGTCTTTTAACTTTTTTTTTTCTTTAAACATTTATGATGCGCATTTGCTACTTTGAACTAGGTATTGTTTTGTTAACCAAACCATACACTGAAATGCTTGTTTGAACTAGATTTAGGTTCACCATAAAATTAGACAAAAATTGGATTGTTCCATCAATAAACCAGGTTAACCAATAGTTTGGGCGGTTAACCAAACCAAACCACTTAGTTTAAAAATTATACTTCTCTTGCCAATATTTTGTTAAAAAATTATATATATATCAAAAATATCAAATTTTTTTCAAACATAAAAAGAATTAATGTATTTTTAAATATATAATATTATTTGTACAATATACATGTAAAATATTGTGATAGCCAAACTCGGTTAATCAAATTTTCAATTTCATTTGGTTTGGGTTTTCGGGTTAGATTAATTTTTCAGTTTGTCCTTGCGCATATGCACTTTCTTATGTCATATTCTGTGTCATGAATGTGAAACAGGTTTAGGAAGACACCGTTGGATGGGAATTCCATGCCCAAAGCCAACTCTGGATTTAAGAGTCGAATCATATGCCCTTAATTTCCAAGCTTTGATTCTTAAAAAGTAATTGTGGGTCACTTTAGAAGTTACATATATAGACATATATATCAACTAAGCACTGAAAAGTATAATATAGTTTGCTTGCTGATTATATGATTAGTAGACTAATATAGACACAAGCATAGGTCAGGTCAAACCCAGATATCATAGAACCAGCGGCATGCACACTGAATTTTGTTAATTTCAACATTTGTATAAAACATTTTATATATATATATATATATATATATATATATATATACATACATTATTTACATTCTAATTGCCATTTATTTTTAAATGCTTAAAATATTTATTGACTAATAACTACCGCATTTTGACCTACAACCTTCAGAAAAAAAATTTCTTATCCACAGAAATTACAATGGGGATATAGTTTTCAACAGTGAGAAAAATTCAATGATAATCGCAAAATAGTCATGGCTATCAGTGAGTTTTCAATTCATACATATCCAGATAGCCCACAAGTTCATTTTTTCATACATATGTACTCTGGGGGAAGTGTAGAATTTGAGTAGGTTGTGTTTGGATGGAGTTTAATAGTCTTAATATTATATCTTGTCTAAATTAATACAAACTCCAGGTCTAAATTTTAGGTTGCCAAACACAAGCATGAGTTTGTTTGGTTTGTGGAATTTAAGCTGCCCTTATTTTGGACGTCCTGTTTTTGAAAATAGGATGATTATCTGGTAATACTACAACCATCACCCACTAAATGTAATATGCGATTGCTGGTTCCCATTATAAGATTTTCATGAGATGTGATCTTACAGCCATACTAGCTTTCGACCTTAAAACAAACTAAAACAAATGGGAGAATAAAATGTTAAGACATTACTTTTTCGGAAATTTTGAAATATTGCATGAACCAAATCCCACTTGGATGTGGAAAAGCAGAGGTCTATTTGTCGTCTATAAATATTTTCTTTTTCAAAAAATAGATAGCGTGATGACTAAATTTGTGTATTTAATAAATTTTAAAAACGAGTTTGCAGATATATATATATATATATATATTTATTAAATCTTTTGCACATTATTATTCAAAAACTGTAGAGCATATGTTTTGTGTGTATATAGGCAACCATTCCCCAAGAACAATGCTTTAAACGAAAACTGTAGTGAAATCACGTTGTAAGGTTATGCACACGTATATCAAAAATTTGAGAAAATGAAGAGATGAAAAATAATGAATTTAGGTGGCTCGATAGTGTGCCTACATTTATGAGATTTTTATGTAATTTTTATTATATCATCAAATGAAATTTGTCCTAGGGTTTGAACTTTAGGCTATAATATGTATATATAATTTCATATGGAAATTTCAAAGTAAGCTCATATAATAATATAATTACACCACACCCTATTCAAATGTATTATTACATCATTCTCCCCCGGGGGCACTCTTGTTGGGTTTGGTCTAAGCATACAGGGATGTTTCATACCGGGTGTGGCGGGCCTTCCATGCCTAACCTTTACAAGTACATAAACAATTAAAGGGTTTCAATTGATCCTTTTCGGAGAATTAGATAGTCTTTCCGAACAGGCCTTTTATCCCCATTCATAGGTTTGAGATCCACATCTATGAATTGAAAGGTCCGAATGATCCAACTCTCCATGAAATTCATAATTGCATTACTTGTAGTTTCATCGTCTATAGACCAGAACAAGGGGGCATAGGTGTATCCCGAAAGATTTGGGACCAAAATTGATTAGCGGTGACCATTGAATAAGTTTCTTTACCTTGTATTGAGTTAAAAGCAGATAATTGCTAAAAGAATTTAAGTAGTAAGTCCATCTCAAGATGAGTGCTCTTCTATTCTGACTCTTTCAGAGCTTCCGGTAGCACAAACCCTTCTAAATGTGAGTCATACTTCAATAAAAAGGAACAATTAATTATAAATAATTCGGCTATGTTACACTCTTTGAAGTTGTCATGAAGTGGGATTAGCATTTGAACGTGGATCCCACTCTTACGAGTTTCACATCTAAGATCACAGTTTTACGATGTCAAACAGTTTTGTGAAAAAAAAACAAATTAGCCTGCAGATGAAGACGAAGAATTTGTCTTCACAAAGATGAAAAGAGGGTAGAAGAAGCTCCCGCATATTTCTAGAAAGCCTAAGAAGAAGTTGACGCTCAGCCGCCGGGAAGAGGCAATTGCTAGCGATGGAGTGTCTAGAAGAGCAAGCAGTGCATGAGAAAACAAAATGACATCATACATGACATTCGAAAAAACAAATTTCCCCATTTGAAGCTCCCTCGTGTGTGGTGTGTGTAAAATTCAGAGGGGCCGCCACCATTCACCGACCCAACTTGTGTTTCATGCTTTGCCTGAGGCATCAGGATCAGATAAATGACTCAGAAATTGCATATCCGACTTAGAGAGAGAGAGACTGAGTAGAAGTCCACGTGAAGGAGACCAAAGGCGAAAACAACGCTCGTGGGAGCACGTTGTAATTATATTACTGCTGCGCCTGTTACCCGTACGTGGTATTTGCAATGCGGCTAATGCGCCAGTCAAATTGATTTTGGGGATTGGACTTTGACCTCGCACATTTTGCAATTTGGACCTTTCTTTCTTTTCAACTTCAATACTCTGTTTGTTTTGGTAGTCTGGAATCGGTTGTATGGGGTGTAAACAAACTCAAGTTTGAGCTTTTTCTCACTCATTCTACACGAAAGATAAGGAGGTGTAAGTTAGTCGAGCCTACTTGGGAGTTACTTGAACTCAACTCGATTCTATGTGAATTTGAGCTATTCGAATATTTGTTGAGTCGAGTTTTAAGTTTAATCAAACTTTTTAATTTTCTTATTTTTATATTATATATGTTATAGAATATATATTTTATAAATATATTGTATGTTATATATTTATATATATTTAATGCTAATTTATAATCAACTCAAGCTTAATTGACTCGAGATCGAGTTAACAATTAGAAAATCGATCGAGTTTGAATCGAGTTTCGAGCTCAACATGTTCAAGCCTAGTCGAGTTCGAGTATTTTACTGTGTCGACTCGACTCGACCGGAATACACCTCTATCTTAGAGATCAAAGTTTGAAACATCCTTATTAAAAGAATAGTGAGACAGGTGAGATGGGATATGGGATGAGAGATGGTTTATCTTTCATTGTATAGTCCAAGTCCAGGACTTTCAATTGATTAAGAAAAATAGCCTTATGAGTCATGCTACATAACGCAAGCTTGTAATGACATGACCCATTTGGCTAAGTACAGCAACAACAACTACTACTACTATTACTACTACAACAACAAAATAAAGCCTCAAGTCCCACAAGGTGGGGTTGGAATCTTTTTCTGCCTATTTATACGATCATGGACCATTTCTTTTGACAGATTCAAGACTATTAAATCATTACTCACTATCTCATTCCAAGTTATTTTAGGTTTATCCTTATTTCTTTTACCGTCCCCACAGTAACTAACTCACTCTTCCTCACTGGCGCACCATGTGGCCTACGTCTCTCCCTTACCTTCTAAAGAAGCTACACCTAACTGACTGTGGGTATGTTCATTCCTTAATTTATCTCTTAGTGTTATACCACTCATCCATCTAAGCAATCTTATCTCAACAACTTTTACTTTTTTGGATTTTCTGTTTCTTCCTCACCCAACATTCTGATCCATATAACATAAATGTTCTTATAATTGTCTAATAAAACTTCCCTTTTAATTTTCAAGGTATTCTACGATCACAAGCACACTCGAAACACTTCTTCATTTTACCCAACCTGTTTACATCATCTTCAATTTCTCCCATCCAGCTAAGTGTCTTCCTTTACACACACACACACACACACACACACACACACACATATATATATATATATATATATATAGAGAGAGAGAGAGAGAGAGAGAGAGAGAGAGAGAGAGAGGGAATTTTGACTTTCATCTTACTTTATCAAACTTATCCCTCTTGCAATTACGGGTGGAATTTGATAAAATATTAAAAAAAAGCATTTTTAAAATTAAGTTTTTTTCTAATAAAAAAAAACAATATGGGTGTGCATACACACACATGGCCTAGATGATGGACACATAAAATGTGATTTCGTTTAATTTAATCACAACATTAATTTGTTCTTTGACTATTTAATTTAATTTTTATAATTTAATCATTTTTTGTATGCCACTTAGCTATATTTCAATAGGTTAAAAATGTAGACACTAGAAAAGAATCCTATATAGTTATGAAATAAATTCGAGTTATAAATATTTGTACAATTGTTAGATATAAGTAGTTTATATATGAATTATAAGATGAACAATATTTTCTCGTATTGTTATTAATTTTATATTTAATTAATATTTTCACAATAATATAATTTTAAAAAAATTCACTATGGTTAAACTAAATTTCTATTTCCCGATGTCACATTTTCCATTATATCTCTCCCCCTTCTCTTTGATATTACATCTTGAATGAAATAATTAAGAATATATAAGAAATAATTATTCCCTCGATTATCAAAATTTTAAACTATATTTTATCTTATTCTAAAAATGAGTATTTCACCAAATCAAACAAGTCGTTATAGTTGTAAGAGTGAAGTTATCATCTTCACAAAACTTAAGATGCATACCCAAATTTTGAGCATTCGAGTTGATGCTATTCATATTGTTACTTTAACTAGAATTAACGGTAGGTGGATGTGTAAAATTTTAATGGACCATTCGAAAAGAAATTATAGCTTTTAGAAATAGAATTGTCTTATATTTGAAAGTTTAAATTTTATTTGAGTTTTAGATTTGAATTTTTGTAGATTTAGATGAAACGCAAAAAAAGTTGTATTGAGTTTTGTTTTAAATTATACAAATTTATATTTAATATTTGAAAACCGTGCTTCCAAACACAATTTTTAGTTTGTCTCCATTTACATAAATGAAAAATAAAAATATTTTTTGTACTATAATACTTGCAGAAGGATAATTTTTTGGCACCAAATTATCATTTTCTCTTCTATTCTTCTTCTTCTTCTTCATTGTTTAATTCTTCATCTAAATTTTCTTTTCTTTAATCAAAAGTCTATAAACAAAGTCAGTCGAGAAAAACCCTCTCTCTCTCTCTCTCTCTCTCTCTCTCTCTCTCGCCATTATTTTTTACGGAACCATCGAGACATCCTTTTTCGTATTAAGCTATAATGGTTTTCTTTGGGAATCAGATCTGCATAATTTTTCTAAATTAAGTAGTAAAAATGGATTACCTTGTAATTTTAAAAATAAATGAGTTAACTAGATTAATTATCTAAGACCGTGAGAGAGTAGACATGAATAGTTGCATAGTTCAATTCAGAAGTTCTAAAAGTCAAAAGGTATATCAAAAATAAGAGGTGACAAAATGGATCGATGCCCAATGAGTGATTTGTGCCCATTTATAATTGAGTCAATTCAAATTTGATCCGTTTACTTGATAGGTTAAATAGGTTTCGATCGAATAACCATCAAGTTACCCATTTAACCTACATCCTGCTTATGCTTACTTGCTGCAACCGAAATTCATTCTCATAAATCATGATTAATTCAGGAGTATCATTCACAACCATAGGTCATAGCCCACATAGATAACAGCCAAATTTTAAAATTTAACATATTTGTTGGAATATTAATGATCAAATAATAAATAATCAAAACCGACACTATTTTTCAAGTTTTGCTTCGCATTTGTTTGAAATATTCAAAAATAATAACCAAGTTTTTTATAATAAATAAATAAATAACTCGTATCTAATGAAATAATAAATAAAAATTAAAATAAATTCATTATATGGTTATTAATGTTGAGAAACATATGGCAATTACGATAAATAATACGAAAAAATAAAGAGATAAAGAAAGCAAGGAAAATACATAGATTTAATATGGTTAAGCCGTATGCCTACATCCATAGGAGTAAGCGGCAGCTGAATTTTACTATCGTAGAAAGTAAAGTTACATCATATGTATTTATACTAACTTTAGTCCTACAGAGGTATTAGAAAGATTCCTCAAATACCCCTGTATTGTACCGTGGGGGCATTGCCCCCTACACTCCCAACCAATAAAATAATAAATTTCAAATTCAAAAACTGACGCTGAACAAAACCGTCGACGATTTTCTTCATGCCAGCTTCCTAATTTTCTTCAGTTCGCTTTCTCTATACATGTGTTCCACCCAATATTGTTAAAAAGTAATTTGTAATTTTATTAATGTAAATTTAAAAAAATGGAAGTGTGTGGAAATGTGAAGTATTGTGTGGAAGATGAAGTGTGTGGAAGTGTGTAGAATTGTGTGGAAGATGAAGTGTGTGGAAGTGTGTAGAATTGCGTGAAAGGTGAAGTTTGTGGAAGTGTGTAGAATTGTATAGAAGGTGAAGTGTATGCGTGTGGAAGTATGTAGAATTGTGTGGAAGGTGAAGTATGTGGAAGTATGTAGAATTGTGTGGAAGATGAAGTGTGTGGAAGTGTGTAGAATTGTGTGGAAGGTGAAGTGTATGTGTGGAAGCAAGGCAGGTATTTTATTCATTTATGAATGCTAAAAAAGAGTTCGAGAACATTTGGTACATGGATAGTGTATGTAGTAATCATATGACAGGAAAAAAAAAGATTTGTTCGTGAAGCTCGATGACAAATTCTCTTTTGAAGTAAAACTCAGAGATGACAAGTTACATAAAATTGCTGGAAAAGAAGCAATCGCAGTCCACAAAAAGTGTTGGGAAAGTAACAAGACAACTAGCATAGTGGATAAATCTTTCTCAAAAATTAAATCTGTGACGAGCAAAAATAACCAACCAATAATAATAATAAATCGCACTCACAAAAGGAACACCACGATTTTTAACGTGGAAAACTCCTCTAATGTGAAGGGTAAAAACCACGAGGCTTATGTAACCCAATAAAATTTCCATTATAATAGGGGCAAAAATTATAGCAGTGCAATCAACAAAATTGCTTAAAAACTTAAGAGTAAAAAAGGATTCCCAAAAAAATTGCGACAAAATAAGAATGAGCGGAAAGAAGTCACCCGAACGTAGTTACTTTCAGTGTTGGCCTAACATGACTTTTGAATCATGTTTTGATGATAACAAGTAAAGGTTAATTTAACAAAGTGTTGTTTAAGTAATGATATTTCAAGAAACCAAATATGATTAAGTTCAAGTAATTCAAGAATTGAAAGCCAAGGATCACATGTACTATAAAGCTCTACTTCATTCACTAAGTGATCAAATGAAAGCTCAAATAAGTTCAAGATGGTCAAGACAAATGAAGCTTAAAGAACACTCAAGCTCAAGGCAAAAGAGGACTCAAAGTAAAGAAAGACATGAAGACTTCAAGTTTAAGAGAGTTTTTAAAGTTTTAGGAAGTCTTATGTAAGTACTTCACTTTAAGTATCATTTTGAATACTTTGAAGCTCATTAGGGGTTAATATGGACTTAAAGACCTCACTTTGAAAACCCCAAAAAACACATTTTAAATGGATCAAAGCAAGATAGCTAAGAGTTTTGAAAACAAACCTGAAAAGCAGCTTTTATAACTGTTCAGGCGACTGACCTATGCTTGGTCAGGCAACTGACATTTTTCCAGAATTGATTTTGAACATGCAGTAAAGGATTAGGCGACTAACCCCTGGCACCTTAGGCGACTGACCCTATTTTGAACTGAAAAAATATACTGCGTTCAAAGGTCAGGCGACTGACCACGAAGGGTTCACGCGACTAACCCTCGTTAATGGTTATTTTTTTAAAAGGTTTTTAAATTCAAATTCGGATTGCTTGTGCCCCAAACTTTCTAAAAACTTGGAAAATACTCTAAGTAACTTGGCAAACACAAATTTAACACTTTTTAAGCCTATAAATACATAGTTTCTCAAATCAAATTAATCACCAAGAATTGAAAATCAATTTTCAAGCTAATTGCCTACTTTCTCTCAAAGCTCTTTTGCTTACATCCTCTTGCTGAGAAATTTCTGAGATAAACTGAGTTTCTAATCACTGATCTAAAAGCAATCTTCTGAGGTTTGATACAAATCAATAGAATAATTTTGGTGATACATACTCTTGAGCTTCAAATTTCATTCTTCTTGATATTTACTTTGAAGTATTGGTTGTGTTTGAACTTGTACTAACCAGCTCTATCTAAGAGCACTATTTTACACAAGAATTCTTCCTTGTATCTTTGTTTTCTTGACGGTTCAAGGTTATTG
Source organism: Malania oleifera (assembly GCF_029873635.1). Taxonomy (NCBI): domain Eukaryota; kingdom Viridiplantae; phylum Streptophyta; class Magnoliopsida; order Santalales; family Ximeniaceae; genus Malania; species Malania oleifera. The sequence goes on along the minus strand of NC_080423.1, from coordinate 107,100,024 downwards.
GATCGTTGTACAGAGCGTGGGCTATCGCTTGGAGAGGGGGCTCCACCCTAAAGGAAGGATTGTAACGATTTGTTCCGCCTGGAAAAGAATGGTATAGTGGAATCCTTAGGTGGTCTTGCCTAAGGCAAGGACGTAGGCTGGTGTTAGCCGAACCTCGTAAAAAAATCGGTCTCACTCTCTACCCTTTCTCTTTAAATTTCTACATATATAAATTGTGTGGTTGTGTATCTAAGTGCAGGAAACTAAGAGTTTGAGATTGAGAAGACTTTTAATTTAAGGTAGTATGTTGATTATAAATTTTTTGCAAAAACCTTAAAGGGAGTACGTTGATTAATCATTTGCGTAAACCTTAGTTAAAAGGAAGCAAACAAAATTCATATAAACAGGGCTTTAAACAAACTCTACTTTGAGTTTTTGCAAACGCTGAATCTTGGAAAGTGCTGCAGCTTATATATTGGTTAAGTATATTGTGATTGATTGGTTGTTTGATTGATATTATTGAAAGTGTTTGGGTTGTATTGATATTAAGTAGATTGTGGTTGAGTTAATTAAGCATTAACATTAAATCATCCTTGTGTGTTTTCTAAATTTACAAAAGGTTGTGAATTTGTAAAGAGATTTAAAAGAAACTTTTATAAACCCAATTCACCCACCTCTTGGGACTACACCTTAGTTTTCAATTGACATCAGAGCCGTGTTATAGAAAATCTTAAATAGAAGCTATATAAAGATCTAAATGGTACACATAGGCGTAGCTCCTTTTAGAGAGGGTCAATCCTCAACCAGACCTCCGATCATTTGTGGACTTAACTACACATTTTGAAAACAAAGAATGATGATCTACCTTCAAACCATGGATTGGAAAGCATGGAAGGTCGTCACACATGGTGATCTTATCCCTACCAAGGTTGTAGATCTGCCTGAATAAAATGAAGAACTTGCAACAATTGAAGAAATTGCAAAAATTGAGAAGAACAACACATGGGAGCTTGTAGATCTGCCTGAAGGCAAATAAGTAATTGGGCTAAAATGGGTCTAAAAGACCAAGTATAAATAAGATGGCTCAATACACAAGCACAAGGTTCATCTAGTTGCAAAAGGCTATTCACAATAGTCTAAAATCGACTTCAATGAAACGTTTGCACCAGTAGCTCGTATGGAGACAATACAAACAATTCTTGCCTTGGCTGCACCACTAGATTTACCAATTTTCCAACTTGATTTCAAAATAGCATTTCTTAATGGAGAAATGGAAGAAGAAGTTTATGTGGAGCAACTTGAGGGTTATTGTATACTTGGTCAAGAATAAAAAGTATATAGGCTACGAAAAGCCTTACATGGATTAAAACAAGCTCCACGAGCTTGGAATAGGAAGATCGATTCCTACTTCCATCAAAAGGATTTCAAAGAAGTCAAAATGAGCCTTCACTTTACATAAAAGGAGGTATCAAAGATTTTCTCCTAATTTGTTTATACGTTGATGATCTAATTTACATAGGAACCAATCTAGCAATGGTGGAGGAATTCAAGGAGCTATGATGAAAGAATATGAGATGACAGATTTGAGGCTTATGAAATATTTTCTTGGAATTCAAGTCCGAAAATTAAAAGGCAAGATATTTATTTCTCAAGAAAAATGTCTTGAAAATTTATTGAAAAAATTTAAAATGAGTAATTGCAAACCAAATTCTACTCCAATGGTTGTAAATGAGAAGCTACAGTTGAATGATGGCACACTGAAGGTAGATGAAAAATCATATTGAAGCATGGTTGGTTTCTTAATTTACTTAACCAACACAAGGCCAGATATTGTTTACCTTGTCAGCTTAATTTCAAGCTTCATGCATCAGCCCAATAAGCTACACTATGCAGCAGAAAAAAGAATTTTACGATATCATCAAGTAACAAGCAAATTTGGCATTAGATATATGAAAGAAAAAAAGAACAAGCTTGTGGGTTACATTGATAGTGACTAGGCAAGTTCAATTGATGATTGGAAAAGCACCTCTTACTATGTTTTTTTCTTAGGATTGAAAATAATTTCGTGGGGATCCAAAAAGAAAAAAACAGTGGCACGTTCTTCGTCAAAAGCAGAATATATTTCAACAATAGACGCTACATGCGAAGCAATGTGGTTACGTAGATTACTAGTGGACCTACAACAAGTTGAAAATGCTCTTACAATTATCTGCTATGACAATATGTGTAATGCCCCAAACCCGAAAACTCGGTTTGGTGCATTATACCTAATTAACTGTGTCTTGTGGCACCCCGAACCCGCCTTGTGGGACTCAAGTGCCACGTCATTCATTTTCCTGTACCTGTTATTCCATTTATAATTACGCAGCAGAAAACATAACTAGAATCCTCAATTAATAATATACCAGAGTTTTCTACATCTATCTACATTTTAACATAAAACATACATCCGCCTGTATCCACATATATGCATAACTCCAAAAACATACCACAACTTCTAGTATTCACATTCATCTATTTCTCAGATGACTTAAAACATAAAACATAAAACATAAAACATAAATTTATACAATCCAAAAGTATCGTCAAATTTATACCCTTTTTCCTTTCTAACTCAAAAATGCTATAATAACCTTAAGCTTTCTAAGCTAGATTCCGTGGAGTTCCAGAAAAAGAATAATTTATATTCGGGTGAGACACATTTTAGTAAGGAAAGAAACAATATATTAAAACAGCTTGTGGCCAACATGAGGTTATAATCAACATAATATTTAACATTTGCAGATCTTAACATGGTTTCTGAAATAACTTTCTGGACCTAATCAATCACATCTAAGATATTTTACCCAGAAGAAAAACCTAAGGATCAGGGTGATTATCCACCCATACAAGTAGCACCCCTCTGTTATGATACTTTAGTCAACCCGAAGATCACAATTGAAGCATACCAGGGCACTCACCTTACTTAGTAAGCCCTCAAGTAAAGAAATAATATCGTACTCACACAATTCTTTTAAAGGTTTACCAGCGAAGGCTCCCAAGAATAGGAAAATATGCCCACCCATACAAGTAATTTCCCTCTATCTTAGTACGTTATGTAGCCTAATGCTACACCTGATACCTAATAGGGCACTCGCCTTTCTCAGCAAGCTGTTGGACGAAGAGTTTGCCCCGCCTAAACGTAACATGTTCTACAAGTATAAATAATGATACTACTGTAATACATTATCATGTTTGTCATTTATCCCGCCTTTCACAACTGTTCACATTTTCATCTTTTACATTTCATTTCACTTTACGTGGCTTTTTCCCATTTCACATTATTCACATTTCACATTTCACATTTCATTTCTATTTCATTCTCATTTTCATTTCATAATATACCCAACATCTTTTTGTAACAACCCGGAAAATTTTAACTATTTAAAGTAATAAGAAAGATAATAAAAAGGAAAAAGGGAAAATATAAGAAGGGGGAAAAGAAGTTTTAAAGGGTAATAAGCAAGCCCTCGTTGATGGGCTGGATTTTCTCATCGACGAGCAATCTTCTGAGCATCGTCGCCGAGTATGCATGTCTCATCGACGAGGGTTTTGAGTATCTGAATTTCATTGACGAGCTCCCGAGTTCATCCACGAGCGGTGTTCTTGGGCTCATCGATGAGGAAGACCAATTTTGTCAGGGATCATGTCAAAATTTTTTTTTTTTTTTAATAAAAGAAGGTGGCACCTCCTTTCTTTATTAGAAAACCCCTCACTTATGGCCAGTGAATACCGTGGTTCTAGCAAATCAAACTACAAACAAATAAAAACGAAATGAAGACAAAACAACACACTAGAGAAAGACCAATTTTGTCTAGTCGTATCATGTCTCTAATTAGACGAGATAAAGAAGCAAACTTCAAATATCTCATAGTGACGCCTTCCTCTCCCTGACATGGCAAGAAGTCCACGACCTTATTTCCTTATCTGAATTGGTGAGCAATGGTGAAATTAATCATGGAAAGAGCCTCAAGAAGCTTTTCCCAAAAATCCCACAAATATCATACCATACATGTAGTGACCCGAAGAATAATAGTATTTTAATAATAAAGAGGGAGGACAATGGGAATAGGAACTGAAGGAGGCAGTAGACGAATACAGGGGTTTCGTCGATGAGGATTCTTCAGGACCTCGTCGACGAGAAAATACCGAGAGAAGAATTTGGGTTACTCTGAATTTCGTTGACGAAGGGTAAGGTTCGTCAACGAAATTACTTAAAGACTTGTCGACGAGATGACGTGACTCGTCGACGAAGCCCGCAATATAAATAGCCTTAAACTCATTTTATTCACAGAAAATCAGTGCTGTTCTCTTCTCTCTCTCTCTCTCTCTCTCTCTCTCTCTCTCTCTCTCTCTCTCTCTCTCTCTCTCCTACGGCCTCTCCTGCATCTCTCTTCGATTTCGGCCCCGTCAGTCGCCGGATCGACGATCTAAGACCACCACGGCGTTCCTGGCAAAGTCCTCTTCAAGTCTGCCGGAGCGGATCGTCAGTGGGGCAAAGTTGGAATTCATCCCAAATCCAGGGTAAGGTCTTTCTTTCAGAATTTGGCTTTCTAGCCATTGTAAAAAATGCTGTCAACGTAGAAATAGTGACATTTTGTTCTGGCGAAAATTATTTTTAGGATATCGAGTAGGAAACCCTGCGGGTGCAGGACCCGTCTCAATAGGGGATTTTAGCAGGATCAGGTAAGGGAAATATGTTATGCTAGGCAATTTTACTATGTTTCAGTATAAACTATACGTTTTTATTAGATGATTATTCACGATAGAAATTTATACAGTTTATCATTTATGTATAATATGTTTAAAATTATTGTGTGGCTTGAGAATATGAGTATAGTAAATAAACATGTTTTACAGTATTTTCAGGATATGTTTTATAGAATATACAGCCAGTGGTTATGTTTTATAGTAATTACAGAATACCATGATTATACAGTTTTCAGTACTATGACTTACAGATTACAGTTCAGTTCAAAAATACAGATGATACAATTACAATTTATTATAGTGTCATGGTTAATACAGTTATTATGGAATTATGGTAAAACAGTTAGTTGTATATAGAAATATATTATATAGTATCAAACCCTATTCGACCATACAGCAGAGCACAGTACCTAGCTACAGATATTCAGTTTAGAGTGTAACCGCCTATTCAGATAATACGTGGTAGTAGGTCGATCGTGCCCAGACGTGGACAGGCTCCCCATCAGATATGGGTTGTGGAGTGGTCGATCTGACTGAGGGAGTATAGTGGTTTACCCTGGTTGGCTAGCCAGAGTAGATCCCGCCTACGGGCCACACAACCTTGTCATGAGGGGTTAAATCATGATACACAATTATCCACAGAGAAGTTTTCAGTTATTATTATGTATATACAAATTTGCGGAGATAGAGAATATACTTATGCACATTAGAAGTATTTTGACAAGTAACCTAAAATTACAAATATGTTAAGCAATATGGAATTGGTGGTGGTTTTTGTTATTTGTATATTATTCATAGATCTAGTTATACATGATTATATAAAAACAGATTTTCATAGTATTATAACTCATTTGCCACATACTAGTAATAGCATATTTCGTCTTACTGAGCGTCGTCTCATTCCAATAAATTAATATTTTTCAGGTGATTCAAGTAAGCGAGCAGATCAGGCTCGCAGGTAGAGGGGTTTCAGTGACGCTCTGTCAGTAGAGTGAGTAATTTTGGAGTATTTTTGTATAGCCCTAACCAAGTTGTGGGTATTATGGGGAACAGACATATATGTATATTTCGAAGGATATGTTAGCATTCTGGTATTGTATATATGGTTGAGTTTATATGATTTCCACTTCACGTTGCTTAGGTTAATGGTTTGGTTTAATCAAGTTTGGTATCAGAGCATATATATATATAAACTGGAAATAGATAGCAGGTCTTTACAATGCATCTCCGAGAATGAAAACAATCAACCATTACATTAGAGTCACATTCAATCTCCACATTCATATGGCCCATCTCTTTGCACATCCGCACTCCCTCCGTCAGGGCCCTAAGGTCAGCTTTATTATTAGTGTCACAGCTAAAGAAGGAAGAATAAGTATCCAAGAAAGCCCCGCTGCAATCTCGAATCACACCACTCCCTCCACATGTCTCTGGGTTCCCACGACAACTACCATCTACGTTCAACTTTACGGACCCAACCCGAGGGGTTGTTAAAAATTAATTTGTAATTTTATTAATGTAAATTAAAAAATTGAAGTCGGTGGAAAAGTGAAGAGTTGTGTAGAACATGAAGCGTGTGGAAGTGTGCAGAATTGTGTGGAAGATGAAGTGTGTGGAAATGTGTAGAATTGTGTGGAAGGTGAAGGGAAGTGTGTAGAATTGTGTGGAAGGTGAAATATGTAGAAGTGTGTAGAATTGAGGAGTGCGTAAAAGATGAAGATGCCGATATAAAGGTGTTAATGCAATTCAATTGAAGGCAATGAAAAAAACAAATAGCGCACTTTCCTATATTTCCTTACCTACTTCATAATTTTATATATTCATATATATTCTTTTGTAAACAACTTTCATTATTTTTTCCATAGCACTCAACATATATGAGTCATACACTACAACAATTAATCAGTAATAAGTTATAATTCTTTAATTGATTAATCGACTTCAAATACGAGTTCCAAAAACTCATTTATAAACAAATTATTCTGAGCCAAACTCGTTTGAGTCGCATCCATACATGAATGAATCCATGGAAACCTAATTCGCCAACCTGTTTTGCCGTCGACTTGGGGAATGATATTCCATGTGACACAAGCTAAAAGGGGAAAAGAGCTGGCAGGGCAGGCTAAGTACGACTTGGGACAATGCGTGTGGACTGTGAATGTAACCTAGAGCCAGTTTGGGTCAATTTAATGGTAGGTTGGATAATGGGTGTCCTTAGTTTGTGGGGCTGTCCTGAGGGGCCCCCAGAAGTGCATGGCCCGTACCACTACGTCTCTGCAATCAATGAACCATCCCATTTTTCGTTCAATAAAACAAGCTAGCTACGTATATATACACATATATAGTCCTTGTTCATGCATGTGAATTGTGAAGCCTTTTCTTTTCTTTTTCCCCTCTTCCTCTGGCATGATTCATGATCCCGCGTTCGACACTTTCTTTTATTTAACTAATCTTTGGCCAAAGTGTCACCGTCACGAGAAAAAATTATATCCTTTCGAGAAAGGGTTGTGATCTTTCTATTACGTCTTTCTATATCATATTAAATTATATGTGAATCATATGGTATACGATTCATTATTTGAAATATTTTCATTAGATGAATCGGACTTGATGAGAGGACCATACTAGTTCTCGAAAGAGACCTAATTTTTTACATTGCTCTTTTGGAGGACCAATGTGGTCTTTTTTATTTTTAAGAAAATACTTCAAAGTTCTAACAGTAGGTCCTAGGGGTGGCAAAATGGTTAGTGAATTAGGTTTGAGCAGGTTGTACGCTAGTAGGGGTTAAACGAGTTTGGATTTGGATTTGGGTTGATCCGTTTACTAACGGGTGATTACCATATAAATTAAAACGTATCCGTTTAATAAATGGGTACTCGTTAAGAATCTGTTTAAAAATAGAATTTATTTATTTTTAATTGTTTTAAATATTTCATATAAAGTGACATTTAAAAAAAATAGTACTTTTTATTTTATTTATTAATATTTTAATAAAAAAATAAAAAATATAGAAAATAGTACATCTCTTTAATTAATATTTTTTAATGTAATACACACACACACACACACACACACACACACACATATATATATATATATATATATATATATCAAATTAAACGGGCCACCCGGCGGGTACCCAACCTAAATCCGTCTAACTCGTTTATTAAATTGGTTGAATTTGAGTTTATCCGTTTATAAACCGATCACCTTTTGCTAACCCAAACCAGATTTAAATGGACGGGTCACGGGTTACTCGTCGAGTTCTGGTCCATTTTGCCACCCTTAATAGGTCTCATTAAATTAAGTGCGACTCATCTATCGTACAAGACCTAGGGTCCTATTTAAAATATTTTCATTAGATGAAAGGATATAATGGGAGAACCTAATTTTTTTTCTCCCATCATACATTACACATGTATTAGAAAGATCTTGGACTTACAAAGATAATTCAATTTTTAGAAATTAAAATCGTGAATTTAGCGGATCAAAGCAAATAATTTTCATTGAAGTTGCATCGAGTTATCCTGAGGATATTTTTACATATAGGTATAGATGGAGACTACTATGTTGAGAAAGTCTGAAATTGGACGGAAGAGTCTGTCATAACGAATAGAAGCGTAAATTTGTTTTTATATACCAAAAAGGAGAAAAATATTAAAAATATTCACTTTCTTTTATTTATTTTTCCCTTCTTTACAATTTTCCCTCTTTCTTATCTATTAAATGCGAATCAGCTCAAATAAAATCTATATTTCCTCAAACTTTATTTCCTACTATCTTTTATTATTTAATGAGGAAAACACAATTTACCTTTTCTTCTTCATTTCATTTTTCCCTTTAGACCAGACCACTTTTTCCCTCTTTCCTTATTAAAATCAAATTTGAAGTCCCGAAAATCATACGAAGACCTTCAAATTTTTATTACTATTTACCTTTTCTACACGTTTTTCACAATAACTGTTTTTTCTTTCTCCTTAAATATAAAAGTCTACTCAAATCTTCACTTTCCAATTAATTTCTCAAGCAAATTTTATTTCCTTCTTGCTTTATAAAATAGAAGAAAGAAATATGAACTAGTTCTCTATTTTTCCTTTTTTACAAAGTCTACTCAAATCAAATGAACCTTAATTGTCTAATCCCAATTTTTTATTTTAAATTTACTGGTTAAATTTAAAGATGTACAAAAGTATACATCGACGCCGTATATTAATAATGTCCAATTCATCAAAAATAAATATATTATCGTGTTGAGGTGTAATCGATTAAGAAAGCACGTTATTTCAATTTTTAAAATCATTTAATTTTGATTCATATGGACAAAAATATCTATATTCATGTTCTCTTTCAGTCTTTCTATAAACAAGACTAATCTTAGTACAGTTAAGTTCATTCAAAGAACATTTAATGAGAAAACCCGTTAAACAACAATTATGCACAAAAATATAAAAACCAATGCAAGTAAATTATAACAAAATTGCTTCAAAAATAATGAACCACGCTTACAAGTAACTTAGATGAGTCAAAAAAATCTAAAGCGTTAGGACTAAATGCTTCCTATAAGTCAAGAATTTAAAACTCCGAAAGCTTTCCAATTTTAATTAGGACAGGATCATTTAACTCATTGTTCTTCAAAACTTAATTAAGTGCATATCAAATCACGACTTAAGCAGTTCATGTATATTAATACCTCCCAAAATTTCCTTTTAAATAATTCAGTACGAACCCAATTGTCAAAATCGACATTACAAGTAGCGCTCTAAATGAATAATTAATTTAAATATTTTTGGATCATCTTTTTAAGCATTTGCAAGTAACTCACAATAGCTTGCTCTTTAACTAAATACAAATATAATGATTCTTTTTGTAGGATTTACATCCCAAAGGATGTGTCCCACATGAATGATATGGGTCCTATATTAAAGGAATATGTCACATATGATAAGGATATGAATGGTTATATGGGTTAACTAAAGGGTTAGCTTATTTAATATGAGAAATTAATGGTAGAAGTTTGAAGGGATTCCTATACATAAATTAGCTACTATTATAGGGAGTAGCTATAAGGGCATGCTATACATCAAGGCTAAGCTAAGGAAATGAGAGCTAAGGAAGTGTAAGCCAAAGCTAAGCTCATAAGCTCTAAGGTTAGTTGTATGGTGATGTTAGCTGCAAGATAGGAAGAAAGGAATTGTCCTCTCTCTGCCTCTACTTCTTTAATCGTCAGGAGATCCCATAGATCTGGTGAAGAAAGAAAGGAGGAGGAGGAAAAGCAGGAGAAACGATTTCTTTGGCCTCTCTGGGTGTTCTTCTCGATAGATTCGATATGACTAATTCTGGTATGTAAAGTTTATAGTTTATGGTTTATTTATTTTCCACATAAAAGTTATTGATGTGAAGTTCATGATAATTGAAGATCTTGTCGGCTATTATGTGTAAAGCTTTTCTAACATGTGGTATCAGAGCTAAAGTTGAAATTATCATGAATTTCCTTCATAACAAAGATCGTTTATGATTATTTTGTTGGATCTTATTATGGTTTTACGGGTAAAATTTATGGGTATATTGTTTACTGGAATCAAACCGAAATTATCTGTACTGTTCATTGGATTTTTGGGATGGTTCTGTGATTAGAAAAATATGATTCCCGAAATTTCGAGGTGGTTGTTCGAGTGACTCATCGACGAATCTTATGGTCTCGTCGATGAATTAATCAAGGTCATTTGTCGACTAATGCACAACCTCGTCGACGAGAAAATATTAAGGCCTTATTTTTCTCAGAAAAGTGCCTCGTCGACGAGTGTATGTTTTCATTGCCAAATGGGTGTTGAACACTCGTTGACGAATGTGTCCACTCGTCGACAAGTATAGATATTTTTCCATAAAAAAAAATTATAAAATGAGCCATTAAATAAAATGCATGCAAACCATTAATATGTCCCATAATGGTAAATTAATAATAAAAGCAATGCTATGGACCCATTCGTATTGGATGGAAAGTTGTGATTATGCATGCAAGGGCGAGGGAATTTTACATAAAAGTAAGAAAGTAAAATTCTCACTGTGGGGAAATTGGTTATTTGCTGAAAACTATGGATAAAAGTTTGTTAAATAAGGAATCAATCAATGTTACTATTATGGTTAGCATGTTATCACCCAAGTGATCTTGCTAAGAAAAGTTATAAACGTTGATTGAAATATAATCTTGCAAAATAATAACATAATGGTTATTTTGAATATTATGGTTGGCCCAAAGGTGCATCAATTTTCAAATAATCATTGAATTAATCGGGATAATTGAAAGAATGGTAGTGAGATTGGGATGCTTGCCCAAAGGTGACAGACCAATCGAACTTAATAAAGGTTATCAAATATGGCTGGATGAATGAAAATTACCAGTAAATGTAAGGGTTAGTACATTGCATAAGTTGATCCAAAGATTGAACACAATTTACTAATAAAATGTTTTAAACTCAAAGCATTAATGTAGTGAGCATTTTGTGTTATTACAGTGTTTATGCCTATTTCATTGCATTCGCTAGCTTCTTCTATTATGATATTCAATGGGATGAATTTCTCTAACTAGAATGAGCAGATTCAATTTCACCTTGGTGTTCTGGATTTGGACTTAACTTTGCGAATGGATAAGCCGGTTGCTATTACTAAATCTAACAGTTCGGAGCAGCAAGCTTTGTATAGGTCATGGGAAAGGTCGAACAGATTAAGTTTGATGTTTATGCGATGTGTATAGTAAATAATATTAAATCAACACTCCCTCAACTAGATAATGCAAAGGAATACCTTAAGGGTGTGGAGGAAAGATTTCGTTCAACAGATAAGCCCCTTGCAGGGAGGTTAATGGCTGAACTGACCACAATGAAATTTGATGGTAGTAAAGAAATGAATGAACATGTCCTCGATATGACTAATTTGGCAGCTAGACTTTATACTCTGTGAATGAATGTTAATGAAAGTTTCCTTATTCAATTTATTTTGAACTCTTTGCCTTCTCAGTATGGGCATTTTCAGATTCACTGTGGTACCATTAAAGAGAAATGAAATGTGAATGAATTACCAAGCATGTTAGTTTAAGAAGAGGCAAGACAACAACAAGGACAACATTCAATTAATGTTATAAGTCATACAACTAGAAGTAAAGGAAAGAAATAAAAGTAAGGTTTAAAGAGAGATCCATTGAAGGTGGCGAGTACTTCGTATAGTGGTGAGGCTCGTAAGAAGGAACATTATGGACCAAGGTGTTACTTTTGTCATGGCTATGGGCATTTAAAGAAAAGTTTCCTAAAACGTAAAGCCTGGTTCCAAAAGAAAGGTAAGCTTTTAGCTAATGTATGTTTCGAATCAAATAAGACACAAGTTCCTTCTAATACTTGGTAAATTAACTCTGGTTCTACTATTCATGTTTCCAATTTGATGCAAGGATACCTTACGTGTCACGCCCTGAACCCACAGATCGGTCCCAGGTGTGATTTTAGTAACCTAACCTGTCTTTGTATCATTTAAAACATACATGATACCATATTGAATGAGGGTTCGACCCGTGGGGTTCACGTACACCCTATACAAATTCACATACATATCCATACTCATTAAATACGCAGCGAAAATGTTCTTTCTATACATACATCATACCATACCAGAGTCTATACATAACTGGAAATATACATCCCAAAATACAATACATACTCCGGGTGTCTACAAAACCCAACACTGACAACCCAGTTACAAAACTCATACCTACACAGGTACTAAACGTAGCTAACCGACACCCACGCTTCTGGACGCTAGGATGCTAGTTTCGACTACCCGAAAGACTTGAAAAATATTTATATATTTGGGGTGAGACACCTCTCAGTAAGGAAGAAAGAAGGTTATATCACTATGTGGCATACGAGTGTTATTTCGGCGTAAAACATAACACAATACAATACCATATAATACGATACAGTTCAATATAGTTTCAGTATTTTTCACAAATTCTTTCCAGTACATATGATACCAAACATACGGTCAGTGTCGTCAGATTTAAGCACCTGATACCCTGCAATAACCGAAGCCTCAAAGCAATATCGTTTCCAGTATGGTGTAGCTCACACCCATCAGTGACCAGCCAGAAAGAACAGGCAATATTTCACACTCTCGGATATAGAGTCGGACACTCTCGCCCACGGTAATTAGCCGAGACATGGCGCCAGCATACGGTAATTAGCTGCCCCTAGCTGATTTATAAAACTTGAAAAAATTTTAGAACTCATGTCCCTATACTCATCAGTGTACGGTAATTAGCTGCCCCTAACTGTTTTTACAAAATCTGGAACATTTTACTTACAATATTTCATTCCACACTTATTTGAGTATACAACAAATCATATTTTTTTTCAGTTCAAGAATATATTTTAATACAAATATGGGTACGGTCATCTTAATACTACAATTTTAATACAACATACGATTTCTCCAACAAAATAGAGATGATACCCGAAACCCCCAAATTTTCCCTAAAACTGTAACCCAAAAATTCCGCATTTTCACCAAATAGATTTCCCCAAATAAGTAACCAAAACATACATACGATCGTAAACTACATGTTTACCGATCCCGATTTCAAAAATAACTAATATAAATAGAATCCCCTTACCTTTTCCTGAATACCAAAATATGAACTTTACGGCTCCAAAACTACGAACCGAGACACCAAAACCTAAACATCCAAGAACTATACTTCACTACAATTCGTACTACTACATATATTCCAAAATGAAACTAAAATCGGACCCTTACCTCAGTTTTGGGTCAAAACCCGAAAGTCCCGAAAATGAAGATCTGATCCTCTATTCTCAAAGAGATTCCTCCCCTAATCCACGCAGTAACGTCAGATCGTTGAATCAGGTGACGAATAGCGAAGAATCGAAGAGAGAGAGAGAGAGAGAGAGAGAGAGAGAGAGAGAGAGAAAGTTAGTTTTAGCTTACTTAGGCATGAAGTAATGAAATAGGATATTTATAGCCCCTTTGACCCGGCCAACCTCGTCGACGAGATGGCACCTTCGTCGACGAATCATCCATACATTTCTTCGATGAATTGGCTCCTTTGGCGACAAACCCTATTCCGATATTTTACAATACGTTCAGTATCTCTTCGTCGATGAGACTCTAAATTTCGGCAACAAAGAGTATGAGGGCCTTCATCGACGAGAACAATGACTTCGTCAACAAAACTTGCAAAATTTACCTTTTTACCCTTTCGTTATTTAGTCAATTAACATATCTCGGGTCAGGTTCTTACAACCTCCCCTCCTTACAAAAAATTTCATCCTCAAAATTTGTAATCTCTCACTTACCAACTCAACTACATTCCCAAACGCATACCTGACTCTAGGAAGAGCCAGCGACCACCCACATAACAACCCCATCCCAAATACATACATACCCTCACTTATGGCAAAGGAATACTGTGGTTACATACATACACTATCTCGGGAGCTCACAATATCACATACTCTCCTAGAGACTAACCACACATTATTACTACGATAACAGAATATTACATACATACGTACATACCTATACCAATCCCGCTATCGAAACTACTACTCAGAACAACTGCAGATATTTATGGCGTATTTCCGTCTCTAACTCCCAAGAAGCTTCATCAACCACATGATTCTGCCAGAGTACCTTCACTAACGGTATCTCCTTGGTACGCAGGTTCTGAACTTTATGGTCCAGAATCTGAATGGGTATCTCCTCATAAGATAAAGCATCCCCAATCTCTAAGGACTAGTAACTAATCTCATGCGACGGATCCGGCATGTACCTCCTTAACATGGATACGTGAAACACGTCATGGATCCTCGAGAGCACTAAGGGTAGTGCAATCTTGTAGGCCACCGAACTCACTTGTTCCAATACCTCGAATGGTCCTATATACCTCGGGCTCAACTTGCCCTTCTTCCTGAATCTCATCACCACTTTCATCAGAGCGATTCTCAGAAATATCTTACCACTAACCTCAAATTCCAACTCATGACGGTGAACATCAGTGTTGTGACGACCTGCTTATTTTTCACATTTTTTTATATAATAATAAAATCAATATCACAAATCCCTGCTCAACAAATCACAATCCACCTGGACCCGTGGGTACCAGGGATACATCAGCACACATAATGGAAGCCTAGGCAGCAGGAAACATACAATCATCTACATCTCAATATACCATACATCACAATACCAGAGTTACTACAATCACTGTATACATATATACATAATACTCAACCCAAAAAGATATCTTAGGGCCATTTTCACAAAATCCATCAGACCCTATCAAAATACTTACCCTTCTAGAAGGGCAGATCTACCATACTAGATCAGTGGGGCTTTACCCGCTCTCCTATCAGGGGCTCCTGAAAAGTTAATAAAATTTTGGGGTGAGACACCTCTCAGTAAGGAAAATAAACTAATACCAGTGTGTGGCAACATGATTATTTCGTGTTATACATATACCATACATAACATATCCAGTAACTGTTTTGTCAAATCTGGGAAAACATATATATATCATCAAACATGGCAGAACATACTGCATTTTTATAGTCATATTTCATCTCATAAAATATAATACAAAAACATTCCTGGTAGGTTAGCTGGTTGTTGTCATGTATTACCCCCACATGACTGGATTGTGTGGCCCGAAAGCGGGATCTGACAATGGTTGGCCGACCACAGCCAAGTCAATAGTACAGTCTGTAAGTCTGATGGGTCTGTCAGACATGCTCCGTACACCAAGGGCGCTCACACACTTCTTAAAAACCACATCGACCATCCAATCTCACACCACTCCGTACAGCGGCGTTAACACAGATATCGTGATCATGATGACCATGGACACATAGCAACGATACCGTGCAAGTGCTAGCTTAGACCAAGCCAACCAGGTTCTGATATCATATAACTTATACTGAAACTGTGATACATGGATATCTCATATCATCAATTATCAGATCAATCATATCATTTTGTATATATACATATATCATGAAAATCATCGGCCCGTATGCCGGTATTACACATTTTATCATAAATCAGCCCGTATGCCGACAAATCATAGTACAGCCCGTACGCTAGCAAATCATATCCATAACTCGGCCCGTACGCCAGTAAATCATACACATAGCACAGCCCGTACGCTGGCAAATCATATTCATAGCACGGCCCGTACGCCAGCAAAAAATATTCATAGCTTAGCCCGTATGCTAGCAAATCATACACATAGCACAGCTTATATGCCGGCGAAACATATAAAAATCTCAACCCGTACGTTCGTTTTCCATTACAAAAATCCGTATCATAATCACATTTCCAGAAAAGAGTATTTCAAAACCATTTCTACTCATGCCACACTAACAAGTTTTCCACATATTCAAGATACCATCATTTTAACAGTATTTTCCCAAATATAAACCACTATCATACATACAAAAACCAACTCGATCCATACACACCACGTACATAAGCTAAATAAACTAGACTCAGCCCCTCTAGCCAGCTAAGCACGATCCCTGGTGTTTTTTGAAAAGTCAAATGATCATTGGGGTGAGACACTTCTCAATAAGACAGACTAGGTTAATATCAAGGTGTGGCCAACATGAGTTTTAGTAGAATCAGAAAATATTCATTTCTATATTTAACAAAAAAAAGCATTTTTGCAAAATAATACTCACACCTATACCTCTAAAGATATGCATTTTCTTTCACAGTATAAATCAGTTCAATGAATAGAAATACCATTTACATAAATTAACATATATGCATAAAAGACACTCCCTAGGACTAAACGACATGCCTAAACCCCAAGACAGGTTGTTCGACCTGAATGCTGGACTTACCCTGAGTGATCAACCCAAGCTAACTCAAAGTAACCATCTGCAAGTATGTCTACAAGCATCCGCAAGCTCAGTTGCAGGTCCGAGTTGTGACGACCTGCTTAATTTTCACATTTTTTTTATATAAAATCAATATCATAAATCCCAATTCAGCAGATCATAATCCACCTGGACCCATGGGTACCAGAGATACATCAAAACTCATAACGAAAGCCTAAGGAGCAGGAAACATATAATCACAATATAATAAATACAAATCATCCATCATATTACTATAAATACCAGAGTCACTACATCCACTGTATTTTAGTATATACATCCCAAAAGAAACAAAATCTAGGGACACTTCCCACAAAAATCCAGCTGTCCCTACTAAAACTTACCCTTCAAAAAAGGCAGACAACAACTCTAGATCAGTGGGGCTTTTCCCACTCTCCTATCAGGGGCTCCTAAAAAGTTTATAAAATTTTGGGGTGAGACACCTCTCAGTAAGAGAAATAAACTAATACCAGTGTGTGGCAACATGAGTATTTTGTGTTCTACATATACCATACATAACATATTCAGTATCTGTTTTGTCAAATATGGGAAAAACATATATATATATATATATATATATATATATATATATATAAAATCAAAACATGGCAGAACATACTGCATTTTCATAAATATATCTCATCTCATATAATAATAATAACACAAAAACATTCCTGGTAGGTTAGTTGGCTGTTGTCATGTATTACCCCCACATGACTGGGTTGTGTGGCTCGAAGGCGAGACCTAACAATGGTTGGCCGACCATTGCCAAGTCAAAAGTACAATCTGTAAGTCTGATGGGTCTGCCTCACTTGGTCCATACACTAGGGGCGATCACACACACTTCTTAAAAACCACATCGACCATCCAATCTCACACCACTCCGTACAGTGGCGTTAACACAAATATCATGATCACGAAGACCATGAACATATAGCAACGGTAGCGTGCAGGTGTTAGCCTAGACCATGCCAACCAGGTTCTGATATCATATAGCATATACTAAAACTGTGATACATGGATATCTCATATCATTAATTATCAGATCAATCATATCATTTTGCATATATAACTACATCATGAAAATCATCGGCTCGTATGCCAATATTACACATTTTATCATAGCTCGGCCCATACGCCGACAAATCATAGCACAGCCCGTACGCTGGAAAATCACATCATAGCACAGCCCGTACGCTGGCTAATCACATCATAGCACGGCCCATACGCCAGCAAACATATATAAAAATCTCGGCCCATACGCTGGTTTTCCCATTATAAAAATCCGTATCATAATCCCATTCCAGAAAACAGTATTTCATAACATTTTATACTCATGCCACACTGAACAGATTTTTCACATATTTAACATACCGTCATTTTAACCGTATTTTCCCAAATACAAATCATATATAAATATATTCATTTCCCTGAAATCAAATTCTAAAATAATGTACAAATATTTTTCATAAAATACTAGCTTAGTTTATCCCCTTACCTGTCTACTGAGAAACCCCCAAAATAATCTAGTCTAACACCCGTAGGATTTTCTGACCAATACCCTGAAAATGAAAACTTCCAATATTAAACTTCAGTATTTTCACATGTATATCATTTCCTATAACTATCGCAAGACCAAATTTGGCTTAAAAAACCTTACCTCAACTTAGGGATGATTTCCAACTTACTTTCACCAACGATCCGTTCCGGCAGATTTGGAGAGAACTTCCCCAGGAGCGTCGTGGTGGCTTCAAACTGTCAATCCAGCATAAATTTAGCCCAAAATCAAAGAAACAGAGAGAGAGAAAATCGAAGGGGAGAGAGAGAGAGAAGAGAGTTAACTTAATAATGAAGATAAAATCTGGATTTTGATATTTATAGAGCAGGGAATTCGTCGACGAGCCACACCATTCGTCGACAAATCTTTCAGTAATTTCGTCAAAGAAATTCAATCCTCGTCAATGAAATTCAGTCAGCTCAAACCTCTCTCAGTATTTCCTCGTCGACGAATCCCCTGTATTCATCAACGAATTCTCTTATACCCTCATCGACGAATCCCCTATATTCATCGACGAATTCTCTAATACCCTCGTCAACAAATCCCCTGTATTCGTCGACGAAGCCTTGATGATTCACTCGGTTATTCCTTTCAAAGTGCAATGTCGTCGACGAAGTCGACTTCCTCCTTCTGTTACTGTTTTCCATTTCCCTTCCTCTTTATTATTTAAATGCCATTTTTATTCGGGTTGTCATATTCTCCCCTCCTTATAAATTTTGTCCTCGAAATTTATTATTCGTATAATTCATCATCCCTTATTAGGCAAAATGGTCTACTTATTTTATTACTTACCTTCACTTATGGCGGAGGAATACCGTGGTTACATTCCGAGTCCTGGGAGATTACATATACAAAATAAAACTTCTCCCAAAACTAAAATGCTACACTAATAAACCATTACATGTACCTGCAAAAGAAACTACCTAACTACTTACATTTTATCCAATCAACCTTCTTGGAATAGATGCGGATACCTCTATCTCATCTGCTCCTTGGATTCCCAAGAAGCCTCTTCAATGGCATGATTCCTCCACAAAATTTTACCTGAGGCTTGTTACGTAGCTCCTGTACTTTCCTATGCAGAATTTGTATTGGTACCTCCTCATACCCCAGTGAATCACTAAACTCCAACTCATCATAATTGATGATATGAGAAAGATTTAGGACGTATTTTCTTAACATAGCAACATGGAACATGTCGTGGATCCTAGACAACACCGGTGGTAAAGCTAGCCTCTAGGCTACCAACCCTACTTTATCTAAAATCTCAAATGGACCGATAAACGTAGGACTAAGTTTATCCTTCTTACCAAATCGCATAACCCCTTTCATCGGAGCTATCTTCAAAAACACATGATTACTCACATCAAATTCCAGATTCCAGCGGCGATTATCAACATAACTTTTCTGTCGGCTCTGAGCCGCACTGATCTTGTCTCTGATAAGCCGAACCTTATCACACGCTTGCTGCACAAGCTCTGACCCCACTACTTGCCACTCACCCACTTTATCTCAAAATAAAGGAGAACGACATTTTCTACCATATAAAGCCTCAAATGGTGTCATGCCAATACTGGACTGATAACTATTATTATACATAAATTCTACCAATGGCATAAACTGAGTCCAACTACACCCAAAATCCAATACGCACGCATGGAGCATATCCTCTAATGTCAATATCGTCCTCTCAATCTGCCCATCTGACTGAGGATGGAATGTCGTTCTAAACGATAGCTGAGACCCTAGAGCTTCCTGCAAGCTCCTCCAAAATCGTGATGTAAAATTCGGGTCTCAATCTGACACAATTGATACTGGTACCCCATGAGAACGAACTATCTCCTGAATGTAGATCTCCGCTAAACGGCTGAGGGAGTAGCTAATCTTGATAAGGAGAAAACGAGCGGTCTTAGTCAAACGGTCAACAATCACCCAGATGGCATTTTGGCCATGTAACGCCATCTGTAGTCCTGACACGAAATTCATAGATATATGATCCCACTTCCACTCTGGGATAAATAACTGCTGCAACTGCCTTGCCGGCCTCTGGTGCTCAGCTTTTACCTGCTGGCATGTAAAACATTGAGCTACATACTCGGCGATATCTCTCTTCATACCACTCCACCAGTACGACTCTCGCAGATCTCTATACATCTTCGTACCGCCGGGATGAACTATATACAAAGATTTGTGAGTCTCCTCTAAAATAGTCTTCCTAATCTCAGTATCGGCAGGAACACATAATCTGGAACGGAATCGTAGAGCTCCATCATCTGCAATACTGAATTCCTCCCCTTGACCACTCTGTACTCTGTCTATCACCTTTACTAATTCTAAATCTTCCTTTTGAGCAGCTTTAATTCTTTCTTGCAGAATAGGTTGTACTACCAAGATGGAAATACACACTGGTAGATCACGCTCTATCAACTCTATGCTAAGTCTCTCCAGATCCATCATGATCGGATATTGGATCTCTATAGCCGCCAACACTAGTTCCCTGGATTTTTAGCTCAAAGCATCAGTTACCACATTTGCTTTCCCCTAGTGATAACTGATGGTACAATCAAAATCCTTAATTAGCTCCAACCACCTTCTCTGCCTCATATTCAGTTCCATCTGCGTGAAGAAATACTTTAAGCTCTTGTGGTCGAAGAAAATCTTACACTGCTCGTCATACAGGTAATGTCTCCAAATTTTCAATGCGTGTACCACTACATCCAATTCAAAATCATGTGTAGGGTAGTTCTTTTCATATTCTTTCAACTGCCTGGACGCATATGCCACTACCCTGCCATGCTGCATCAATACACAGCCAAGTCCCTTCAAGCACGCATCACTGTAAATTACATACCCTTCACCCCCTGATGGAATAACCAATACTAGAGCTGTAACTAGCCTTTGCTTTAATTCCTGAAAACTCTGCTCATAGCTTTCGTCCCATTCAAATCTGACATTATTCCTCGTCAGTTGTGTCAAAGGTCTTGAGAAAACTGAGAATCCCTCAACGAAACGGCGATAATAGCTAGCTAGCCCCAGGAAACTCCTAATCTCCTGGACATTTCTCGGTCTGACCCAATTCACTACAGCCTCAATATTGCTAAGATCCATAGAAATACCGTCTCCAGATATAACATGCCCCAAGAACACGACCTTCTCAAGCCAAAATTCACATTTTCTGAACTTGGCGTACAACTTCTTTTCCCGAAGTGTCTACAAAACCTGCCTCAGGTGCGTCTCATGCTCCTCATAGCTCCTCGAATAGACTAGTACGTCATCAATAAACACAACAAAAAACTGGTCTAGGTATTGGTGAAAGACTCTATTCATCAAGTTCATAAATACCGCAGGAGCATTCGTCAAACCAAACGGCATAACAAGAAACTCGTAATGCCCGTACCTGGTCCTGAAGGCCGTCTTCGATACTTCTTCTACTTTCACTTTTACCTGATGGTAGCTGGATCTAAGGTCAATCTTCGAATACACCCATGTACCCTGGAGCTAGTCAAATAAATCGTCAATACAGGGTAGAGGATACTTGTTCTTGATTGTCACTTTATTAATCTCCCTATTACACCTCACTGCTAACCCAGTCGGTGTAGATACCAACAATTCAACTTCTAATAGTTGTGTTTCAGCCCCACATAATTTAACACACCCCGAAGATACGAACGAGGGTGTAGCTCATGAATCAAACAATGCAATAACTTTAAAAGAAAGCATAATAACCATACCTGTCACCACGTCACCCGCCGCCTTAGCCTCACCCGGCGTCAGAGTAAACACCCTGGATGGAGCCGTATTCCTCTACTGGCCCCCACGTGGCGCGTGGTAACCTCCCTGGTATGGTCTAGAAGCCAGAACTACATCTAGTGGGGTAGGGCAGTCTTACACCATATGCCCCGATCTACCGCGGCGATAGCACACCACGCCACCAGCTTGACACTCTCCCCAGTGCCTCCTACCACAAGTCTGACATACTGGAGGACCCTACCCTTCCTGCACCTCGCGTCCTCCTGTCTCATGTCTCCGCCCTCTGCCATGATTTCCTCTCCTCCACTGACCCAGCCTATGACCCTGCTGGTAGCCCGTAGATGTAGATCTCTTCCTCTGTCCCTGCTCCTCTACATCAAGACGCTCACCAATCTCTGTCAATGCAGCTCTGTCGACTAATTTAGCAAAATCCTGGATCCGCAGCACCACTACCTGCTTGAATATACTCCACCTCAAGCCTCTCTCAAACTGTCTCGCCTTCTTCACTTCATCAGGAACAATGTATAAGGCGAAACGAGAGAGCTCAATAAAACGCGTTGCGTACTGCTGAATGGATAGTTGTCCCTGCTTCAGACTCAAGAACTCTTCAATCTTAGCCTCCCTAACAGTAGCTGGAAAATATCTATCAAAGAACAATTCTTTAAACCAGTCCCCTGTCATGGCTATCGGAGTCACTCTCTGCTGCTCCAATAGTCTCACCGCAGTCCACCACCTATCAGCCTCTCCTATCAGTTTATAGGTGGCATAGAGGACCCTCTGTTCCTTAGTACACTATAGTACAGCCAAAATTTTCTCAGTCTCCTACATCTAGTTCTCAGCGGCTACAGGATCGACTCCACCTGAGAACGTCGGAGGATTCATCTTCATAAACTTCTCTATAGTGCACACATGGCCTGCAGATGGATCACTCTACTCCCTTGAGCTCCTAACGATCTCAGCCATAACCTGCTAAGCCACGCTACGTAATACCGCGTCAGATTCGGTCGCAGCTGCACCCGATATTCCTGCTCCATCATTGCCACTCGCATGAGCACTATTTCCTTCTGGATCCATCCTAAAAAATAGCAGTTGCAACTCAGTAATCCTATCCTCATACTATACCCACCTATCCTCACCACTTATCTCAACATTTATAACTTATTTCTAATCCTTAGTCCTACATTCTAGGAACACAACCCACAATAGCTTACTATGGTTTTCCTGAAATCATCACCCCAGGAAAAACACATAAACTACCACGGAAGTCCTGCCTCTAGACTGTAGAACAAAACCTCAAATCATTTCCTAAACTCTGGTGTTGTTTCCACTGCATTCTAAAGTCTACAGAACCTAGCAACCTAGGCTCTGATACCAAACTGTGACGACCTGCTTAATTTTCATATTTTTTTTTATATAAAATCAATATCATAAATCCCAGCTCAATAGATCATAATCCACCTGGACCCGTGGGTATTAGGGATACATCAGAACTCATAACGGAAGCCTAAATAGTAGGAAACATAATCACAATATAATAAATACAAATCATCCATCACATTACTATAAATACCAAAGTCACTACATCCACTGTATTTCAGTATATACATTCCAAAAGAAACAAAATCTAGGGACACTTCCCACAAAAATCCAGCTATCCCTACTAAAACTTACCCTTCAAAAGGGGCAAACAACAGCTCTAGATCAGCGGGGCTTTTCCCACTCTCCTATCAGGGGCTCTTGAAAAGTTTATAAAATTTTGCAGTGAGACACCTTTCAGTAAAGGAAATAAACTAATACCAGTGTGTGGCAACATGAGTATTCCGTGTTCTACATATACCATACATAACATATTCAGTAACTGTTTTGTCAAATTTGGGAAATATATATATATATTATAAAAAATGGCAGAACATACTGTATTTTCATAAATATATCTCATCTCATATAATAATAATAATAATAATAATAATAATAATAATAATAATAACACAAAAACATTCCTGATAGGTTAGCTGGCTGTTGTCATGTATTACCCCCACATGACTGGGTTATGTGGCCCGAAAGTGGGACCTAACAAATCATAGCACAGCCTGTACATTGGCAAATCACATCATAGCATGGCCCGTATGCTGGTATTACACATTTTATCATAGCTCATCCTGTAAGTCAGAAAATCATAGCACAGTCTGTGCGCTGGCAAATCACATCATAGCACGGCTCGTACGCCGGCAAACATATCATAGCACAACCTGTACGCTGGCAAATCACATCATAGCACAGCCCGTACGCTGGAAAATCACATCATAGCACAGCTCATATGCTAACAAATCACATCTTAGCACAACTCGTACGCTGGCAAATCACATCATAGCACGGCCCGTACGCTAGCAAACATATATAAAAATCTCAGCCCGTACGCCGGTTTTCCCATTATAAAAATCTATATCATAATCTCATTCTAGAAAACAATATTTCATAACATTTTATACTCATGCCACACTGAACAAATTTTCCGCATATTTAACATACCATCGTTTTAACCGTATTTTCCCAAATAAAAATCATATATAAATATATTCATTTCCTTGAAATCAAATTCTAAAATAATGTACATACATTTTTCATAAAATACTAGCTTAGTTTATCCCCTTACATGGCTACTGAGAAAGCCCTCAAAATAATCTAGTCTAACACCCGTAGGATTTCCTGACCAATACCTTGAAAATGAAAACTTCCAATATTAAACTTCAGTATTTCCACGTGTATATCATTTCCTATAACTATCGCAAGATCAAATTTGGCTTAAAAACCCTTACCTCAACTTAGGGATGATTTCCAACTTGCTTTCACCAACGATCCGCTCCAGCAGATTTGGAGAGAACTTCCCCAAGAGCGTCGTAGTGGCTTCAAACTGTCGATCCGACATAAATTTAGCCCAAAATCAAAGAAACAAAGAGAGAGAAAACCAAAGGGGAGAGAGAGAGAAGAGAGTTAACTTAATAATAAAGATAAAATCCGGATTTTGATATTTATAGAGCAAGGAATTCGTCGACGAGCCACGCCATTCGTCGACAAATCCTTTAGTAATTTCGTCGAAAAAATTCAATCCTCGTTGATAAAATTCAGTCGGCTCAAACCTCTCTTGGTATTTCCTCGTCGACGAATCCCCTGTATTCATCGACAAAGCCCTGATGATTCACTCGGTTATTCCTTTCAAAGTGCAATGTCGTCGACGAAGTCAACTTCCTCCTTCTATTACTGTTTTCCATTTCCCTTCCTCTTTATTATTTGAATTTTATTTTTATTCAGGTTGTCACACGTGTGCCTTACCACTTCCTGGTCTGAACCCCAGGGAAGGTACAACAACATTAAGCAGGTCAATCGACTGAAACCCCCATACACTTCCACTACAGTGTGGGTGCACCTGGCCAAATAATTCCCTAGCAATTGTACCATGCTCGCAATACAACTGGTCCTCAAAGATCTTAAATCATATCACGCAATTTAAGTAATAAAATTGTAGTATATATAAATCTCATTTTGTATAAAACCTGCCATTTCACAATCCCAGCATATAGTCGTCATATCAAAACCCGGCATATAGCCACCATATTACCACGTGGCACACAGTCGTCATATAAAACTGGGCTCTCAGCCATCAAATAAAACTCAACTTTCAGCCATCAAATAAAACCCAATATTTTACACCAAAAATTCCAGTATTTTACACAAACAATTCAGTATTTTCACAACCAGTGTAAATCACCATTCTACAATATATTTTCACAACCATACTCAGATTCAGTTATATAACAAACCATATAGATTATTCACCTGCCACACAATTTCAGTATTTGAACATAATCAAATGAACAACCAAGGAGTGCCTCGTAGTATATCTAGTTTGTAAGATAAAACCAAGCTTTTCACCGTTCAATTTATTCACAATATCATAAGGTATAACCATAAATTTATAAAGCGCCTCTTTGAACGGTTGGATTTTGAAATAACACTGAAATCATAATTATGCATACATATAAAGCAGTTTAATCGGTTCATATTTGAAAAAAACCTGACTTAACTTAATCTCCTTACCAGTTCTTGAAAAATAGACCACTAACATTCTGAAAAAGAAAACCCTGGCTTTCTAATCCCGCCGCCGAAAGCGAACCTGCAAGCCGAGAGAGAAGGGAGAGATGATCAGAAAGTAAGCATGGCTCCAGGCGAGCCTACGAGAGAGAGAGAGATAGATAGAGAGGAATGTGAGTTATGTTTTAAAATGTATTGCTTAGCCCTTAAGTAAACCAGCCCACAAGAAAATTGTCGACGATTTTTCTGAGTTTGACAAAACCGTCAACAGTTTGGCAGTTGACTATCCTTAGTTGATTGTAACCGTCAACTGTTTTTCCTGAGCTTAGTGAAACCGTCAACGGTTTGGGGTCCTGCCAAACCAATTCCTTCTTTTTCTTTTCTTTTTCTTTATTTCTCTCTTCTTTTATTTATTTTTTTTTTTTTTCCAGGTTTGGGTCTCTACAAGTATGGTAACTTCCTATTATGAATCATAGTTAAGTGGTTTATTAGCAATTGTGGTACATGGAAGGGAAGATGTCGCTCTAATGATATTTACTAGCATGACTTGTGCTAATAGGTTACTTAATTATGATATTATGGTAATCTCATTGAAAGTATAAATAAACTAATATTTTGTGCACATTATGGTTGTTTATTAATCCATATCAATATCATTCATATGGGCCAAGTGAGAGAATGTAGGATTTATATCCCAAAGGATGTGTCCCACATAAATGATATGGGTCCCACATGAAGGGTATATGTCCCATATGATAAGGATATGAATGGTTATATGGGTTAACTAAAGGGTTAGCTTATTTAATATTAGAAATTAATGATGGAAGTTCAAAGGGATTCTTATACATAAATTAGCTACTGTTATGGGGAGTAGTTGTAAGGGCATGTTATACATCCAGACTAAGCTAAGGAAAGGAGAGTTAAAGAAGTGTAAGCCAGAGTTAAGCTCATAAGCTCTAAGGTTAGCTGTATAGTGATGTTAGCTGCAAGATAGGAAGAAAGGCATTATCCTCTCTCTGCATCTACTTCTCTAATCGTCAGGAGATCTCATAGATCCGGTGAAGGAAGGAAAGAGAATGAGGAAAAGCGGGAAAAACGATTTCTTTGGCCTCTTCAAGTGTTCTTCTCGATAAATTTGATATGGTTGATTCCGATATGTAAAATTTATAGTTTATAATTTATTTATTTTCCACAAATATTATTGATGTGAAATTCATGATAATCAAAAATCCTGTTGCCTATTATGTGTAAAGTTTTTCTAACACTTTCATCTCCCATCTCGTAAAAGATTAAAGTCGAAATTCTTAATCAACTTACTAGTCATTTCTATTCTTTGGAAATTAAACTTTCTTTAGTGAATATTTGTGACAAAAAATTAGTTTTCATGAGTAATTCTTTTCATCCCCAAGAGGACTTACTCTCTTCTCTACAAGCAAAATAAATTCAAAAGCGTCAAAATAAATTCAGACACAATACTTTGAGAAGGAAAATATTTATTGATCGAGACAGATAAATTTGTACAATAGCATCCCAAATCAATGTGCCCAACCCAAAAGAGAGCAAATTAACAATTAAAACAATCAAAGCTTATCAATCACTTTCACTGCATCATTACTCTGAACTCATCAAAGCTGATCACACCATCCCCATTCAAATCAAATTTCTTGATCATCTTCTTGCACTCGTTCACAGACCTCGACTCTCCCAACCTGCTCAGCATTCTCCGCAGGCTCTTCGCAGTTATGAACCCACACTTCTCCACGTCGTACATCGCAAATGCTTCTCTCAAATCCTTCACCCTCTGTTCTTCCCCCTCTGCCTCCATCAGCCCAATGAAATCCTCCAACCCCAACAGCCCGTCCCCGTCGGAGTCCGCTGACTTCACCGCCGCCTCCGCCTCCTCCTCCGGCAGGTCGCCGCCGATCATCACCACGCAGTGCCGCAGCTCTGCCGCCGAAATCTTCCCGTCGCCGTTGCTGTCGATGCAGCGGAACACGCGCTCCAGCTCCTCCACGTCCCTTTTCATTTTATAGGTTTGGAATGGAAAACTGAGCGATTTGGGGAAATGGGTTTTTCGGTTTTGGATTAAATAATGCGAAAATGCAACTTCGAATGGACAAACAAATGAATGAATCGAGGTAATGGGTATTTGTCTAGATACAGACTATGTTATGGTAAAGCAAGCCCTGTAAATTGTGAAATGAAGGATGAAAAATTTGTCTAGATACGGAGTATGGTATGGTAAAGCAAGCTCTGTAAATTGTGAAATAAAGGATGAAAAATGTAACCCTGAACCGAAACTTGACAAATATGGGTGATGTGGGTGATGAGTATGAGAGAAGAATATATATGAACTATGAATGAAAGAACCAGTAAACTGACAAAACGGGTATTTGTCTAAAAACAGAGTATGACAGACCAAACTCTGTACTAAAATCCAATCTTGAACACCAAATTATCTAAACTGTGAACAAAACGATGCAAAATCCAAAAATGAACGAAAGAATCACTAAGATGGCAAAATGGGTATCGGAAACAACAGAGTACAGCAGAAGAAACACAACGAACCACGCGACACAGTCGATGAAAAATTCAACTTCGAATGGAAAACGATTTCAGAGAAGAGGACAACCTCAATGGATTGAATGACTTGAACCTTAGGTGAGAAGGAGGAGAGGGCTTGTGGGATATTTATAGAGGAGGAATCGAAGGTGCAAGAAGCAAATGGTGGGACCGCCTGTGAGTGGAGAGGGTGCTGCGAGGAAGCTGCGGGGAAGAAGCAGAGCAGCGAATCAGCGATGATGTTAGCAAATACGGAAAGCAAGCGATATTATTTAAGGGTAAGACCGCGTTTGGATTGGGATCTAGGTCAAAGGGTTAGCCTACTTACAGAGACAGACTATAGACAGTTCAATTCCAAAAGCGGCCGTCTGGAAAGATGAATAATGAAGGAGCAACGGTCGGAAACTGCCATATGTTGATAGCGAAATGCGTCGGGCCCACTAAGTCTTTGGTCATGCTGCCACGGTCACCACTGGGATTGGACACGTTAAATGACGTGGCTTGTATTGACGTGGCAGAGATAAGTTTGCTTAGGGTGAAAAAGGAAATGTCAAAGTCAAAGGGGGGCGGAATATTGAGTTTTTGAAAAAAAAAACCATTACTCTTTACTCTTTATCTTTAAAATCTCAAAAATAATAATAATAAAAATTGAAACTTTTTCTCCCATTCACAACAAGGTGGTGGTGGTGTTAATTTTTTTTTTTTTTTTTTTAAATTGCAATAGTTAAAAAGGAGAATAATTAATTATTATTAATAGTTCTCGTGATTACGAGTAAAATTTATATTTATCAAATTATTCATTTAGTACGATGAAAGATTTTATTTGAGAAAGAAAAGAAAAAAAATAATTTCGATCATATTTTCTCTCTAAATCAAAAAGTATTAAAAATAAAAATTTATTTTAACATAACTAAAAAAATTAATAAAAATTAAATATTAATCATAAATAAAATTAAAATTCTATTCATTGATTTATTTGTAGATTTTATTTTCTTCTTACTGTCTTCAATAACTTGATATGAAAAAATGAATTCCTTTATAATTTCTTTTCTCTTTCCTTGTATTTCCAAATTGCAAACGGGGCCTTAGTGAAATATTTATTTTTAGTAAAAACTTATAAAATGAAATATTTTTTTAACATAATGGTAATAAACTGCAAAATGCTTGTCTGCAAATACCATAACATCGAAATGCATACGTCACGAGTTTCAAAATTTTGAAAAACGTTAAAAATAATTGCATTATCAATATTACTATTATATTCTTTTTTTTAGTAAAAATATGGATAATTATAGAGTTATTTTAGAAATTTGAAAAATCAATCTTGATAAAATTGTACAATTCTTTTTTCTTTTTTTTTTATTACATAGGAACTTCAGTCACCAACAAGCCCTTCGAACTCCCTGGTGTGGCACCAAACTTACGGATTAGCGTCCTCTCCCTGAGTCTCGCTGATCAGGTAAAGTCTGGAATGCGAACACGGCTTCCATGCATCAATTGGACATTCCACCAATCTTTTCCCCAAGACACATCTCTATTACCATCCACAGTCCTCACTGGCTCATAGAGTAAACTCTCACCATCCACAATCCTCACTAACTCACAAAGTAAATTCTTACTATCCACAGGTACCGCTGACTCCGTGAGTGTATATACCTAGAATTGAACCCTCAATGCTCCTTCATACGTACTAATACCTTTCCAACACATCATGCCCATAGGGGTAAAAAAATTGTAAAATTCTTGATATGTTAATATGTTGATTTTTTAATTAGAACATTTAACTTATTAGTATATGAAACCAATATCATTCATCTTTTACCAAATTAGGCACAAATCTAATTCAGTAGCTCTTATTATGCACATTTAATTAATACCATCTTAATTTTCTATTAATATTTTTTGTCAAATAATAAATACCATAAGTTACCGAAGTTATTATCTAATATTTGATATAACTTTGATGCTATATGAATGCAATATAACATTTTCTCATTCGTTCCACATACATAAGTAAGATGAATGATATTGGTTTCATATACTAATAATTTCCCAACTAAAAACAAGATGTGGTAATTTTTACCTAGTTATAGGGTTTAATAAGACAAAATAACGAAATTTCGGTTCTAAACAAGATGTGGTAATTTTTACCTAGTTATAGGGTTTAATGAGACAAAATAACGAAATTTCGGTTCTATCTCCACTCATTGACATTCTTATCTATTATTATATTGACTCTTGCCTTTGAAAACATTTGAATATAGAATCGTATAAGCACGTATCATATTCTTACTAGGAATAGGGTCAAGTTCAACCCTATACTAAAATAGTTGTGATCTTAAATTCTTCGTAGACCCTAAAATTATCACATGTAGAGTTTATAGTTTACAAATTGTGTATTAAAACTATGTTTTATTTTATTTTTCAACCAATAAGAACTCTTACGTTCACATAAAGATTCATAGTAATGAATCAATTGCATCTTTTTTTTCCATATTTTATATTTAAAAGACAGCCCACATATACTAATAAATTGAAAATAAGATTTATAAATGTGCGAGTCAAAGAAGAATTTTGTTCAACATGCCCATTTATGCATTTGGAAACTTCATTCATTGTCACATGGTGCATTTTGAACCATTATGGAAAATACAAACACCATCTCCCTCCCTCTCTCTCTCTCTCTCTCTCTCTCTCTCTCTCTCTCTCTCTCTCTCTCTCTCTCTCACTCATGGAATGGTCTAGGGTTTTAGTTTGGTATTTTTAATGAGCTCTTAATGCGATTGAATTAAAAATTTTGACCCAATTAATTGATTGATTTGATTCCTTAGTGGGAAGCCTATGGTAGGGTCCTGTGCTCAATGGGCCATCGTTCTCATTTTTCTTTATGCTAAATGGGCCACACTGTGGCCCTGCTCCTAAATCCTTCCTTCCCCAAAAAAGAAAACAAATAGAACAAAATAAAAACAAAACAAAACAAATAAATAAAATAAAATAAAAGGAGAGCTATTTATTAATTAGGCAAAGTGTTGGTAGGCTTATAGATTTGGTGTCCTCAAAACATTTTGGACATACTAAGTTTAAGTAGACCCCACTCCTACGCATTAAATGGGACCCACATCGATCTTTTGTGTACCCAAAATATTCTCAGAACAGTAATTTTGAAAACTTTATTTATATTTTTCTTTATTGTTGTTATGATAAATAAAAATAAAAATCACTTGTAATTTTAATATCTAAGATTTACGTTGATAAATTAATTTTTTTATATACCCACATGGAGTATGTCATTGAATATTTGGTTTGTTATGTTATTGAATATTTTGGTTTGTGTTCTTCACACTTTGTTCTAAATAGATTTTAATTAATTTGGGCTTTAAATGTATTTCCAATGTTTGATTTACTAAATGTTAATATGATATCATTAGATACCTTTATATTTGGTAATAAAAAATTATGATAATTGAAGGATCATAAGGGTGAATTAATTGTCATTTGATCTAAGAATAAATAAATAAATTGCATTCAATCGCAACCTTAATTTGTTTTTGTTTTAGTAATATAACCACACAAACGATCAAAAACATGTACTCGGGACGATGTGTAATAAGTTTTATAACAAATGCTTTTTCAACTATAACTACATGTTTGGTACAAAAGAATATAATGCAATCAAAGAATGGCATTATTCAAATTTTCATTTCATTTCTTTCTTACTCTGATTGCATTGGCAAACCAAACATTATATATGAATGTTAATTGTTTACAGATTGTATGTCTCAAAATAATTTAAAAATATTATTTTAAAAATAAGTCTTTCAAGCTATCTGCAGGGAAAATAAAAGATGTACCTTTTGATTTTCATGTAAGGATGGATTTGAATCAAGGATTTTGATGGAAGAAAAGAAAAAAAAGGAAAATATGTAGGAAATTCATTTTCCATTATATGCTCTTTCTATATCAAATAATACTAAAAATAAAAATTTATTCTAATATAATTAAAAATTTTAAAAATTAAATGCTAATGATGCCTTCAATTAAATTTTTATTTATTAATTTTGTATATTTTTTATTTTTTTTTTACTTTTAGTAATAACCAAATATGAAAAAATGAATTTCTCCATATTTTCATTTCTTTTTTCTCACATTTTTCAAGTTCCAGACAAGGTCTAAGTGTTTCAAATAAAACCATTTAACAATTGTGTCTAAAATTTAAAAGTATTAATCATTCATGTTTAGTGACAATGGCCCGTAGCCCGCGTTTGAGAACTTGAAATTCAACTCTCCAATTTAAATTGTGAGAATTGATTAAAACATTGAATAAGATTATGCAGAGTCTTAACAATTTCCTAATTACTCTATTGAATTATCTATCGTCGTCGAAGTTGCCAGCGGCAAACACTGCCATATATTTAGTTCCTATGCCTACAATAATGCTCAAAAATGAAAATAACATTCAAGTCAGATAAAGAAGCTTCACAATCCACCAAAACTGGTTAGAAGGGGAAATTCATAATTCAAATTACATTCAGGTAGATTTATGCTGAGCAACCAAACACATGTTTCACAAGATTTCCATTTCCCCAAACATGTGAATTCTTGCAGTTCTTTCTTTCCCAAATGTGAAAAAGGAAAGCAGAACCAGTACCAATAATAAATACATCTCTACTGACCAGCCTTTTCTCAGGCTCCGGATACTTCACCCATTTCTTGCTCCACCGAGCTGGAGACTGCAGGGTAGTATTTGTAGTGCAGCTCCCCAACATCATCACCCGATAGTTTCTTCCATCCACTTGGTCCCACATGATAAACTGAAAAATAACAATGGAAATTAACTCCCTGTTCTCGAATATTACACGCTATACAGAGAGAGAGAAAGAGAGAGTACCACTAGCAACTCCACCACTGGCTCCATCACGAAACGTTGCGTGGTAAATCGCCCGTCGAGCTAATTCTGCTGCTTCTTCAACTGACATATCATAGTGGTACCTGAAGGGAAAAAGAATATGATGAGTCAGGTGGATAAAGAAACAAAGCAGCAAAAGCTAGAGAAAGCAAGAACCGCAAAAAAAAAAACAAAAACAAGAAAAACAAAACTAACAGACCCATTGTCCAGTACACCGTAAGCATACGGCGAACCAGATCCAACAGAAAAGCGAGTGCCTTTGAGCCTTCCTCCTTCGCTGTCGACATAATACAAGCCAGGACCCTGAGACCAGTACAAAAAATACAGTTAATATCAAGCCAAGCCAGAACAAGAAGCACTGATAATCTGATCCAGATTAGAGACTGTTACCGTCTCATCCCATCCAGCAATCATGGTTCCTACTGACAGACCCATTCCACGGTAAGAGTACAAAATATTTGCTAGGAGCTTTGAAGCTCCTGTCACTGAGATTCTCCTCTTGTTTGCCAACTCATGCAGCCGGCACTGAAATCAGAAGGACGAAAGAAAAACTATATCATGCAAAGTCTTTAAAAGAAATCAAGTGGTGCACTGTAGAAAGCATCCACAACCTCAAAATGCTTGTAGGAGGTACATCCAATCTTACCAAACCGAAACATAACTTCACTGAACAAAATAAAATGCCTGCAAATGATGGTTGTATAGCGCCACCAGTTTACCACATTTCTTGAAAAACCCAATCTATAAAGAGTATCAAAAATATGGGTCACAAGCCATCCAGTGGGATGTCCATATCTTGCCTGCTCTTTGGCCAACTTCCAACCACTTAATACCAGATGTCCAAAAAACTCCAGCAACACAAAACAGATTTTTTGATAAATTGGAATTTGAAAGAGGGGAGAGGGGGAAGGCTGATGATTATTGTAAATTTTAACTAATCTAAATTTTCTCCTCTAAGATAGCAAGAGCAAATCAGAGAATAGAATAATATTCTTAACACCACCATGGGAAATTAGTTGTACTTGTACATAATAAATACAGGATATGCATTTGATGAAATTGACCTTTAACATACAAGTGTTGTTGGAATATAAATCCATAAAAAGTGAACTCATAATTTACACATGCATAACACCAGAGGTTTTAGGATAAGTAGATATATGAAATGTAATTTCAGCCATCTAAGGACTAAGGAGAAATCATGAAGATAAGATTAAACTTGATAATCAAGAAATCAATAACACAATATATTTCAATATCTCGGATTTATCATGCAAGTGGAGAGAGAAACTGAAAAGGATGTAGTGCATAGTGTCAAAGCAGGTCAACTAAAATGGAGTAGTGTGCTGGATGTGGTGTGTGACAATAGAATACCATTAAAATTAAAAGGAAAGTTTTAAAGGTTGGTTATAAGACTTGTCATGCTTTATGGATTAGAATGTTAGGCAACTAAGAAACAACACATTCAAAAAATAAAAGTAGCCAAAATACGCGTGCTAAGGTGGGATGTGTGGTATTAACATTAAAGGATAAATTAAGAAATAAACATATTCACAATAATCTAAGCATAGCACCGTAGAAGATAAGATAAAGGAGGGGTGGCTTAAACAGTTTAAGCATTTGAAACGTTTAGCCAATTGATGCACCATTGAAGAGGAGTGAGCAAGTCATTGTAGAAGGTAATAGAAGAGGAAGGAGTAGACCCAAAATCACTTGGAATGAGGTAGTGAGGAAGGATTTAATAGCTCTTAGTCAAAAAAATATGCCCTTGATTGCATGAATTGGCAGAAATGATTCATATAGCTGACCCCCAAAACTGGGACTTAAAACTTGTTACTGTTGTT
The DNA here is from genome assembly GCF_029873635.1 of Malania oleifera. Taxonomy (NCBI): domain Eukaryota; kingdom Viridiplantae; phylum Streptophyta; class Magnoliopsida; order Santalales; family Ximeniaceae; genus Malania; species Malania oleifera. The sequence continues at coordinate 107,064,648 of NC_080423.1, read as the reverse complement.
GTTGTTGTATAACACCCAATATTTGTCCATGGACCATTGGAGTTTCTAATACTTTGATTGTGTGAGAAAATGGAAGACATGGAAGAGATACATGTTTCTCTCCCTTAAAAAATGAGGGAACTTGCTGAAATGGTAATACACCTTTTACATCACATTATTGCCCCTATTGACTCACTTGTTAGGATTCTTGAGTGAAGGTTTTTCCAGATAAAAATATTTCAAAAAAAAAAAAAAGACAGTGAAGTGTATCATGGTTCCAATAGTAACAAGATCGAGGAAAGGTTGATGGTAGGCCATCTCAAACAGTCCTATCTAGGTTCCCAAAATCTAGGGTGGTCCAAAAGTCATAACCCACACGCACCGTGCAGTGGTGCAGGGGAGTGCTTGTTACTGCCCATGTCCAACATATTTTTCTTTGAAAAGCACCAATTAAAATAGGACAACTTTCTTCTTCATATAGTAGGATAAACAAAACACCTAGATGCATCCTCCCTCAAGAAAGAATTGATCATCAGATATATTTGCATTCATATGTGCCCCAAAAAAATGTACAAACAGCTTGCTAACCAAAATTAAAAAATAGAGAGAGCTTGCCCTCAATCAATTCCCAGGTTGATACAGAACAATGCTCAAGAACAAAGTCCTTATTAGTAGGGTTCCAGGCAGGGGATGTGATCTAAAGAGCCATGAATGCATGAGAATGGGAAAATTGTGTAATCTCCTCTGAAGCAGCACGGCAGAATCAACTCGACATCTCAACCTCATAGTTGGGATGTCAATTTCCCCACATATGGGTTTCAGCAGAGGTTCTATTTTGGGAGAAGGGGGGGAGGGGAGAGGAAATGCAGAAGAGGACAGGTTGGATGCAGGTGCACCTAGTAGCACCCGAATTGGGTGAGGGATGGTGGAAATGTTTGTTGCCATCCCCTGCCCCAGGTATATGTATTGTAGTAATTGTAATATTTATTGTACTTTCATACCTTATGTATACAAAATATCAAGGGCAATCCTTGATACCCGATGCATGGGAGCATTGTGCACTAGGTGTTATATTGTGTGTGTACGTGCGTTTTGTGTGTACATTGCCCTTTCTCTTGGAAATTGCAGAATAACTTGTTTATGAGTTTTTGGGAAACAATTTGTTCTGTCCTTTTTTGGCTGATTTTGATACTGCTAATTTCAGTGGAGAGGGAAGGAGAGAAAACGTTTGTGGAAGCGTATGTTTTTTGCCATTATTTGGTGTATTTGGTTAAGCTAGAATTTTTTATGGGTGCTGTTACAGTGCAAAGTTTCGCTGCAGACACCAAACTTTTCATTGTAGGCTTGTAGCAAAAAATATGGAAAAATGAATAAATAATGTATATGAAGCAACAGAAATTAGAGAAGAATATCAATTAGAAGGGAATTCGCATTTTGAGAGATTACCAATGTGAGTAATAATGCTTGGTAGCTAGGGCTGCGAAAAATGGCCTGCCTATAATATACACAACATATCACTCTTGTCCCCATATCCACACTAGCCATAATGAGGTGCTAAAGCACCACAATAAGCAAAAAAGGTGGACTAATTACCTCCCCAACAGACTGGCCACTAGTTCTGACAGTTTAAACCCTAAATATTAAGAAAGTTAGGGTTTAAACAGGGCAGACAGCTTTTAGCAAGCAACTTAGAAAGTTAAAAAAGAATTATCAAAACACTTAGATGCTACTATGCATGACACATATGAACTCATAGAAAGAGGTACAAAAATACATATTAGAATTTTTTTTCTTTTAAAGTGGAAATAAATACTACTAGACTATCATGTTACCTTTATCCCCAAATTTCTATGCCAAAATTGGCAGTCAGCTGCTCCTCCAGCCATTGTCCCAAGCATGTACGGGTTGATCTCAATAATTTTCTTAACAGACTGAGATGCTGCAAATGTTAAAAGAGGAAATAATAAATGGAGTTCACTATAAAACATCTCTCATAAAAATTAATCAAAAAACTATTCAAAAATTATAATATGGACATGAGTGCAAAACATCTCTTTACTTCTGAATATATTATTGTCCAATTAATCATACAACAAGGGAGTTGTCAAGATGAAAAAGTAATGATTGAAAACAAATCACTTGTAACTGATAATCATACACAGAATGCAGCAGCCAAGATGACAGTGATTCATTAACAAAAATTGTTCACCATAACGGCACTGTTATCTACAAATATCCCACTATCATCCTATAGACAAATCTAAAAGTGGCTAAATTAGAAGTATATCATGTGATCATCATTTACAGCACATCAATTACAAATAAAATGAATAAAATTTAATTTCTGCTCTCCAAAGACTGATTAATTTTTAAAATTTAAAATAAAGCAAGTGTTGACCAATGACAGTGAGGCATCCACGTGCAATAAGCTGACCATTATTCATAACAAATTTACATATTATCAAACAATTACTTGAAACAGATCCGTAACATGATACGATTAATATTCAAGTACTGGTAAAATCAGGTTGGAGTCGGGATTGAACCCAAAAATGGGAAATTACATGATTTTTAACACAAGGATAGGCCAATAAACTGATGATGCAATGCTTAAAGATAAAGAATTAAGAATACTGGACCAAGTACATACATATATATCCTCCCATGCTAGCTCGAGAATCAGCAGCCACCATGACTCCTTCTTTAAAGATAAAAGCAAGGGTTGTTGTTCCTTTAGCTGGTTTCACCATCTGTATGGCCTCCTTTTGGAAGCCATCAAACTGGCAAACAAAAATCAATCAGCTCCAGGGAAACCCTATGCTCCCTATGATTGCCAAAAGGGCAGAAGCTTGAAAATTCTTAACTTCAAAGATTCTAAAGTTTCTTCTCTGCCTCTTTGGCACTCAAATGGAACATTATTTTTCAAAAGAACTTCACATGAATACTCACATCAGCAGCATTTGGAAGCTCAAATGATGGGGAGATTGAAAACCCTCCACAAAGCTCACCGCTTGCTCCAAATTGAGTGGGAAATGATTCGAGCCCGCTTGTATCAAGCTTCATGATTATCAACCTACACCAACTAAATATATAAATGAGCGAAAAAACACTGCACTAGCATCCAATCATCCACACACTAGAATAAGAAATGCAGTGGTTGCTTCAAATGAAAACTTTCAATTAACATATTTCCCTTGAAGTTGGAGAAATGCTACACTAAGCAGAATTCTTCCCCTCTCATTATGCAACCATCGCATTTTGAGCATCCAGTTGTGGAGATTGAAAATAATAAAAACACATATATTTAAAACAACAACTTCTTCACACGCAAAGGCTTCTTATAATGTGCGCTTACAAAATAGAGACTACGCGTGAAGCAATCAGAATACAAAACCACGGATTCTATCAGTGTTCAAAGTTATGGTCAGTTGGTGAAAGAAACGAATTTTATACAGCTAATACACAGAAACACTTTTGAAATTCAACGCGAACATACGATTGGTTCGGCTCTACCTTCCGATTCCAAAGATTCCGTTCATAAAGTTTAGAATTTACAGAGCTATTAGCAGAAACCCTAGGAAATACCTTGAAGGAGAAGAAAGAGCGAGGGACGTTCAGAGATCTCCGCGACAGAAGCAGGAGGGCGGCAAAAAGCTTGAGAACAAAGAAACGTCGAGGCGGAGAGTTGAATAAGACTATGTTTTATTTTACTTTTCTGGAAAATAGTTTTTAAAATTTGTGAAAATGTTTAAATATATATTTCTAATTGTTGGCGTGAAAATTAAAAATTATTAATAAATTAAAATGTCATTTTTTAAAGGTAATGTTTGAAAAGATGAAATTTAGAAATTAAATTTGAATTTGAATAAATTTTTTTAAAAAAAATTTAATTAATTTATCCAAATTCACTAGTTAAATTTCAAGATCAAAATTTTACGCTCCCAAGGAATCAAGTCAATTTTATATTATATTTTGTTCAAATTTACATAAATTTAAATTTAAAATCTCTTCTAAACACATGATATAAGTATAAATGAATTAAGACAACTTATAAACTATTCGAGCTTGAATTGATCTACAACTTGTTTTGATTTGATTATATACAAGTTGAGTTTAAATTGTTTAGCAAGCATAAAGTAGTAGCTATCCTATTTGGGCTTCCCTTGGGAGGCAATTCAAATTTTGTGACTTTTTGAGAACCTATGATTAAGAAGGTCAAGGAGGTTGGAGGGGTCAAAGAGGATGTATTCATCTCCTAGAGTTAGTATTCCTCCCATTACTGCCTCCTCTTCTAATATGTCTATTTACTTCTTTTCTCTTTAGGAGTTCCAAGAGTGTCGCTAGGATTATTGAAAAATTGATGCACGACTTTATTTGGTATATAAGTCTAGATAAAATAAGAGAGATTACTTAGTTTAGGAATTGTTAGGAGACCCAAATGGAAAGGGGCTAGGTCTTGGCAACGTGACTCCTAAAAGCACTTCTCTAATTGGAAAATAGTTGCGAAAAATTCCCCATAGAAGTTACTTCCTATGATACAAGGTGATAAAAATGTTGCATTGTTGCCCATCAAAATGGACGGGAATGAGAAAATGATATTGTTTTTGTTGGAAGTTTGATTCCCATGTTGCTTATTTTATTTTATTTTTTATCTTTTCACCCATTTCAAAGTGGGTAATGGCAATAAGATTTGATTTTAAGAGGATATCTGGGTTGATATAAGTTCATTGGTGTTATTGGCGTCTATCTTGTTAGGATTTCCTCTATTCACAATGCACCTATCAACTCTTTCTTTTCTTTGTAAGGGGCTCTCTTTCTTGGGATTTCCATTTTCTCATAAATCTCAATGAAGGGGAGGTTAATGAGCTCACCACCATGCTTAACATCCTAGAGTCTTTTGTTTCTTCTAACAAGAAATATGAGAGTTTAGGAGGGGGATTCTCTAGGCCTTCTTCCACCAAATCCCTTTTTCTTCGCCTCCTTCAAACACCTTACTGCTAGTCAATTTCCTTGGAGCCACATCACTTGGAAGGCTAAAATAATAAAGACGTTCATCTAAACAATTATTAACAAAACAAACGCACACCTCTTGCTACATTGCATGGTGGCTTGCCTTCTTTGAGACGCTCTTTTCTTGCATTCTAGCAAAGCTTGGTTGGCCTTCTAGGTAATTGGGGATTTCCCACAAGTGAGCTTTGGAATTTTAGTAAATCCAAAAAGGGCAAGGCTTTATAGAGATTCATGAGTTTACAACCTTCCGAACAATGAGGATCGCGAAGAATCAAAAATCTTCAAGGACTGCACAACTCCTACTAGCATGTTACAAGATTGAGTCATGTCATGCTTCTTACATCTATTTGGCTCATTCTTTCTGGTTACTAGGATAGCTCTTCCGCAATAATTTGTCACTATGTTTATCCCTTTTTTCCCGTTTGGAAGATATCTTAAATCTTTTCTCTTTTGTACTATGTTACTCTTATCAATATATTTTCTCTGATCTAAAATATAATAATAGTTTGCGCACTGTTGTTCATTTCAAAAGGGCTTTAGCCAAGACATCTTGGAGGCATTTTTTAATCAGATATTAGTAGAGAAATCTCAATTCCAATTATATAACATGGCTGCAACAAATTACCTATAAAGGCTCATTCGAATCAATCAATCATAGAGGAGAAAATTTTATGGGGGAAACAATCGCTTCCTTGGAAGGAATTCCACCAATACAGCTATTGTGAATTACAGAGGCTCTGGGGTTACGAAATTTCCTTTTTCTCATCTCTTCCACAATAATCAGACATTTCATGCTATAGTACAGAAATTATGCAGCAACGATCACTATCCAGTAGAACTGCCAATGTCATCATTGACTCCACAATCATTTCTGTTATTGTTCTCGCTTTTGTAATGTGCATGTATTGGCTCAACGAACATCTGGGAAATAATTCAGCAAAGCAAGCGGTTTCTTACACTCCTTTGATCATTTAGTTGCCGCTCCCTCAACGTTTAACAAAATTCTGTTTACGTCCTCGTAATAAGGCCAACTCTTCTTGCCTTTCCTCCCACTCTTGATTTCCTGTTGAAGTTCCCAAAAAGAAAAAATGGTTTATAATAAGCACCATTAACAGAGGGCTGAAGGAAATTAACTGCCCTTCTAACTGGATGATCTTGATTATGAAACCTATTTTCTGAAATTGAAAACATGCTTCTAAAGTCTGATTTCAAGTCTCAACACAACTTTGTTTCAGATTTAAGCAGTTTTCCTTTTTCTTTTTCTTTCTTTTTTTTTTTTTGCATTTCTTTCAAATTACAGATATTTCCTGTTGAGAAAATTTTCAAGAAACACAATTGAAGAGATGGTTAAAATAATCTACAGCCTGTTCAGCTGTGAAAAAAAAAATTTATTTTTTATTTCTTTCCAAAAAATTACAAAAAAAAAAAAAAATGACACCCAATTTCTGACATTTATATGGAAAAATTGAAAAACAATTACTTTTCAGCTTTTCCAAATAAATGTTAGAAAACTGAAAACAAGGTGTGATGTTTTGCAATTTTATAAGTATGAAGATGAAATTTTCTTAATCTTAATAAGCAAGACTGCTTCTATCATAAGATGCAGATATATTACTCCCCCAGCACGAACACAGAAATCCAATCCAACAATCCAGAGGCCCACTATAGAGCACATGAGAGAGAGAGAGAGAGAGAGAGAGAGAGAGAGAGAGAAACCTCATGCTTCTGAATCAAGGATGCCCATAAAGATTTGCACTGCCCAGGAGTTCGATTGAACCCATCAGCCAACAGGCTTTCTGATATCTCTTCCCACAAGGCCATTCTCCCCCTCGCAACTTGAAATCTGCTATGCAAGTCTCCTCGCATCACAATTAGCTTCTTAACCTCCTCAGGTCTCCATTTTTTCCGTCTCGCAGACTTGGAAGACTTTAGTTGAGAATTTGATGTTTCAACAGAGTCATCTTCACTGCTTTCAGGGACATCTTTCTTCAGCGTCACAGGATTTTTTTCTTGTGGAATATGACCATTATTATTCTTAAACAATTGGTCAACAGGTGATGATGAGGCTACATATGATTCCCAGAAAGCATCGTTGTCCTCTGAAATGGATAAAAGTCCCTGAGTCAAGCCAGAACTTGTAGTAGTAGTATCCTCCTCAGGTAGTAGTCTATCAACTCTGCCACCTGCATAAAACACTGCAATAATAAATTGCTACAATTTAGAAACTAATATTTCTACTCAGAGCTATAAGCTTAACTAGTGGATCTTGTGAAGAGCCACAAATTGAATCCCAAGTTCCCAACACCATACCACTCACAGCAGGAGAAAGACCTACATAAACACATTTCACATGGAGCATAGATAACTAAATATCTCCAACTGCCTTGAGGACAGGAGAAAGAACTATTCCACCACATAATCCACTTCATAAATCCAAACTGAAGGATAAAGAAAAGACATTGCCCAACTTGGTAATTCTAATACCAATCTGACAAATTTTAACTGAACGAAAGGTGATATCATCAGCCATTTCTGCAATTGTTGAATATGTTTGATAAAAAATTCACAGTAAATTATACCATTAACATCTACTCGGTAAATTTTTGCACTGGCACCGTAAAGATAAAATCATTATGATCAGAATCTTCAGTTTACAGTTATAGATACAGCTAACGTCCAGTATCACCAAACAGACAGGACAGGGACATCATTATATCACAATGTAGTATACAGCTATAAACTACTGGTCATGTCCAACCTTACCAAACAATGACAAGACGACAGCTAAACAACTGAACAAGTACAAGGGATTTCAAACAACCATGTTTGCAAAATATAAATAAGGAAACATGACTCCCTCGAATCAATTTATGCTCAAAGTAACATCCTATTCTTTTAAATTTCTTATCAAGTCTCATAATCTCTCAAGTCGTAAGTTATTCAGTTTCTAATTCACATGCTATCAACCATCCAGTTGGACCCCCTCAATCTAACCCATTCAATGTGTGAACCAAAACCTTAAAAGTTCAATGAAAATTTTGGGCAAAGAAACAAAGCAGCAAAGCAATGTGCAAATTTCCAGACTACTCTACAATAAATCCCATGACTGGAGCTACGACTCCAGTGGAGTTTTCCTAAAATTTAAAATAGAGTGATCATACTGTTTCCATGAGGACAAAATAAGCAACAACTACACTGCATACCCCATGGAGGAGCTGGCAAACTTGCTTGCAAAATAGCATCGGGCAATAACACAAGGCATGCAAAGACTTAAAATCGACCCACCCTGCCCCCCAAAAAAATTTATTGGATAGCAATATCATAGGATGGCAGAAAACAGATATGCTCGTGCATAAAAAAAAAACAAAAACAAAACAAAACGAAACAAACAGATGAAAAAAAAAAAACACAAACAAAAAAACTTCACATGGCTCCAAGACACAAATAAAATAAGGACCTTCTACATCATGCAGTGGAGTGTCCTCTAGATGCACGGGCCCACTGTCTTCTTCCTCATGCGTCCTGTTTGACCGTATTTTCCTTGCATGCCTGTCAACCCCCTTCCTCAATGCTGATGCAGCAAAACCAACATATGATTTTCCAGATATCCTAGCCTCGATCTCATCAGAGATCACTGCCGCTGGGTTCTCAAAAGCAACTGCAATAACTTCAGGCCTTTTACTGCTGTACTTCCTTACCATTTTTCTCAACATCTCAGAGACGGTTTTTTCAATATGTGCTAGAGGACAATTCACAGGACAGCTTGAAAGTGCAGCATGTGCAGCTTTGTGGAGAGCATCTAAAAGCTTCCCTTTGTCAAGCCATAAGCAACGTGTGGTGATTTTTATTTTTCCTTTAATGCTGTTTTCAACTATATCATCAACACTTTGAGGGCGCAGAATTTCCATGCTGCGGCAAAAGATAAATTAAAATGGCATTGAACCCAAAAAATAAAAAAAGATAAAAAAATGAACCATTCATTTTAAATTTTAAAAATTTTACCTGACCACAATAATACCATCTGAAGAAATTCTTAGCCTTTCTTCAATGCAGAGTTCAGATGATGTGCCAAATGCTTTATCCCCATCACTGTACATTAGCTGCAATACAATAGTAGATTTATTAGAATTTTTCTCAGCTAAATAGTTTTTTTACCAAGACAGAAAGGAAACATCAGAGGATCACCAACCTGCAAATTTTCCTTCCCTAAGGACATAAAACCATTAGACAGAACTCTTCTATTCCTCAAATGTGAGACACCAAGCATCTCTCCATTCTTTATAACCTGACATTATTTTCGAAAGTCACCAACATTGCTTTAAGCTCTAACACAGCAATAGTTCACAAAAAAGATCCTCATTTTTACAAATTGGATGAAAAAGATTACAATCAGCCATGCAGTACTAGAAGAAATCATGCTATTGTACTTCATTAAGTTTTGAACATTAGCTAACAAAAGGAAACAAACTTCAAAAAATGATGTTGCTAAATTTATTTTTTTTTTAAGGAATAAAAGAGGAGTGAGGCAGGCTGGGGAAGAGAAGGAAGGGGTGGATTTTATCATGAAAATGGAATTCAGCAATAGTGTCTCCAAACAATACGAAGATCTTATCATGGAAAATACAAACAACACATTGTAGTCCATTGTGCCTCCACAGTTACAACTGGATCTTCAGTCACATTAAGTCAATGATGACACATCTGAATGTTATTATATAATTAAAACTACTCACAGTTGTGTGACGAATGCCAATTGACTTTCCAAGCAATTCATGCTCTTTCAGGAACAAGAGTTCTCCATGGATGGGCACAAAATGTTGCGGCTTCACAATCTTAAGTACTTCCTCCTTTAAAAGACATTTCAAGCTTTAGATTGTCTCATGTAGAATAAGCTTAAAATTAAATAATGTTGCATATCCTTTTTATTGCAAAAGAAGAAGTAATTAATAGAGAAAGAATATGCAAGAGAGGAGGATAAGGAATCCTTCAAAGGAAAAAAGAGGAAATACAGAAAAACTAATGGCCTGTTTAGTTGTGGCAAACATTTTCGATTTATATTAGTAATCTCTGAGGGGAAAATTTTAATCTTAAGAGGGATAGAATGGAAGACATTATGTCTTTTTTCACTGTACCAAAGCACAGGGCTGCAGAGACAGATCTAGACCCTACAAGATTGATACAATGACATTTCAACATCATCACCGCATTTTCTCTATTTCTTTTGGTATCTATTTCCTATTAACATGAAAAATCTGAGTAGATGAGAAATGAAAATTAGATATAGCAGGTCTTACGGTTAACTTACCAATTCCCCACGATGACCATGACCAGATGTGTGCAGTGCCTCATTCTTACCCATTAGTATTGTTGAACCAATCTCTGATATACGGTTTAGCATTTTCATTACCCGAGCTTCATTGCCAGGGATTACCTAAACACTCAAATGAATAAACCATATCATTTAATAGCTAAATGAATTTCTGCAAGAAACCGCAAACAACTTAAAACTACAGATTCTACAGAAGTTATGAAAACTCAAAAAGTAAAATTTTGAAAGATGTTCACAAACAATTAAAGCGGTTAACATTGAAAAGGAGGGGAATCAGCACTTGAGATTCAAACCAAAGATAAAATGTCTCTGTTATTTTAATTGCAAGAATTTAGGGAGGTCATTGACTCACACAAAGGAAGAAGAGAAAATAATTGTCTTTCGTCCAGAATTCTTTTTCTACAAATTCAAACTTATGCATTCTTTTCATAGGTCAAAATTGGCAACATGGCATCAATCCCATGGAAAAAATTAATTATGTTCAACCATGGATGGCTCAATTCTACATCAAACAGATGGCAGAAGGAAAGTTAAAAACACAAATCACCAACCTGTTAATAAAAAAAATGTGATTAACAGAAGAGTCAAAAAAGAACTAATAGAAATTATTACAAGCAGGTCAACCATTCATCCACACAAGTAGTTGGGAAGGCAAAAAAGCATCATTTACGTAAGTGAAGCTTAAGTGGAGACATGATGAGTTAACATTTAAAAATCACATTAATTACTTGGAAAAAATTTTCATTAGCAACCATAAAGTCTATCATACATATTGTTTTAGGTTCATTACCTTAGCTGAGTATAAAATTATGTCTTCCTTGCTCAGTTTCAGGGAATGACTACCCCCATATGAAGCAAGATTTAGAGCAGCACGTGGCTCTGCCTGAAACAAGCAGAGAGTCACGAATGAGCCATAGCAGTCTAATAAAATTGTGGTCTACCGGAAAACAGCCAGCGCAGAGCATCTAAAACCACTTACTTGAGAGCCTGTTGTGACAATTAGCAAATCCTTTGGAGCATAGGCATCAATGTCTTCCGCTTTCACCTATTTAATATATGCAATATTTTAGAAGTAGAGTAAAAATTGAAAATGATATTGATGAGCATATCTTTAATAACAAGAGCACGAGGACAAATCTCATGAACAAAAAAATTCCCACAACAAATAAGAAAAAGAGATACATTCATAAACGACAAAAGCAAAAAAAATTTAATATTCTTTACATTCACAAAAGATACAGACACGCATCTATGCTGTGCACAATAATTAATATTTCTGACATGATAGTTGATCACTATATTAGATATCATTATTTTATTTTATTTTTGATAGAAGAAGAAAGTTCATTAAGAGAAGAAAGAATACACAATGATGATGAGAAAACCTCTTAAACAAAATAGGAAAACAAGAAGACAGGATAAAAAAATAAGAACAAGAAAAAAGAAAACAAAATCTTGCTAACAAAGCCAACTGATCTCACTGAGTATCAGAAAAAACCCCGTGCTACCAAACATCTGTACAGGGGAAAAAAAGCACCACATTGAAGCAATAAAGACAATCTGATCCTGGATCAAATCAGTAGACGAAGCCTGATCTTGATTAGTTATTGTTATTGTTTGAAAGTAATGCCTTGGAGAACTCCATGTTAAAGTCCTATCCAATTGGGTTTTACCTACATAATTTCCTTGCCTTTTTCTTGAGGAATAATTAATCCTGAATCCAGGCTGATGCAAATGTGCCACATCAGACTCAATTAGGGTGCTCAAGCACATACTCATGCAACCAACATATGTGGACAACCACCAATAAGCATATAACTCTCTTTTCCAGGCATTTCCTAATACCAAAACACAAACCCACACAGGAATATCCTTGGTTCTTTTCACTATTGAGTAATCAAAAGTGCATGTATGGCATACTTCAAGTGTGCAACTGCCCATTAGTCTAACATAGAAAAATGAAAATCGAAAAAGGAAGAGGGGGTTTTGTTCTAAAATTTAAGAATTAGCAATGATGATGCCAGCACTAACTATCATACACAAGACATGTGACTGAACAAATATTTCTCCAGGACAACCTAACCAAGTTTCACAACAGTAATGATCCAGAACAAGGAGTCAAGCTACAACAGCGTTCAGTCAAAAGATGCCGGATAAATATACTGATCAAAAAAATGTGAGACAAATATCAAAAAACATGCTGAATATAGAAAGAAGCCATTTTTTCAACTCAAGGTCAAAGCAAAACTTTAAACTTATAACCTCGGTTCCCCCACCCCACCCCCAAATAAAAAAAGTAAACACACTATGTCAATAACCCTAAGGAAAGAATGAGAAGGATTGAAGCAATAACATAAAAGAATAAGAAAAGTGGGCTCAGGAAGCAATAAGAAAATGCTATTGTGCTATTACCAAAGTTGAGGGATCCATTGGCGCCTTTCCATCCTTCCAAGCAGCATCCAGATATGTCCTTAATGACATGCCAACAAATACCTAATAAAATTTAAAAAAAAAAAAATAAGGTCTATTCTTACATATCAAAATGACAAATTCTTCCGTGAGAACTCTTGAGCTGCACAGTATCCCAAACATTAAAGGAAGGAAGAAAGTACATGACAGTAGAGCAGAGAGAACATACCAATTTTCTACCAGTTAGATCAGCTGCAGCTTTTACACTTCCAAGACGATGTATATTTGATGCAAATTGAGTGGTAATAACCCTTCCTTTAGCCGCTGAAATGTGCCTTAGTAATGAATCTGCCACAACAGACTCACTAATTGTCCTTCCAGGCGAGAGAATATTCGTGGAGTCACTCATCATCTGAAAAGGAGTGGTAATTACTTGAGATTATTTTGGGAACAACTGTAATTCAGGTAATAAACTCCCATTGCATCAAGTCCAATGAAGCTGTACTATATGCTTTTTTCTTTTTTTGGCTTCCATTAGATAGCAAAACAGAATTCACTGAAAATAGAAAATATATATATATATATATATGAAGTCAAAAAAAAAAAAATCAAGAACTGAAAATGTAAATGCACAGGCTTGACTTCAACAAAAATTTCAAAAACTACTATCTCCTAATGTCCCACCTAGTAGTGCCTGATGCAATTCCTATCAATGCATGAGGCTAGAAGTACTAGTGCCTTGTCACAATTGCTAGCATAGGAATGACACAATGTGCGGCGCAAGTACGCAGTACCTAGGTCAACTACTACCAGTGTTTGCCGCAATTGGTAGCAATAGCGGGACATTTGGCAGGACATATTGATATAGCATTGCTTGAAAAGAAGCAGAGAAAACACTACTTTATATTATGAAAGCCATGATAAACTATGGGCTTATGGCTATGGGTGACAATACATAATAGTTTATTGAAGCAATAAAACCACGATTCGGTATAACTTTCCAAAATCAATTCCAACTAACATGCATATATTGGTATATAAACAAGCAGCAAAATAATAAAATACATTTAAATTTTGATGATAAAAAAAAAATCATATTTCATGTGTATGCTATTGCTTCCCTAAACAAATGAGACGAGAATGAGTTAGGAGATATTAATAAATTAATGAACTTTATGCTGTTAAGGGAAGGAATCAAGAAAAAATAAAATAAAATAAAAATTGAACTTTTGGTAAACATCAACAATTTAAAGAAATAATAATCCATGGATATTCTTTCTCAGGTTAAAAAGAAAAAAATAAATAACCTAAAAAAATTATAATAGTTGAACATTCTACTGAAAAAAAAAACTTTTGGATCTGAACAGCATAAGAAAACAGGAGTACCACATTAGCTGGTGAGCGTTCTGCCCCTTCTCAGTGGCATAACACTGTACTCCAAGAGTAAAGAAAGGTTTTGTGAAGGCAGCATAAGACCTAAGGTTCAATTTTCTCCTTTCTTAAGCACAAAACTGATGTAGGCAAGGAATGGAAAGTACTTGTGTGAAAATAAAAGCAATAAAAAAAGAAAGAAATGTTGTTTTGGGGGGTTTAAACTAGTCAGGTTAGTCAGGATATGATAGGTTAAGAATCATGTGAATCAGTAGATTTGGATTGATTTGACAGATTCATATGGTGAGTCAATAGATTTGGCAAAGATTCAGCTGTTTTTAGATTCATTAGTAAGATTCAAATCTATTTGGGGTGGAATTGATATGAATCATATGAATAAAATCATGAATGTAAGATTCTAACAACTATGCATCCCACTAATTTTCATAACTCAGTAACAGTAGCTGCATTTCATCAGGATTTGCACCCCATCCACAAGCACCAAGAATATGAGACGTTACTCTTCTCAATATTATTTTTCCTCCCAAAAAAACGACACCTATTGCACAAACTTCTTCCAGGAGGAAGAATCCCTTGCAAATGAGTCCCTAACAAACCCCTTATTTCTTCCTCAAAATTCAAAAGTTAACACCGAACTTATCACAAACACACGCATACATATATTCGGCGACTTACTAATGTAACTCCTTCTTTTGAGAGCTCCTCTAAGGCTTCACGGTCAAAAACCTTTCCATCCCTTGGTGACTCATCAATCTGTTGAACATGGAATTCTCATGTAGCTCGAAAAAACAAATATAGACAAGAGAAGATACACGTGAATCTAAAACCCACCTTCCAATCACCAGTATGAAGAATTGTACCATCAGCACAACGTAGAACCAGTCCACAGCAATCAGGAATAGAATGGGTGACCCTAATAGGCTCTATTTCAAATGGTCCGGCAATGAATTTCCTCCTTGTTCTAAACAACCTTAGCCTCGATGGAACAAAGATGCCAAACTCCTTTAAACGTTTTTTTATCAACTGATCAAAAAGAAAGAGACTTCCAGAATTAAAAATATCTCAAGAAAATCCACAATACTGCAGAAAATTACACATGATCACACATAACCTGCAAAAACATCATATTAGCAAATATAAAACCCTACACAATAATTGATGAGGCAAGTGGATTGGGCTGCTGCCCTGGGGGTTGCAGTTCATGCATACCAAGTTAGCATCAAGATTTGATGCAATTTATTCCCATAGTAGCTTAGAAACTTCAAGAGTCTATAGGTCAAATCTGAATATAAGTAGCTTTAATTGGTAGCTATCATGATCATCATTACAGGCCAAGATATAGATACTCTAAACCGCTGAGCATCATTGTCTTCTCTTCTTCAAATCACCACTCCCTAAAATACAGAATTCCATAAACTGAAAAGTTACATTTGTCATAGCCTCGTCATTTACCTCCATCGTGAAGGAAGACGCAAATACTGGTGTACGGGGATCCAATGCCGGGATAACCTGCATAAAGAATAATGTAGCTAGTAAAAAAAACTGCTATAAAACACATTAAGAGCAAAACGCTTAAAAGCAGGCGTTCATAATTGATAATAGTATTATGCAAACAATCAAACAATCCAACTACTAGAATGAGGGCCAAGAAATTCCTCACATTTATAATTTGTTGATTTTATGTCTTTGTGATCTGGAATGAGTGACAGGAAAGTCTCTGACGCAGCTTGCTCACAAGAGGCCCAAAACTGCCAGAGGGGCTAAAGCATGCAATGCCACCAAGTTCTTTAAGTCAAAATCAACCATTCCATGATTTTACAAATCATTTTCTAATCAAGGTCCTACAACTGGTCCAGCTCTCTTTACAGTAATCACTTTATTTTAGCAGTTTTTTTTATTCCAGTTATATTATTTTGAGCTAAGGCTTGATGGTGATATAAAGCCCTTTAGGTTGTGGCATCACCATCTTGGAGATGAAGTTTTTGAGACACTCCCTTTTATCTCAATTAGTTTCTTTGAAACTGTATTTAGGGCATAGACATGTACTATGCTGTTTCCATGCAACTCCATCCTGTAATTTTGGGTACCTAATATCACATGTTTCAATCAATGTCTTAAAAGGCTCAATCAAGGCTAGCCTTAAGACAAAGCATGTCTAAAACACCTTGGGGCTTATGCATTTGTACAAAAAAAGCACGCGTTTTGCATCTTTTAAGTGGAGACTTATACATTTTGAGTGTGAGAATCTTGAGTTGATTTGCCAAGAAAATTTGAACTGCATGTTTATATGAAATGAATGTCATAACTCGTAATGTAAGTTGATTTCTAAAACTCTTGTACATCAACATTTCCAAAATAATTGAGTCGCATCTTAGATCTTGAAAATAGTTTGAACTTTGTAATCTTGTAGCAATCTCTTGGCATGAGTTAATGAATTTAAGTCAGTATTTTTTAAATGGCCAACAAGTAGTTTACAAATTATATTTTATTTTTTAACATTTCATTGAATAATTTTATTAATTTTTTAAAAAAATAAATATAATTTATTTACATATTTTTATCTAAAGATAAAATTCCAAAAGGCTTACACCTCAACACCTTAAGTCCTACACCTCATCTCTTAAGGGTTAAAAACTTAAAATGCCTCACCTTCTGCCTTCTGCTTTTTAAAACATTGGTTTCAATCAACAACTCCCACTAGACTTTTGACTAACAGGATTGGTAGATACACTATGCTTATTCTCACAATCATTTTTTTAATTAGCAAATTTACAATTTAAATGGACACTTTTCAATAGCTAGATATCCCCCTATAAATTATAATTGGACAATAAGGGGATAATTAGGGGTGTAAGTGAGTCAAACCTGGTCGTAAGCTACTCAAACTCAACTTGCTTTATAACCTGACTTGAATCAATTCTACAAAAGTTCAAGTTGAGTTCAAGCGGCTCGAGTATCTTAACGAGTCCAATTTGAGTTTTGTAATACTAACCACCAGCTTAATCAAGCCTAATTGAGATTTTTGTAATTTTATTATTTTTATACTATATAAGTCATATAATATATATTTTATACATATATTTAATATTATAGATACATTATATTAGTTTATATTATTTTTATATTAATTCATAATCGAATCAAGCTCGAGTTTTAAGAACTTGTAGCTGAGTCAAGTTTGATTTCAACAATTTTGTGCTCGATCGAGTTTGAGTCAAGTTTCAAGCTCAACATTTTCGAGTCGAATCGAATTCAAGAATCCAACTATGTCGACTCAACTCAACTCAAATACATCCCATGTATAGTGCAGATGCAAACACTTTATTAAAAATATAGCAGAAGAGATTTTAGGTGAATCTAGAAGAAGAGTCTCAGGTAGTAAAGAAAGTTGGTGGTGGGATCAAGATGTACAAAATACCTTGAAGACAAAAAGAATTTGGTACAAAACATGGAAAAAATATAGAAACATAAAAAACTTTGAAGAGTATAAAGAGGTCAGAAAAATGCAAAAACGGATGTTAGTGAATCTAAACACAGAGCATATAATAATTTATATCATAGATTAGACACAAAAGAAGGGGAGAGACATAATTAAACTTGGCGGAGTTAGAGAAAGGAAGAGCGAAGATTTAGGTAATGTAAAATGTATAAAAAATGAGGATGATAAGTGTTGGTTAAAGAAGAAGATATGAAAGAAAGAAGGGAAAGTTACTTTAGTAAGTTGTTCAATGAAAACCAAGTAGAAGGTTTAAGCTTAGAATTGACAAATGAGGAAAAAATAAAAAATAAAAATTGAGATTTATTGACAAACTTTGAGTTAATGAAATTAAGTTTGCATCGAAAAAGAGGAAAAATGGGAAGCAATAAGACCAAAGGACATCCCAA
Source organism: Malania oleifera (assembly GCF_029873635.1). Lineage (NCBI taxonomy): Eukaryota > Viridiplantae > Streptophyta > Magnoliopsida > Santalales > Ximeniaceae > Malania > Malania oleifera. The sequence continues at coordinate 107,046,644 of NC_080423.1, read as the reverse complement.
TTGAAGTTCGAAAATGCCTACATGAAAACTGAGTTATCTTATTAACTAATTTATTTACTTTAGTACCTAAAATAAAGGAGATAGTCAAAATTGGAATTAAACTTATGAGTCCTGCAATAAAACTGTAGGAAAGGGTAATTGAACAAAGACTAAGGTTAGAAACGAGGACCTCAGAAAATCAATTTGGTTTTATGCCCTAGGATATCAACTGCAAAATCTATATATCTTCAAAGAAGATTAATGGAAAAGTTCAGGAAAAAAAAGGGACTTGCAAATGGTTTTTATTAATTGAAAGAAAATCTATGATTGGGTACTAGGGAAGTCCTATCGTGATTTTTAGAAAAAGGGGAATATATAGTAGGTCTTAAGTCATCAAGGATATGTACAATAGAGTAATGAATATAGTTAGGATTATAGGTAGAGAGTCTAGGAATTTCCATTCACATAGGTGTACATCAAAAACCTATTTTGATTCGTTACCTTTTTGCATTAGTGATAAATGAACTTATTCGGAGTATCCAAAATAAAGTTTCATGGTGTATGTTGCTTGCAAATGATATTGTCTTAATTGATGAAGCTAGGGATGGAGTAGAATCTCAATTAGAATTATGGAGAGAAGTTTTAGTATCTAGGGGTTTTAGGATAAGTAGAAATAAGATAGAATATACGAAATGTAATTTCAGTGCTAGGAGGACTATTAAAGGAAATATTAAACTTGATGGTCAAGGAATTAATAGTACTATTAGTTTTCAATATCTTAGATATATTATGCAAACCGAAGGAGAAATCAAAGAAAATGTTGTACATAGAGTTAAAGCAAGGTGGGTAAAATGGAGAAGTGCTTTGGATGTGTTGTGTGATCACATAATGACCCTAAAATTCAAAGGAAAGTCTTATAGGACAGCTAAAGACTAGTTATGATATATGGGTCAATTTAGACCAAAATGTTGAGTAACTAAGAAACAACATATCCAAAAGGTAAAAGTTGTTGAATGATAATGCTAAGGTAGATAAGTGGTATAACATTAAAATACAAATTAAGGAATGAATAAATACGCAGTAGGTTACGCATAGCACTTGTAAAAGATAAGGGAGGGACAGATCAAATGGTTTGGACACTTGCAACAAAAACCAAATAGTGCATCAATGAGGAGCAGTGAATTGGTTACAATTAGTGACAGCAGACAGTACTTGGTTGGATCTAAAATAACCTGGAATGAGATAGTAAGAAAATAATAGCTCTAAAGTTGTCAAAATAAATTGCCAACAATTGTGTGACTTGGCAAAAAAGGATTCATGTAACCAACCTCACCTAGTTAGACTTAAGGCTTGGTTTGTTTATGTATACGTATTGTTGGCCCACCACCTAACAGCCTAAGCTTTTTGGTAATCTAACTTGGTATGAAAGCTCTGATTGCTAGATTCAAGCCTTGTCACCTTGTCTTGCCCCGTTATGTCTATTATAGTGTGCCTCAATCTATTTTTTCTCAAGGATAATGAGCATGTTGTTACAAATGTTTTGTGCATGATATTATTGTGAATACTACATGATGGTATTAGTTATATTGGGAATATTTCAATGTTTCGTGAGTATAGTTTGCACATTGATCATTGAAGAATATGGAGTAAAGTTGGATACTTTATGATGTTGAACATTTTATGGTCATTTAATGATGTTTTGATGATTTCAAAACTATTTGAGTGATGTTTTTTTGTGCAACTGCTATTCACAACTTACGAGACTGGTGTTATTTGAAAATAGTTTGAAACTAAAGTTTCTTCTAACTTCTAACATAGCCTAAGTCCACTCATGCTTAGCAGAAGCTAACTCATGGCCTGAAGAGTGCATGAGAGGACTCATGCAGCATACAAGCAACCTCATTAACTTTATTATTTTGAATGATTGTTTCATGCTAACCTTGTTACTGTAATCATACATTTCATTGTTACACAACAACAATAACCAAGCCTTAAGTTCCACTAGGTGAGGTTAGCTACATGAATCCTTTTGTGTCATTTTTCAAAATCAAGTGCAATGTCCTCTGACCAATAAAGGCTCCCAAATCCTTATTCGTTATCTTACTCCAAGTTATTCTACATCTACCCCTCCCCCTCCAATTCACACAAACATTAACTAACACCACCTCACTAGCGCATTATTTCACCTAAGTTGCATATGCTCAACCATTTCAACTGCCCCTCCCATATCTTATCTTCTTAACTTGTTGTGCCTAACTTACCACTCTTCCACCCTAGTATTCTCATTTTAGAAACTTTTACTTTTTGATCATCTTGTTTCTTAGTTTTCTAACATTCTAATCCATATTAAATAGTTTGTCATCTGCTCAATCATTTCAACTACCCCTAGCATATTCCAAATGTTGCTTCAACCTTTCTCTCTAATTTTTTGGTTCTCGCTTGCTTCCTGCTAATCGACTTTGTGACTGGTTCGCAAGTTTCCCTTTGTTCCTCAGATTCGCAAGCTTTCTCCTAGTTCACAAGCTTCTCTGGTTCGCATAATCCTCTCTAGTGACAGCAAGCTCCTTCTACTCAAAGTTGGCCTCTACATGTTCACTAGAAGGCCCTTTTCTCTCGTGGTCCTTTCACTCCCTCGCAGGCCTGGTTCTCTATTTGTTGTATGTCTTGACGTGATGCCAAGGGATGGGAAGCACACTATGGTGGTTGAAAAGAAATCCTTTGACCAGGTCTTAGAAGGGGAAGTTCTTATTTTCTTAGAATCATGGAATACCGCAGGGGAAGAAGGATCTCCATCTTCATAGAGATGGTAAATTCAAATGGTCTCTTGAGTCTTGAGAAGAATTTTGGGCTCTGAAAAAATCCATATCCCAGGAAAAATCTTGGTTTCATCAAACAAGGATCAAGGATAGAACCCTCACTTTGAAGCTGAACTCGAAGACGTTTGGTAACTACCTTGCCTTTATGAAGACCAATAGTGGTGATTGGGGAACCTTTGCATTTTTTTAGGGGCTTGAATCCAAGGGATGGATGAGGATCTCCACCTCGGCAGCCAAGCTAGGTGTCGTGTTTTTTCTCCCACAAAGAAAGGCTCAATATCTTCAGTTGTTCAATAGGTGGAGAAGAAGCCAACATCCTCCCCAGTGAATTTGAACCCAATTCTCAATAGATCAGCTCCTTTGTGCCCTTGCCCTCATTGTGGCAAGCCTTTAAGCCTATTGCTGAGTGGTGGCTTGACACCCAACTCACAGGCGGGGGGGAAGACGAATAAGCTCATCCAATCCTTCGCGAGTGCTATGGGGGAGAAGAGCAATGTTGCAGATGACTCCTTGGATTTCCATAAGCTGAATAAAGACAAGCCTAAAGCCTATGTCTCATTCGAGGATGTCGAAGTGGGCTGTGGGCCTTAACTTAGGCCTTGGAGCTAAAGACGGCCTTCCATTCTCACTTGACTACTCAAAGTCCAATCCCAACTCTTTTTCTCCCTTTAAGCTACACGATGGTCCTTCTGAAATTACCAAAAAGTTAATCCACTTTAGGAAGGTTGTCCCCCTAGAAGACCTTCTCACAAGCAACTACAACTCAAGAGGAGATTGTTCTGGAGCAAGAACCCCTTAATTCTCCAAATGATATTGGAAGACTTGCACTTGTCCCAACCCCTAGTACTAGTTATGACACTTTGTGCGTCAATTCCAACTTTTAATATTTGATTGATATACCCAATTTTGACACTTTGAATGACTTGGACTCAAATAGTGCTCACTTCAAGAATTGAGTATCTATTTGGGTTCTTCAGAAGTTGAACTTGGTAAGCAAAACCATAGGCATGTCCTTCGAAGGGTTTGGCGAGAGCCTTACAATTGCTTAAGGATATTGAAAAAAAAGACAAGAGAGGAGATGTGAAGCAATCAAAAAAAACCTTCAAGCAGTATCAAGAAGTTGGATACCAATAAGGAATTAAAGCACTTGGAATGTATAGTGAACAATGAAAAAACAAGAGGATGCTTAGAAATAGCAAAGGCATACAGTAGTCGAAGCCCTTGTGTTAAATCATGTTAAGAAAAATCATTTCCTAGAACATGAGGGGTCTTGACAACAAATCCAAGAAGACTATAATCAAGTCCTTTCTTTAAGGATTGGAGTGATGATGTGGTGTTCTTGCAAGAAACTAAGGTGGAGACAATAGAGCAGCTCTTGATCAATGACCTTTGGGACCAAGACACATGTGATTGGATACCTCTTGGAGCAGTAGGCAGCTCAAAAGGTATACTAGTCTTGTGGAAGCCCAGTATGTGGAATTGTTGGACCACTCCATCAACTCCTTCTCAATCTCTTGTTGTTCAAAAGCATGAATGATAACTTTCAATGCATTTTCATAAGTGTTTATGGCCCAATTGAAGGACCCCCCAATTCTCTTTTTTGGAATGAGCTCTTCGAGATTATGAGTAGATGGGATGCTCCTAGGATCATTGGAGGCAATTTCAATAAGATAGCGTATCTACATGAAAGAAATGGGGGTAGCCCTGAGACCAATAGCATGAAAGAATTCCTTGACTTCATCAACGTGAATGCCCTTATTATCTCCCTCTCAATGGTGTCAAAATCACTTGGTCCAACTCCAGAGAGCTGCCTTCCTTTTTAAGGATTGATACTTTCTAAATTTCAATTGAGTTGGAACTTCATTTTCCTCGCATGATTCAAAGTCTACTTCATAGGCCCATCTCAGATCATTTCCCCATATCCCATGACAAGAGGAGAGTTAAATAGGGCCTAACCCCCTTTCGCTTCAAGAATATGTGGTTAAAACATGATGGTTTCAAGGACTTAGTGAAAACTTGGTGCTCTTCTATTCTAGTCACATGGAAGGCTAGTTTTGTGCTTGTCTCAAAGTTGAAAGGAATAAAAGAAAAGCTAGAGATATGGAATAGAAACACCTCTGGGAATGTTCAAGAGAAGAAGATTGTTATCCTTAATGACATCAAATAACTTCATGAGCAGAAAAATCTCCCTATCTTTATAATGAACAAAAGCCAAAAGAGCTATGCTTAAGAAGGAATTGATTAGGCTATTAATCTTGAAGAGATGCATTGGAGGAAAAAATCCAAATCTTAATGGCTCAAAGAGAGAGGGGGGGGGGCTGTAATACAAAATTCTTTCATCGAACAAGCAGCACTCATTGTAGAAGTAACACCTTATCAAGCATTAACATTGGGGAAATCACCTTAACTAATGAAGAGGATTTTGGGAAAGGTATTTGAGTTTTAAAAAGACTTCTACACTAAACCCAAGACTTGGAGGCCCATAGTAGATGGCATCAATTTCAGATCTCTAAGTTCTTTCACTGCGAGGTCGCTTGAGAGACCCTTTGAAGAAGCAAAACTCCTCCAAGCTATTAAAAATTGCAATGGGGCTAAAGCGCGCCTGGACCGAATGGTTTATCCTTGGCTTTCTTTCAAGCTAATTGGGGTCTCCTCAAGCACGACATGTTTGAGGAATTTCATAGATCAGAAAAATACGTCAGTTGCATCAAAACCACTTTTTTCACTCTTGTTTCAATGAAAGTTGGGGCTGCTAACATCAAGGATTATCACCCCATTAGCTTGGTCGAAAGCATTTACAAAACCATTTTCCAAAGTACTCACTGAGAGGTTCAAAAAAGCAATACCAGAAGTCATTGGTCAATTTCAGCATGCTTTTGTGCCTGGAAGAGAGATTATGGATTCAGCCCTCATTGCTAATGAGGTAGGGTATGGAAGGAAAAAAGGGAATAGTGTGCAAACTAGATATGGAGAAAGCATTTGATCATGTCAATTGGCTTCCTTTTTTATCTCCTCAGGAAAATGGACTTTGGGGAGCTATGGTGTAGTTGGATTGCATCAAAACCCCAAGCTTCTTAGTGCTCATAAGTGGCTGCCCTTCTGAATTCTTTTACTCCTCGAGAGACTTGAGACAAGGAGATCCTTTGTCCCCTTTTATGTTTATCTTGGTTATGGAAGTGCTTAGCTTCATATTGATGAAAGCTACAGAAGGAGGGATCTTTAGAGGTCTTAAGGTGGGTAGAAATGGAAGGCTTACAAAGTTCCTCATCTTCTTTTCGCAGAAGATAATATCATTTTTTCTGAAGACGACCCTCTTCATATCCTCAATCTCCAATACATTTTGTTAGAGTTTAAGGTCGTCTCAGGACTGAAACTGAACCTTGGTAAAATTCAGCTTATTCCAATTAGAGAGAACACAGGGGGCTCTTCCATGCGGGTCTGTTGGGTTGCAAGATGGGAACTTTTCCCATTAATCACCTTGATCTCCCCCTCGAAGCCAAATTCAAAGGCAAAGGAGTTTGGGACCCTATTATTCAAAATTTCAAAAGGAGATTGGTACGATGGAAAAGAAACTTCTTATCAAAAGGTAGTAGACTCACCCTTATCAGGAGCACTACGAATCTTCCAATTTACCCTTACCGACCTCAATTGCTAGGATATTGGAGGGAATTCAGAGAAGATTTCTTTGGAAAAGATTGGGGGAGGAATTTAAATATCACCTTGTTAGATGGGGAATGGTCAAACAACCCATTGGTTCAAGAGGTTTGGGGTTGAAATCCCTCTTCACTTTCAATAAAGCCCTTCACAGGAAGTGATTATGGAGGTTCATAAAGGGGAAAGACTACTTTTGGTGGGATGTTATTATTTCTAAACATGGGCTTGAGCAAAATGATTGGACAACTCACAATAGAAGGGACCCTTATGGAGAGGGATTATGGAAATTCATCCGTGAAGGAAAGGCAGCCCTAAGATTACTTGTTCTCATGCCACACATCTTACCATTAGCCCCATTCCCCACTTGACAGGTCACAAATTGGAAAAAAGTCATCCCATCCTTCACAGATGAATTTCCATAGCTTGGCTTGTGACAAAAATGGCCTTATCAATCATCGTCTCCAAATTACTAATTAGGGAATTTTCAGGGATATCCATTTTACTAGGAATTTGGCAGATTGGGAGTTTCATGCACTTAATAACTTTTACAGATTTCTCTACAAATTCTGTCACCAAAACATCACAAACAAACCAAAATGGGCTTTAGACAAAAATGGTTTTCCCACTGTTAAACATAGGGGTGTACAAAAATTACCGAATAACCGAAAATTGGACCAAAACCAGACCAAAATCACAAGCGGTTCGGTTTTCTGGTTTCCGGTTTCAATTTTGGTTTTGTTTTCAAAATATATCCGAACCGAAAAAACCGAAAAATCAATTTAAATAAAAAATAAATTTATAAATTAATATAATTATTTAATATATATATATGGGTTGGGGAGTGGGCGAGTGGGGGACTAGGGTTTCATATTCACTCGATTTCTCTTTACACTGCGAATCGTCGACGCCACTCTGAGTCTCTGCCTCTCCCTCAGACCAAACTCTCAAATCTAGGTCTCTATGCTCGTCGTTGTCGTCACTGCTCTGAGCCTTCGAGCTATTAGCGACTTGCCAACTCTGCCTCTCTCAGGCTCTCAGTCTCTCTCTGTCTCTCGACTCTGCCTAAGGTACCACAGTGCTTGGAATAAAACTCAAGCATTCCTTTTTCTTAGCATTTCTGCTTCTATGATCTAGAATTTCAAGCATCTCCGTTAGGGCTGCGCTGCTGCTGCGTTTGCTAAATGTTAAATATTTTGAAAATCGGTTAAAAACCAAAAAATCCATAACCAAACAGCCGAATGTTCGGTTCTCCATGGGATAACACATTCGATTTTGGTTTCAGTTTCGGTTCAGGAAGTCCAAAACCGCAATTTTCAGTTCAGTTTTCGGTTGGGTTTGGACCTCTAGTTAAATATTTCTACAAGAAGCTCTCATTGTTGGGAACAAAATGCAACAACTCCACTTGTATTCACATTTGGAGGATGGCAGCTCCCTTCAAAGGCTGCCTTTTTTGTTTGGGATTCTATACATGGAAATATGTTAACCCACAACAATCTGCAGGAAAAAGGGCTTACAGTCACAAATATGTGTTTTCTTTGCAAGGCTGATCTAGAATCAGTCAACCACATTCTTCTCCACAGCCCCTAAACAAGGAACTTCAGGAATTTGGCTCTTTCCTTGACTGGACAGCAGTGGGTTGCGGAAAATTCAGTTGGAGGGGATATTTGGGCTTGGAAAGGCATCAATGCCACCAAGGAGAATTAAAAGACTTTGAACCTCATTCCTCTCGCCATCTTTTGGTGTGCTTAGAAAGAAAGAAATAATAGAGCCTTCAAATATTCAATATTTCAACAACTACGCTTCAGACTTGCAAAGACCAATGGGTTGCTGCTGTCTCTAACTGGATTAGCAGGAAAATTGTTAGTGATCATTATGTATCCTTGATGTTGCGACACTCTACAGAAAGGTTGATGTTTTTGTACCACTGGTTGGCATCCCCTTGATGCCTTGCTAATATTATTTTCTCTTTGCTGATCAAAAAAAAATAGAACAGTTCTTTTAATTTAAATGTATTATTCTCTGATCACACAACACGCCCACAGCACTTCTCAATTTTACCCACCTGCTTTAACTATGCATTAGTATTTTGTCTTTTTCAATTGCTCCTTCAGCTTGCATAATAGAACTAAGATATTTAAATCTACTAGTGCTTACTTTATTGACAATCAAACTTAGTCTTTTTCTCCAATATTCCTCCTAACATGACTAAAACTACATTTCAAATATTCTATCTTATTTCTACCAATGTCAAAACCAGTAGATTATAAAGCTTCTCTCTGTAATTCTACAATTACAACTCCACCTCTAGTTTTATCAATCAAGACAATATCATATACAAACAACATGTGCCATGTTGGATGATCCTAGTAGGTTCATCGCTAACTCAAAGCGAATCTTGACGTATACCTAATATGATTGAAAATTCCATAGACTCTCCCACCAATAGCCCTAAATCCTAGTTATTACTCATACATATCCCTAATGACATCTATCCACCTACTCCAGCCCCCCTTTTTTTAGAACCAGCCATAGAACTTCACTAGGTACCTTATCATAGATTTCCCCAAGCCCAAGAAAACCAAGTACAAGTCCCTCTTCTTCACCCTAAACTTTCACATAATCTTCTGAATAGATATACAGCCTGTTCTTCTGAGCTTTAAAACAAAAATAATTTTCTGAAATCTCTGTCTTTAACCTCAATCTTTGCTCAATTACCCTTTCCCAAAGTTTCATTGTAAGACTCATAAGTTTAATTTCATTGCAGTTTATTATGATTATGAATATCTCCTTTATTTTTATACATAAGCATCAAAGTGATTTTCTTATTCACTTGGAATTTTTTTGGTACTTATAATTGTGTTACATAAATTAGTTAACCATATATCTGCCAATTAATTCCTTCATTTATCTCTCTGTGTGAATTAAAAGTTCTGCAGAGTTTCTCATCTTCCCAAGTTACCTTGAATGTCAGTGCTTAATACAAGATTATTTATAAGAAAAGAGATGTATTAAAAGGAAAAGAAGAGATACATAAGTCAACTCATGTTGACTAAGCCTTAGTTTCAAAATGTTGATTGGTAATATTATTATGGCTTAGCTTACATTTCCTTAGCTTCATAAGTATCATAATTATTCTAAGATTTATTGTATTATCTTATTTAGAACTCGAGTTATTACTTCGATAGGATCGAATTTTTGTTGGATTACGCATTCGTTGGACTCTGCATCCTGGATTTGATTATCTGTTTGTGTGTCAATTGCACATGTATATCAAACTACCATAAATCTTGTGCCTTGCCTGTGATTGTGTGCTTGCTTCTGCACCCTACTTTAAAGCCAACATTTTCATGAGATTTAGTCATCCTCATAACCCCCCTGCAGGTTGAACAGCATAGTTGGGCCATCAATGTCCAAGCACCTATTGGAATTCATCTTTTTGTCCCTTCAAATGCAAGGCATGTTTGCATGTAAGGAGGAATTTTGAGTAACATGATATGCACAGTTGGCCGCCACCTAACAGTTTAAAGCTTTTAGGTGAAGTGGTAATCCAACAAACACTAGGAATTTTGAGTAGCATGATATACATAGTTCACTGCCACCTAGCAGCTTCAAGCTTTTAAGTGAAGTGGTAATCTAACAAACACTAACCTCAAAATTTCTCTAAGCATTAAAAAAATTATAAAATAACTATATTTGGCTGAAAAATATTACCTTCCTCCCTCTCAGCCCGAGTTTGGGATTGAGATTCACTGTTTCTTACCAGGTATGCTTCTGTTGAATAATGCTTGGGATCCAACTAAGGTCTGGGGGGCTGCTTTAGTTTAATGCCAGTAATCCAACTAAGGTATGGGACTATGGGAGGCTTCTTTAGACTTGTTCAAAGCTGATAAAGTTCCTTAACAATTGTTGAGCTTCTAAGTCCTTCCGATCAACCTTGTCTATTGGAGTGGGCAAAATTGCATCCTTGCACTGCTGCTCCCTACTTGTTCCATCCTCCTCAAATATTGAAATACCACCTAAACCTTCAATTGGGGATGGTGGCTTCCATCCCAAATATCACCACATTTTTCTTTCTGCTTGCCCTTGCTACTACTCACATCAGTGCCGTTAAGAATATCAAATCTCCCTTCAAATTATGTAAATTGTCAGAGGATTAAAAAATTTGAGAAGGACCATATTACCAAGATTGGGCATAAACTCTGATAGAGATGTTTCTGCATCAAATATAACATGGTGTTCAGTCGGTCAGCAGCCATTGAGATACTTCATGTGAACTTTAGGAAGTATCTAGGATTCTAGGTTCAGAACACGGATGGGTTAAGAGATAAGGTAAAAAGGCAGTTAACACTTTTAAAAAGGGTCATCTTTCTCCACCTCACCAAACATCTCTGCCTGCTGCACATCTATGTTTAAAATGCCAATTTTTAAGTTATGAATATATATATATATACATATATATGAAACTTTAACTCAAGTTGAGTAAACAGAGGAAGGATAATATTGTCAATCAGGTTCTGATCCACGACCTTTCAAATTCAACATTATCATAAAGTTTGTGCTCCAATTTGCTGCAGAATAGCTTGAAGTGTCCGAAGGTGTTAAAGAGGGTTTTGGGAATATAACGATAACAATCTACAGAAATCGTGATCACCACTACCATACATTAGAAGTATTGAATCAACTATTGCATTTCCAAATGGCATTTCTGAAAGGTAGAAAGAAACTTTACCCAAGGCAACGCACCAATGTGATCTTCGTGGCCATGTGTTATAACGACAGCTTCAATTTTGTGGCTCCATCTTTTTATAAATGTAGTATCAGGTATAATTTTCTGGACACCAAGCTCATCATAGCTGAAATACGTAACAAATTATAATTCAATCAATGCATCATTTTGTTAACTCCAGCAGCACATTAAATAAGTACCATAAATACGCATGAAAGGCCAGACTTTTAAAAAAAAAGATTCACTAATGAAAAAGAAAGAAAAAATACAAAATTTGGAGAACAAGATGTCCTCCTGTAGAAAAACTGAAGGACAATCACAAAAATAGCAGCCCTCCAATCTCTAAAGAAATTCCTTAATGAAAGATGATATAAATATATATATATATATATATATAGATATATATATATTGGGGACAAGATGCCCTAAAGAAAAACTAAAAGACAATTACAGAAAGGCAGGGCCACAATCCCTCCGCAAATCAAGTCACAACTCCACAAAATTTACCTTTGACTAAAATTGGAGAACAAGATGTCCTCCTGTAGAAAAACTAAAAGACAATCACAAAATGGCAGCCCTCCAATCTCTAAAGAAATTCATTAATGAACGAGAACAAATAAACAAAAAAGAAAGATTTGGGAACAACATGTCCTAAAGAAAAACTACAAGACAACTACAAAATGGCAGGCCCACAATCACTCTGCAAATCAAATCACAAATCCACAAAATTTACCTTTCTTACTTCTCCAAATTCTCACCAACAAAAAGTCATCTACAAATTATGGGATCACTTACACCTCATCAGAACGAAGAAAAGAGTGTTACCCAAAGCTGTATAGCCACTCGGCCATTGTATAAAAAGATGCTTTCATTAGACTCTGAAGCCTAAATGCATCATGCAAATATTTGGATTGATTGCCTTAATAGTGTCTCTTCATGAGCAATAAGTCATTACTATTAATAAAAGGAATAAAAGGAAGTGACGGAGTGTTATAAAAGAAAGGAAGCCTTGAAAGTAGCATTAACAGAGACTGCCAAAGAAATCCCACCCATACAAATCTTCCCAAAATCAAGTATTATTACCATTACCAACCTTGAAGTAGATAAGAGGAGAAAACAAATAAACAACTTGAGAAACAAACTTCCAAGGGCTCACATGAGAAGCATTGCAGCTACCTCTAACATTCCACCTTATAATGAACATCACACCTACTCTTTATATCCTCATGCCATACGGAGTTGACTTTAAAGGAAACCACCATAACCATTTTCACACAACAGAGATGCTCTTAAACACCAAATTTAAAAGTCCCAAACCCTCTTCTGATTTTGGTCTACCAACCGCATCCCGACTCACAAGATAATCCTCTTACTATCACCCATAACAGGCCAATAACAAATCTCCCATAATCATCTCCATTATCTTAGCAGCAGTGCAACACTAATTGTGATTCTAAAAGGAACAAAAAATCAATGGGGATATCCAAAAAACCAGCACTAATGAATAATGTGACTCGTCATGGACAAGTAAGCTTCTTCCAACCCTCCAATCTCCTGCACACTATCTCAATCACCACTTCCCAAAAAATTCACAGACCTAGGGTTGGCCCCTTTACCTGAAGGAAGACCTAAATAAGACCAAGGTCATGACAAAGCTAAAGACATAAACTCCTCTAAACTCGAAATGATCGATATTAACACTAGTTCTCCCACTCTTGGATTTGTTAATCTTTATCCCTAACATATTTTCATAAATTTTTAACAAAACAATAAGCTTACAAAATTTCTCAGCACTATCCTCCAACAAGAAAATGGTGTCATCTGCAAACTAAAGATGGGAAACTTCAACCTGATCACTACCTATAAAATCCCTAATCACCCCTAAGCCCCAGCCCTTGAGCATGAAAAATCATTCTGCTCAAACACACCAACTCCCAAAGTGTGCAGAAAAAGGAAAAAGTATGAAAAAGTATGCATATTCATTGAGGACAAACAACCCTTTGTCTAGTTTCTCCAAAGCTAACCAAGAGCCATACTCTACATCAAAGCCATTGCATCTCCTAAAACCCACCTGCAGCCTCTTGGACAACACCTTTTGCTAAGTCTTCTAGACTGGTTACAGAGGACTAAAAGCCTAAAACCCTTCACCCTAATGAAGCATTCCTTCTTAGCAAAAGAAATAATAAAGTAAAATTCATGCTCCCCACAACCATCCCATTACCGTAAAAAATCATGAAAATACCCACATAATATCATCCTTAATCACCTCTTACTATTGTTAAAAATAATAATAATAAAAAAAAAAAAAGATATAGCAAACATGAAATCATTGGGGCCTAGAGCCATATCTCTTTCCATTTCAAAAATTGCCTCCTTAACCTCCTCAATCTAAAAAGGCCCCCCATAATTAACAGCCCTTTCCTCATTAATAGGACTCCGTTTTAAGACAATTATAAAGTATGTTCATGCAATAGATTTCCCATTTTACAGATGTTTATCTGCAATGGATTTTAAAAAAAAATAAAAATTGGGTAAGAAAAGAAGATTTATTGAAATAGAAAAGAGACACATACAATAGAGGAGAATAAGAAGTCCTCAATCATGAAAACAAAGAAAAACAAAAACAAAGTCAATTTAATAAAGCCAACCTCGTTTGACAAGATCAAGCTTATATATGATCAACAATAATAAATTATAAACTTTCAGTTTTTTTTTTTTGGAAATCAGTTCATAATTTTCTAAAAAGGGCAGTCCGGTGCACAAAGCTCCCGTGTCCCCTTCTCAAAGAAAGTGGTCCTGTTATTAAGTGTACACACACTTTCCATAGGACACAACATTGCGGGGTCCAGGGAAGGGGTGGACCACAATGGGTCTATGGTATGCAACCTTCCCTTGCATTTTTACAAGAGGCTGTTTTCACGCCTTGAACCCGTAACCTCCAGGTCACACGGCAACAACCTTACCATTCATAATTTTCTGGGCAACTAAAATGGGGCAGGAGTAACAAATTTTTTAAAAGGGGGAGGGGGGGGGGGGACTGATCTCACAAAAGAAAACCACGACAAAAACAGATCCTCCATGCAACAGAAATGACATCTATATAGCCTTGCTAAGATACAAATCCTTCAATAACTAAACTATGATTTTGTGAAAAACTGTCATGCTAAGAATTACTCTGGAAACATGATGCCCGCATCAATCAAAATATAACGGTCATAGTTTCCAACAAGCATGCAATTCATTCCTATTTCACCCAAGCCACCAATTGGAAGAACCCGGAGCGGCGGACCATTGATCCCTTCATAGAACTGTTCCAACTTGCGCTGAACAGAGTCCTCCATGCTTTTTCCAGCCCCTTCCATTCTTGCTGATCTTTTACGTGGTCGTTTAGATCCATGTGTGCCTAAACCAAACCATAGTAACAATCTATGTCAAAGAAAGGTCAGAAAAGATAAGGAACAGTAACTGATGTCGTAAGGATTCCCAAGATGAGGATGAAGAACAGTACCCCTAAAATAGTAAGTATGTACAATTGTACATTAAACATATAAAAGAAAAACAGAAAGAAATGAGAAGGAAGCTAAGAACATCATGAATTTGAACCTTACATTACACCTAAAGATAAATCTGTTCAGATAATGTAGTATATTTAGGTACAGATAAAATGTATAAAAAAAGAAACAAAAAATTTGAATAACTGGCTTTAAAGTATTTGGGACCTAGAAAGCAAACGTATCCATGTAATTGAGCTAGTCATATCTATTCCATCCTTTCACATGGAGCTTTTCCTATACCTTCTATATAAAGATGATAAAAAGACAAAAGATCAAAAGTTTGTCTCTCTTCTTTTACTCCATTTTCAATATGGATGTATGCATGAATAAAAAATCCTTAAAATTTGAGGGGTCATTTGGTATCATTGTCAAAAATTATAGAAACAAAAATCGGAAACGAAAATCAAAAATCAAAAATAGAAACTAAAAACCAAAAACTAGCAAAATGTTTCATTAATAGTTATTAAATTAAAACAAATTAAAAACTTAATTAAAAATTTCTCATTTTTGTTGTTAAACCAAATAATATTATAAAAATATGATAAAAAATAATAAATTTGCTAAATAATACACATTAAAATACAATAATAAAAATAAAATGATTATAGTTATTTTAATTAATTGTTATACTTTCAAATTTTACTTTACAATTAAAATTTCATTGGACATTATAATTGAAAAATAGTATAAAAAAAAATTGCAAATGGATTTAATATTCTTTTTTGAAATTTATGTATGTTTCTATTTTAATTATATTTAAATTAAAATTATCATTTTTGAAATTTATGTATGTATGATTTAATCCAAAAGAATTATTTCTGGATTTTAAAATTTATGGCAATAGGTTGCCAAAACAGCTAAAAACCATAAAATCTAGTTTTGGTTTTTTCACAAACAACTGAAAACCAACAAAAAAAATAGAAAACTGACAACATAAACAAATGCATTTTATAATCCATTTCTTCATTATGCAGAAACAAAAACAGAAAACAACAATACCAAACAAGCCCTAAATTGAACAATTACCAAATACAAGCACCATGAAAAAACGCATGCCTAGTAGAGCACCTTTGAGGGGGAGTTAATTATTGTTTTTGGCATGAAAAGTGGTAAGGGTAGGGGTAGGCCTAGGATTTAATAGCTCTTAATCTAATAGAAGAAAGCGTTCTCGATTGAGTTAATTAGCAAAAAAGGATTCACGTAACCTGCCCCACCTGGTGGAACTTAAGGCTTGTTGTTGTTGAACCAAATACAAGCACCAAGAAGAAAAATTATATGGGGGACCTACCCCTCCATGTGTCTACATGCCTATATTTTAGATGTTAAATATGTGACAAATTGGTCCAGCGTTCATTAATATCAAGCATATAAAAGGAGGATCCATTTCCAATATGTTTATAATTTAGGAAACAAGAACATGGGCACATCGCGGGGCAAGTCCCTATAAAAATTCCCCACCAGCAGAATGCTAAATGAGAAGTCTAATGTACTTTAATCCGAAAATGCCAAAAAACCTCCAGCAATAGAACTCCAAGTCAAATCATAGGAGTCAAGGACAATTTGTGTTGGAAACTACTAACACGCCCTTTATACAAACTAAATGTATAAACAAATGAATATAAATTTTCACTCACCCATAAAGCTGCCAGGAAAAATGGAGAAACCTAGTTAAACAACTACTTCCATGACAAAAATATCCAATATCAGAATAACCAAAAAAAACATTAATCACCCACTTGGTTCACGAACTCAGGGGTGGAATGGAATTGAAATTCTAACCCTAATTCCCATTTCCATGTTTGGTTTGCATAAATGAGGGTGAAATTGCATACTGGCCAGAATGTTGATTCCCCCATTCCGTTGAATGGTGATTCCTCCTCGTAAAAAACACAATTGCATTCTGACGGTTAAATATTAAAAATATATATATGATCCTCATTAAGTATTAAACTTAAAATAAGAAAATAAAAATAAAAATAAAAAACAAGATGACCATCTCTAACTGTAGCACCCCCAATATAAGAATAATTATTGTTGCTAAAAAATAATAAAAATATTAATAACAGGAAAAAAAATAAATAATAAATAATTATTATTACAATAATAGATAAATAAAATATTACTATAAAACAGTAAAAATAATAATTACAGCAACAAGAACAACAATAACAGTAATAAAACAACAAAAATAAATTATAATTATCAAAATTATATTTATAACTATATCGAAAAATAATAATAATATTATCATCAGTAAGAATCATAATTATTATTTTTATTATTATAATTTTTATATAAACAATAAAATAACAACAATAATAGTAATGATAATAATAATGATTATTCTAAGAATAATAAGTATTACAAATAACAACAGAAACAAGAATAATTATTGTAATAATAATTTTTTGAAAAATAATTAGAATAATAATAATTTTTTAGAAAATAAAAAAAAAATCATTAAAAAAAAAAAGGGAATCATTACAAGAAGAAGAGGTACAAGAAGAAGAGGATAAGATATCCTCCATTAAAGGTAAAGCAAAATTACAAACAGAACTGCCTTCCACCTTCCAATCCCTTTTAAATATAAGGTTATCAGAGGCTGACAATCCCCCAAAAACAATAATAATAATTTTACTACTATTTTTTAATTATGAAAGATAAAATCAAAAACCAGACAAAAATATCAATTATTATTCGTATGTAAAAAAAATATTAAGATTCACAAAATGTAAAAATACTTCAAATTAAAAAATTATGTTGAATTGAACTCATGTATTTGAAAGACAAAATTAAATAATTCTATGTTAAGGGCATTTTGAAAAATGAATTATTTTTTAGGGCAAACGACACAGACCTTCCCTAAGGTTTGAAAAAAAGACAATGACTTCCCAAAAGATTTCGAAAAACCCAAGAACCTCCTTCAAGTATTCCATAAATCTTCCCTGAAGTTTACCAAAGAGACACTAACCTCCCTTTGTTTTAGATTAGCACTTTACCTAAAAGCTTAAACTGTTAGGCTGTGAGCCAACAATGTGTATCAAACTTTAACACTCCCCCGCACATGCAACTCAACAGCACGTGGAGAGATAAAAAGAATAATATCACCAATTATAGGGAATACAATAATTTTTTAAATGCTACACAATAAAAGTGGGCAACGAGACTAGAATCCAAGACCTCTAGTAACCATCCCTGATACCATGTTAGATTATCACTTTACCTAAAAGTTTAAACTGATTGGTTGTGGACCAACAATGTATATCAAGCTTAATAGTATTTTGCAAAAAAACGAGAGTTTTAGGGGTGTAAGTGTCCCAAAAATCAAATCTCAAGGAAGATCCATGGAGTTTTGAAATCTCAATGGAGGTCCTCGAGATTTTTAAAACCCCAAGAGAGGTTAGTGTCTTTTTGCTAAACTTCAAAAGAGGTCACTGAGGTCAGTGTCTTTTACCCTATTTCTTATTCCATTATAACCATCATTGAAGAATACCATTCATTAAAAAGAATCAAAACTGCAATTCTTATGGTCATTCTTTCCATATTACTAACCAATGCAGTAATTGCACTCCAAAATCTATTCCATTCCTCCCTCGATTCATTTCCTACTTCAATTCCATTCTGCAAACTACACATGGAGTTAAAATGTCAATTACAATTTACAAGTCCTTTCAATTTAGCATGAAGCCCAAAAAACCAAGACACATTTAAACATTTGTTATTCTAGTTAAAAATTGGAAATATCATATTCAAATACACACACACACACAATTTTATAAACTGTTTTAATCAAAATTTATTATTTATTACTTTAATGATTTTTAATATATTAACTACTACTTTTCCCCAATTGATTGTAGAGAATTGTAAGTGTTAGACAATAAAATTTATAAAAGAATGACAATGCCCAGATAGTTAATTAATTTTCTTTTAAAACAATAATTCAAAATTAGTGTTAATTGAAAACTTAATTTTGATTCAAATGTTAACAACATTTTTAAAAAAATTTTATAATTATCAGAATCTTAAAATAAGTTGTAATATTTAATTAAAAATTAAATTCAATTTCGTATTATTTACATTCAATTACTGATTTACTTGCTATTATACTAAATTAGCAAATTAATAATTAAAGCAAT
Source organism: Malania oleifera (assembly GCF_029873635.1). Lineage (NCBI taxonomy): Eukaryota > Viridiplantae > Streptophyta > Magnoliopsida > Santalales > Ximeniaceae > Malania > Malania oleifera. Next base: position 107,027,776 of record NC_080423.1, on the reverse strand, counting down.
TTTAAAATAAGTACTAATATTCAGTTGAGCATTATTTAATTACTTATTACTTACATTTAATTACTAATTTACTTATTAATATACTAAATTATTGTTTTTTATTTAAAAATTAGCAATTTAACAAATGAAAGATCCCTCAAGTCTTCAACCCTTGTAATAACCAAACACTTATATATCCCACAGCAACAGCTAAAAAATAATAATAATAACCACCCATATGTCAATATCTTTTCTAGACCTTTCCATTAATATTATACTACCACCCCCCCAAAAAAAATATATATATACATATGATCCACTGAGAGGCCTATTGATAAAAGACTACACAAGGGGATTACTTTTTTTTTTCCCTCCAAAACCTCATTATATGATAAAATTGTACTTAAAATTTCTTAAAACAAGGTTCAAGATTTTTTTTCGCTTTTATTTCTTTGAAATTAAATATTAAAACCCAAACCATTGTCCAACCCTCAAAAGTAAAATTTGCTCCAATCTTTCTCCTGCCTAAGGTAACAACAAGCCATTCTAATTCATTAATGGACTTGATAGTAACGAAAATTTGATGCATTTTAAAAACACTATTTATGTAATTTCTCTTTTGATGAATCGATTTAGTTTTATATTTGTGTAGTGTATACATACAAGTATTTTTTTCCTAAATAAAGTAGATAAATTTGTTTCTTGTTTAACTTTCATCATTATTTTTTAGGAAACAATAACTCTTCTACTTTTTGAAGTGTTAAATCAACAATTTCATTCAGTTAAAAACTTAGAATGCACCCAAAATGTTGAAAGAAGAAAAACTACAACATGTATGAAGAAAAATTGGTATTAAATACATATTAAACGCTGTTTCCCATCTATAATCATATTTTTTTTTTTAATAAACAGTGATTTAAAAACAAGGTGCTTACATAAAAATTTTATGTCTCAACTCCAATAACTGCATAATTAACTCAACAACCTGTACATAGAATGCAAGGAATGCAAGAAACTGCGAGCTTTTTAAATTTTTATTGAATCTAGTATTGGCAGCAGCTAATTAAAAGAGGCCTACAGCTAATGTTAGACAACATCTGCAAGCTCTAAAAATTTTGTTTTTCAAATTGATTTGTGTGTTGGTTGCTCAGACATTGTACAGGGGAAAAACACCAAAACATCAAAATCTTCCACTTTCCATAGTTGGTGGTTTGGAAAACCAGAACCCACACTCAACATGGCTCTATGCAGCCACTTGGTTCAGTTTAATTACTCTTACACTTTCTAAAGACCGCGACAAGAAAAATAAGGAACAGACAAACTACTCAATTTTTAACTTCTCATTTCCCCACTTCAATTTTCTCCCAATAAAACACAAGTCGGCCTGCGAACGCTTTGGACTCGTGAAGTTGAAGAAAACAGTTTTCATTTTCCATCTCTAATTTTTTAAGGACTTTGATTTTAATTTTTCCAACATTTGCACAGAAATTTTGAAAAAAAAAATGTTACAAATTTTTAAAAAAATAAGGTGACATTTCCATAATTCATTCAAATTTTGTAAACAATAAAGTAAAAACTATGTTTCAAAGCTAAATAGATCACTACAAATGACAGTATGCAGCTACAAAAACATTACCTACGGCAGTACGAGAATCAACGCAACGCGAAGCTGAACGCCTGGCAGGGTTCGGTCGATGCGATAATCTGTAGGGGCAGATAGAAAGAGCACTGAAAGCAGCCATTTTGGCGGACCCACAACAGGAAGCCGAACGACGCGAGAACTCGCACGGGCAGAGGGGGAAAGCATTAGAAGCAGCCATTTTAGTGGCTCTCTCTGCTCGCCGACGAGCTCAGCACAACGTATAGGGAGCGAGAAATCCTAGTTCGCATGCATTTATGGACGTTTCTGAGATTCAAACCGTAAAAAACCTAGAAAACGAGGAGTGAGTTGGGAGCTCGGAGCGGGAAAAATGGAGGGATGGGGAGGGCAGAAGAAGATCTTTGCTTGACGGCTGAGGAATATCTTATCGTTTCGCTCGCAAGTAATGGCAAATGCTTCCACGTGCGTTACACGTGATTTGCTTTTTGTTTGGAATAAAAATATTTACCGTTCTAAATTTAAAGAAGTCATGCTCTAAAGCATAATTATAACTCATTAACCACTTCATACTTGAACCAACATGCTCAACAGGATGATACCAAAAAACCGTAATAATAGAACAAGATATTGGTATCTAACAAAATAGCATTAAAAGACATAATAAAATTTGATATGCCCTAAATATATCAGTGCCAAAGTAGAAGGAAGCCAAAACTTAACATTGATGAGGGCGGTCATTGTCCAAGTCAAATGCTCTACTAAGAGCATTTAGCTCCAATCCAATAATGACTCGAGAGATCCATGCCGGACGTCATAATGGCAGGTCTCCCCAAAAGTCAAATCTCGCCACTATAAAAGGAGGTAACGTGGAAAAGTAAAGGTATCTCATTTTTAAACCATACTTTACTGTTACTTCATACCCCTCAAAGTCAATCCCTGACTTAGATATTGGAGAGATCCTCAGAGTACACCTTGGGTCCTCCAAGCCAATCTTCCCTGCATCCTTTTCAGGTGATTGAGATCGAAAGATTCGTCAGAGGTCATCAACATTTTTATTCAACAACAGTTGGTGCCGTCTGTGGGAATGCTTCTGAGAGGTGCACATCCTACCTTCAATCTCGATTCTTGAAACATAGCAGCAACCACCAATTCCAGATCCGACCCTGCTGCGGGTGATCAGTCACCCCAGTCCGTTCCTTCTGCACCCGGAGACCGTTCGGGAGTGACAAGGGAAGAATTCCTTATCTTCCAAAAGAGAATGGAAGCCTCCTAGAAGAAGATGGAGGACATGTTCAACATGCTCTTACAACAAAAAAGTCATGGAGAACCTGCCTCCAGCCAGCAGCTAGCTGATCCTAACGCACAAGAGAGAGCGGAAGACCCGAAGGAGAGCAATGGAAAAACCAACCCTACAAAGAAGGTGGAGGACACGAACGGCATAGGAGTCAATGAGCAATGATCAAATGAGCTAGAGGAAAGAATAAAAAAGATTAATCAAATAAAAAGGATGATGAAAGAAGGTCGAACCAACCCCTTTTATAGAGAGACTTCGTTAAAGTCATCGGATCCACCATTCACTAAAGAAGCGATGGAGGTTATGTTGCCCAACAAATTCAAAATGCCAACTTTTGAAAGGTATGAAGGCTCGACTGACCCAATTGATCACCTGGATACCTTCAAGGTATTGATGCAATTGTAGGGCACACTTGATGCCATAATGTGTCGTGCGTTTATTGTCACCTTTAAGGGTAACGCTAGAGCGTGGTACCAAACCCTTAAGCCTGGATCGATCAACTCTTTCTCTGAGATGGAGCAGCAATTCACTAGCCATTTCATTAGTAGTCGAAGGATCTCCAAAACCATGTCCCATCTGATGAGTCTAGTTCAAGGAGAACGGGAGACACTAAAGAAGTCTATACACCGCTTCGTCATAGCAACCATAGAGATTCGCAACCTAGATCATGGGGTGACACTGGCGGCCCTAACCACGGCCCTCCAACCCGATGCCTTCCTATACTCATTAGGGAAGAAACCACCAGCCGACGTGGGAGAGCTTATGGCTAGGGCACACAAATACATCAACTTACAGGAGGTAATGGATACGAGGAGAGACCGAGCCGAATTGAAAAGAAAGGGGGCTAGAGATATCAGCGAATCCTCCAAGGCTGAGAAAAGACAGGAGAGTAGCAAACCACAAAGCGTCTCCAGGGGATCATGACACACTAGTAAGTTTCAATCTTATACTCCCCTAAACACACCTCGCACCAATGTGCTAATGCACATACGAGAGAAGCAATATGTTTCATAGTATAAGCCTATGGGAACACCCTCATATAAGCGAAATAGGTCAAAGTATTATCAGTTCCACAAGGATCACGGGCACGATGCCAAGGAGTGCATTCACCTCAAAAATGAAATCGAGGCCTTGATAAAAAAGGGCATTTGTTAGGGTTCGTGAGAAAAGGGGACCGTCGAAGGGAAGTTCAAGAATGAAAAAAGCCTAATGTAGAGGAGAAGGAAGAGTAGGTCGTCAAAGAGATAGTCGTGATCTTCAGGAGACCCGCCAGTTGTGGAGATAACGGGGGTGCCCAGAAGAGATACGCCAAACAAGTGCTCTTAACAGAGGGAAAGAAGCTGGACTATAAGAAACAAATCAAGAAGACATCGTCACCTTCAATAGGGAAGATGAGAAGGGAATACAACAGCCTCATGATGATGCCTTGGTGGTGTCGCTACTAGTAGCCAACTACAAGGTGAGACGAGTGCTGATAGACAACAAGAGCTCGTCCGACATAATATTCTAGTCGGTGCTCCAAGAGATGAAAATAGGTAAAGAACGCCTAAAATCCATCTCCACCCTATTGGTTAGATTTGGAGGAGACGTGGTACATCCAATGGGCACTATAACGCTCCCAATGACAATGGGGACATCCTCACAACAAATCGCCTTGATGACGGACTTCTTGGTGGTTGATCGTCCATCAGTTTACAACATCATAGTGGGCCGCCCATCGCTTAACGCAACCCGAGCCGTGACATCCACTTACCATTTAAAGGTAAGATTTCCTACCTCACATGGGACTGAGATGATTTAAGGAGATCAGTCAACATCCCGAAATTGTTATGGGATGGCACTAAAAGGCAAGAATGAGGCACGGAAGGCCCTGACCGTCGAAAACTTGGAGGTAATAGGAGAATATCCACAAATTGGCACGCTTGACGAAGACCTAATGGATATTCCCATAAACAATGATTAGGAGAAGTGTGTCCATATTGGAAGTTGCTTATCAGACACTTTGAAAAATGGAATTGAGCAGATTGCTAAGTGAGTTTGTGGGCATCTTTGCCTGATCGGCCGATGACATGTCGAGGATTGACCCTGCGATCATGGAGCACAGGTTGCAGGTAGACCCTAACCACAAACCTGTCAAACAAGAGAAGAGGAGCTTCACGCTGGAGTGGGTCAAGGTGATAGGTGAAGAGGTAACAAAGCTAGTAAATGCAAGGTTCATCAGGGAAGTCAACTATCCTGAATAGCTCAGTAATGTGATATTGGTAAAGAAGTCAAATGGAAAGTGGCAGACGTGCATTGATTTCACGGATTTACATAAGGCATGCCCAAAAGATAGCTTTCCCCTTCCTCGTATCGATCAATTGGTAGACTCGACATCTGGACACGAGCTCCTTAATTTCATGAATGTGCATGCAGGTTACAACCAAATCCCAATGCACCCAAGAGACAAAGAGAAAACTTCATTCATCATGAAAAGGGGGCTTTACTGTTATAGGGTTCCCTTCGGGCTAAAAAATGCAAGGGCAACGTATCAGAGGCTAGTAAATAGGATATTTAAATATTTGCTCGGGAAAATTATGGAGGCATACGTTGATGACATGATTGTGAAAAGCCTGAAAGCAGAGAAGCACTACAAAGATTTAAATAAGGCATTTGAGCTGCTGTGCAGGTATCAAATGAAGTTAAACCCTTCTAAATGCGTATTTGACATCTCTGCAGGGAAGTTTCTAGGTTCATGATACACACAGAGGAATAGAAGCTAACCTTGACAAGATACGAGCACTGCTAGAGATGAAGGCTCCTCGAACCAAGAAGGAGATTCAAATCTTAACCGAAAGAATTGCCTCACTCAGTAGGTTTATCTCCTGTTCGGGAGATATGAGCTTACCCTTCTTCAAGGCATTGCGGAAAAATGGAGGATTTTAATTGGGAGAAGAACAAGGTAAGTGTAATGACCCGGGAATTTAAATAATTAGAAAATCTAATAAATGAAATGGATTAATGGATAATGAACGAAAAAGGAAAGAAATTAGAAGGAAAAGCAGGCCTCATCGACGAATGTCCTGTATTCGTCGACGAATGTCCTTCTAAGCTCGTCGACGAAGGCTGTTTCTCGTCAACGAAGAAATCCCGAGAGAGAATTTTGGAAACCCTGAATTTCGTTGACGAAGGTATCATCTCTTCGACAAAGACTCTACAGTGCCTCGTTGACAAATCAACGTGTCTCGTCGGTGAAGCCCTGCCTATGAATAGGTTGTTCTTCATTTTCAGCGTGAAATCTCGTGAACTCTCTCCTCTCTCTCTCTCTCTCTCTCTCTCTCTCTCTCTCTCTCTCTCTCTCTCTCTCTCTCTCTCTCTCTCTCTCTAAAACAAAGCTCCAACCTTCTCTCTTCGATTTCGGGCCGATTTTGACCTAGTTTGACAATTCAAAACCGTCAGGAGGTTTGTGGGATCATTCTCTTCAAGGATGTATGAGCTGATCGTTGGATTGTAAGGTTTGGGAAACATCCCAAAATCAAGGTAAGTGAGTTATTTTGGGTTTTCCTTAACGAATAATGTTATATGGAGCCTAAGAAATAGTAAATAGGTATTTTTCTTAAGATCTGAGTTAATTGGAATTTATTTTGATTAAGTTAGGATTTTTGGATTCAGCGTCCAAGTGAACATTGTGGGTATCGGTTCGAGGATCTCACAGGCATAGTTTGAAGTCAGGTAAGGGGGAAATTTATATATTAAATCAGGTTTTTTATGAATTAAAATGAATTATATGCTATTTATGTATATATGTTTATATGTGGGTTTAAAATACCAGTCATGAAATTTATGTCTTATGAGCTTAGGAATGCTTATATAGCTATGTATATGTGAAAATAATTGAATGAAAGTGAGAAAGTATTTTTCTAAGGAATTAAATGTATTTTCAGTATATAAATGTTAATTATGGGTTGGCTTATTTTGTAAGAAATGTATATGAAATTTTACTTCAAAAATTGTGTGGCACGAGATTCTGTGCAAATATATGTTAGATATACGAGATGCAAGTTAAGTAAGTAAAGCTTATGAATAAAATATGATATGGACAATGTTGCTTGTATATGTTAAATGCAACCATGTAAATGTAAGACAGCTGAAATGTAACGACCCGAATTTAGAATGGTATTTAAATAATAAAGATAGGGAAATAGAGATCGGAAATAGAAGGAAGTCATCGACCTCGTCGACGACATTGAATTTTGGAAGGGCTAAAATAGGGGTTCAGCAGGATTTAGTCGACGAACACAGGGTTTCGTCGACAAAGTCTTTAAGAATTTCGTCGACGAACACATTGCTTCGTCGACGAGAAAATATTGAGAGGGGTTCTGAGGCAGCCTGAATTTCGTCAACGAATACAGGGTCTCGTCGACGAAATTTGTGAAGGACTCGTCGATGAAGGTCGGGCTCGTCGACGAATCTCGCTGCTTTATAAATATGGAAATCCAGGAAATATCTCATTTTTTTAAGAAGCATCTCTCTCTCCTCTTCAGCCCTCTCACTCTCTCTCTTCAATTTTGGGCTGGTTTTACGCTGGATCGAAGATCTGAGGCTACCACGACGCTCCTGGTGAAGTTCCCTCAAAGTTTGCCGGAGCGGATCGTCGGGAAAACGGAGTTGAAAATCATCCCTTAGTTGAGGTAAGGCATTTTAAGCCAAATTAGACTTCATGGTAGTTATAGAAATTGACGTACGCATGAAAATACTGATGTTTAATACTGGGAGTTTTGAGTTTCAGGGTGTTGATCAGGAACTCATACAGGGGTTAGCCTAGGATATTTGGGGGCTTTCTCAGTAGGGGCTTTCTCAGTAGCCAAGTAAGGGAGTAAACTAAGGCAATTCTTTTCCATGCAAACTATTATTGATTATGAGTAAATTTATTTTCAGAAAAACATATGATATATTCGTTTATTATGAATGAAATGTATGATTGGGAAAATACTGCTATGATGCTTAAAAGTATATGTATATATGAGATGTCAGAAAATCATGATTTTAAAATATGAAGTATGACTTTTAATAAAGCATATGTGGCATGAATATTATTTTACTTAAAATGAGATATGATATGAATGCTTTTACGAGTAAAATATAATTTCAGGTATTTTGGAAAGATGGGTTATGTTATATTGAGTTGACGAATACATGATAAATGAGTTATTTTCAAATGTAAATACCTGAAATGTATTTGGCGCGAGGCCATACTTATGTTATCGGCACGAGGCCATATTTATATGATTTTGGCACGAGGCCATGTATTTATGTTATCGGCACGAGGCCGTATTGATATTTTTGGCGCGAGGCCATATTTACTATGATTTTGGCACGAGGCCATACATATGATTTCGGCGCGAGGCCGTATCTATGTTTTCGGCACGAGGTCGTAATGATATTATGTATGATAATTTATTATATGTTATCACAACCAGGATGTTAGTTTAGTTCACACCAGGAGCTCGGTACTGTAGCTATGGGTAGTTCAGATTTTGGCACGAGGCCATATTAGTGCTAACCATTTCACGAGGGGATGGGAGATGGATAGTCGATGTGGCTTTCAGTAGAGTGTGGACGTCCACCTGACAGTCTGGACCAGGGTGTGGCGAGCCCATCGTACTTATAGACATATTTGATTCGGCAGTGGTCAGCCAGCCATTGTCGGGTCCCGCCTTCGGGCTGCATAACCCGTCATGGGGGGTAATACATGACATTAGCTAGCTATTCATCATAGGTGTATATTTTTAGTACTACAGTTACAACAGATGTTTTATGTATGTTATTACGAGTTATAACAGATGTTTATGTATGTTATGATTTATTAACGAATATGAAAATACATGATTATCCAGTATGATATTATGATTATTTCCAGAGCTATGAAATGTATGGTATATGTATAAGCATCTTAAATGTTCATGTTGGCACACAGCTGTATTTAGTTTACTCTCCCTTACTGAGAAGTGTCTCACCCCCAACATTAATATATTTTTTAGGAAACCCATAGAGACCGGCGGGTCAGGGCCGCCGTTGAGTGATTGGTGCTTTCCTACTATAGGGGTAAGCCCTGAGCTAGGACTAGGAGATTTTGTTACATAGTCCTAGTATTATTTTGACTTTTTGGAGATTGTACATATGAACAGTATATTGATGTTAATAGAAAGCTCTGGTATTATGTTTTATGGATGGATGTATGGATTTTTATGTTTACTGCTGCTAGGTTTTCCCCTGTGTATAACAGGTATCCTTGTTACCCACGGGCTCGGGTTGACCATTTCATTTATTATGTGATATTTATGTATATAAATTGAGGGATGTTACATGAAAGACAACCATGTTAGCAGATCTAGCACACTTTTGTGTAGACTAACTGATGATAGGAAAAAGGAGTTATAGACTAACTAATAATGACTAAAGACCAGTTGTAGTACGAAGTAATGAAATGAAATGTTATGCAATGAAATGACGATGAAATGGCAATGAAATGAAATGACAAATGTGAACGATGTAAATGGGAAAGAGTCACTTAAAGTGAAACGAAATGCAAAGTTAAGTTATGAACGTGAATGAATGTGCATGAATGTATAATGACAGAAAGGAATGATGTATTATAATATTAGAAGTATGTATGTACGTAGAACATGTTATGATTGGGCAAACTCTTCGCTTGAGGGCTTGTTGAGAAAGGCGAGGGCACTAGTAGCTTCAGATGTGGTAGTAGCTGCATAACGTACTAAGGCAGAGAGAACCTACTTATATGGGCGGGTAGATTTTCCTATCCTTAGGGCTTTTGCCAGTAAACTATTGTTGAATGTGTGAGTACGAGATTAAACTAGCACTTGAGGGCATACTGAGTAAGGTGAGTGCCCTGGTATGCTTTAGTTGTGACCTTGGGGTTACCTAAATATCAGAACAGAGGGGTGCTACTTGTAGGGGCGGGTAATCACCCCTATCATTGGGTAATCTCATAGGTTAAATATTTGCATGTGTTTGTGTAGGTTTAGAAAATGATTTCAATGCTATGTAATGATTTGCAAATGTATTTTAAAATATTATCTATATACCTCATGTTAGCCACACGCTGTTTTAATATGGATATTTCTTCCCTTACTGAGATGTGTCTCACCCGAATATGAATGTTTCTTTTTCAGGACATCCTCAAGGTCGAGCCTAGAGAGCTCGAGGGTATTTAGCGTTTTTGAGGACTATAGAAATAGGGTATATGTTGATAATATTTTGGGAATGGAAATGTTTATGTTTTATGTCATTATGTTTTAAGTTTGTGGAGAAAAGAATGTTTGTAAACATACTGGAATGTTATGGAGTATGTATTTATGGAAATGCTGGTGATGGATGGTTTTTATGGATTTATAAATAGGAAATAGAAAACTCTGGTATTATGGAATGTTGGTATTATAGAACTAGGTTTATGGAGATTATGGTTATGTTTTCAGTTGCGTATGTATATTATAGATTATGGATTATTAGGATAATACAAGGTCTAACGCACCAGACCCGGGTTTAGGGGTTCGGGGCGTTACAGTAAAGCCTTTGAACAACTAAAGCAGTACCTTCCCCCCCCCCCCACTGTTTGTTGGAAATGGTGTGATCCCAAGAGAGGGGTGAATTGGAGATTTAAAAAAATTTCGGTTAATTTAAATGTTTCGCTAATTTGCTGCATATCATATCTCATTAAATATTAAACGTGTGTATATAAAAAAATTAAGTTATTCGATTCATGCATACATGCGTATCTCATTCAAAGTAAATGTGTGCATGCAACTAAATATAACAGAAAATAAATAAGCATACACATACTGAATTTAAAGTGCAGTGATTTAAATGAGATAAGGAGAGAGAAACACAAGATTTGTTATCGAGATTCGCTCAAATCAGCCTACGTCCCCACCTTGGGGATACCCCCTGAGTATTCTATTAAACCTGCTCACTTAACCGGGCGGAGCAAAAGCCATTTACATCCTCTTCTTACGGGGCGAGGAAAACCCAGCTCAATTACTAGGTTGACCCGAACTAGTCTTACTTACGGGGTTAAGATTGCCCAGTTCAATTTTCGGGCTAAATCGAATCAGTCTCATTTATGAGGTTGAGACTTTCCAATTCAATTAATGGGTTGAATCCAACCAGTACATTAAAAAAAATTTTGTAAATGAAAATGCTTCTGAAAAATATAAGCAGAAGTGTACACAATAAAGCTTGAATATGCACATTTGAATGATATGAAATATGCTTAGGGAGTAAGGGTGTTTTACTAAAAATAATATTTTCCATCTATGAACAAGATATATATGATAATCACATAAAGATTCAAATTCTATAAAAAAATTTCTCCAAAAGTATTTATCAACCAAATAAACGGGAGAAACTCCAAAATTTACCCTCAAAGTGATTTTCTAAAAATATGAGTTTAGGTGAGAGCAAATGCACTTTGATAAAATAAAAGCCCAATTAAAATGAATACACTCTTTCAAATAATTTTCGAAAAGTAACAAAGAGTGTTGGGAGAGTATAAAATTTACCCCATAAAAGATTTTGCAATAAAAACATGTTTTGGGGAAACTTTGATTAGGATAAAAATTAGAGAGAAAATGGGTTAATCAAAGTTGTTAATTTGAGTTATGAAAGGGGTATATGTTGTAAAAACCCCAAAAAGGGTTATAGAAGATTAGTAAAGTGATTCAAAAAATAAAATAAAATAAATTAATAATAATAATAATAATTAATTAAATAATTACTTAATTAAACGGATTTATAAAAAAAAATTAATTAAAATTAATTTTTATATTTATTAATAAAATATATTATTATTATTATTATTATTAAACTACCTGAAGCTTAAAGCTTCGGGTAGATTCTTGAAGTGAAATTGGCATAGCCCCCCCCCCTCTTCCAATCTTCTTCTTCATTTCTTTTCTTTTTTTTTCTTTTCACGCGCAGCACTGAAATCTCTCTCTCTCTCTCTCTCTCTCTCTCTCTCTCTCTCTCTCTCTCTCTCTCTCTCTCTCTCTCTCCTCTCATTCTCTCTCCCTCTCTCCTTGATTTTGTGATGATTTTCGCCCGATCGAAAATCCGAAGATACCACTGGACTCTATTCGCCGCTACCGTCATTTCTACCAGAGCGGATCGGTGGTAGGAGCGGCGTAGGTATATTCCCTGGGGTAAACCATTTTCTCATTTTTCTTTAATTTCTTGCAAAATATAAGCCCAATCGACGAACGGACACCACCACGATAATTTAGGGATGATTCTCTACAAGTCTAGCGGAACGGAATTCTCGTGGGGGTGTCGGGCAAAAATCCCAAATTTGGGGTACGGGGGTTATTAAGGGGTTTACTTTAATTAATTAGCATTAATTTAGAAATGCTAAAATATTGAGCATCTGAGACTGAAGTAGGATTTCTGAAATTTAGGGCTCGGGTGAACACCGTGGGTGTAATTTTGAGACCCGCAGGAAAAATTTAAAAAATTAAGTGGAGATGTTAAATAATAGTTTAAATATTAATTTGAGATATATGGAGCCTAGGGAAGGCTAGGTGAGTATTATTTTGGAGAAATAGATTAATTAATCTGAGGAAAATATAAATTGCAGTAGTTAAATTTCGGGCGCCAAGGGCGTAAGATTTGGGTCCTAATGAATTTCTCAGTAGTCAGGTAAGGGAATAAACTAAAGCAGTTATTTTCCATGCAAATTATTATTAATTATGAGTAAATTTATTTTCAGAAAAGCATATGCTATTTGTTTATTATGAATGAAAGGTGCGATTGGGAAAATACTGTTATGATGATTAAAATATATATGTATGTATGAGATGCTGAAAAATCACGATTTTAGAATATGAAGTATGACTTTTAACAGCATATGTGTGGCATGAATATTATTTTATGTGAAATATATTATGATGTGAAAGATTTTACAAACAAACCATGATTTCAGGTATTATGAAAAGATGAGTTATGTTGTGATGAATTTGACGAATATATGATAAATGATTTATTTTCAGAATATATATTGTGATGAATTTGACGAATATATGATAAATGATTTATTTTCAGAATATATATATACCTGAAACGATTTTGGCGCGAGGCCATGTATTTATATTATCGGCACGAGGCCGTATTTATGCATGATTTCGGCACGAGGCCGTAATTACTATATTTTCTGCACGAGACCGTAATGATGTTATATATATGATCATGTATTATATGTTATCACAACCAGAATGTTAGTTTAGTTCAGTTCAGGGGCTCGGTACCATAGCTATATTGTAGATCAGATATCTACGTCAGATTAGTGCTAACCATCCCACGAGGAGATGGGAGATGGATAGTCGATGTGGCTTTCAGTAGAGTGTGGACGTCCACCTGACAGTCCGGACCAGGGTGTGGCAGGCTCATCGTACTTATAGACATATTTGACTCAACAGTGGTCGGCCATCCATTGTTGGATCCCGCCTTCGAGCAGCACAACCCGTCATGAGGGGTAATACATGACACCAGCTAGCTATTCATCTTGGGTATTTGTTTTTAGTATTTATGTATGATATGACTTACTAGAAAATATGAAAGCATGTGATTATTCAGTATGATATAATGAACGTTTACGAAATCTGAAATGTACAGTATACGTATAATTGCATTAAATATTCATGTTGCCACACAGCTGTATTTAGTTTATTTTCCCTTATTGAGAAGTGTCTCACCCCCAAACTTAATTAATTTTTCAGGAGCTCCTGAGAGACCGACGGGTCAGGGCCACCATTGAGCTAGTGAGATTACCCCGTGAAAAGGGTAAGATTTTGTAATAGGGTCAGAGTTATTTTGTGTCTGACTCTAGAGATATTTTGATGTATATGAGGATGTATAGAAGTACAGTTTTATAATGTTATAGAAAGCTCTGGTATTATGTTTTATGATTGGATGTTTGAGATTTTATGTTTACTGCTGCTAGGTTTTCCGCTGTGCTTGACAGGTGTCCCCGTTACCCACAGGTTCGGGTTGACCATTTGATCTATTATGTAACATTTTATATTAAGAAATTGAGGGACGTTACATATATAGACTCAGGGAAATTTTTTACCATTGGGGACACGCTTGGAATTATTAAAAAAGTTTAATTAATTTTTAACCCTAATTACCCCAGTTAAAAATGAGCAACTCGAGAGTTTCGAGCGTCTAACCTGAAGTTCGGTCGCCCGAATAGACACAAAAGAAAAAGCGAGTTTTTGAGGTTCGGGTGCCTGAAAATATGTTCGAGTAGCTGAACCGAAGACGATTTCAAAAGATTTCGGTTCGGTCGCCCGGTCTAAAGTTCAGTTTACCGAACGTACATGTTTGGTTGCTTGAGGTGGATTTGAACGTGAAGTTCGGGTGCCTAGGGAAGGTGAAAAATGACTGCATAAAGGTTCAGTCGCTCGGGGACGCTTAGTTCAATTTGGTTTGGTCGCTCAAACCAAGTCAAACTTGTTTACTAGTTAACCATTTGGTCGATCGAGGCGTTTTCAACGCACACATTTCGGTTACCCGAAGCCCTTTCACACTTACGATTTTGTCATGATTTTTAGCAAAATTATGTGCAGGGACTTAGGGTCAATCTAAGTTATAGGCATTTTAATTTATCCTAAAAAACCTGACGTCGGTCGACTGACTTAAGGTATGTTTACAGTTCCATCTGAGCTTACATTCATATCATGCAGGATGAATGCAGTTATTACAAACCAAATTAAAATCAAATGCAATTACAACACAAAACATGTCTTCTTTTTCTCCTTTGCTCTTTGACTTCACAGAATACACCAATTTTGAGCTTTAAGACCAGCATTGGCTTCCATGTTCTCTTGATCTTATGTGTGACCTGAAATGTACCTGTTTATGCACTTAACAACACATATAAGAAACTTGCGGTTTGTCATTATCAAAACCAAGGATCGAACTCAAAAAGCCAACAATCTCCCCATTTTTTATGATGATAAACGCATTAGAGCAAAATGGGTACAACCTAAAAAGGCTCCCCCTAAAAGTGTGCATAATTGAAAATATGTAACATCCTCAAAATTCTATCCATTATATATATATATATATATATATATATATATATCCATACCTAAGCAGCGGGAACATAAATCATACAACCATTCACATATATATACCATACAATACCAAAATCCAGTGTATATTCACCATAGCCATACAAGACTAACCCCTCCAGAATCATCTACCCAAAAATATACACAACTCTGTCAAAAACTAACCCTATAACCAGGGTAATCAACACTCTCTCTATCCGCGAGCTTGATCTGTTCACCTAACTGGCTCACCTGAAAAATGTTAAATTAATAGGGTGAGTCGACGTTCAGTAAGTGGAAATATGCTATTACTAGTGTGTGGCAACTAAGTTAAAAGTACTTTTAAATAGTAATTGAACTGTAATGAAATGAATAATATATAAAGCATATCTTTCTTTCATAATTTAAAATATACTGTATCGTCTATATTTTCTACTTTTCATACTGATAATACCATACTATACTTCTCATATACTATAAAACTGTATACATATACATAATTGTGCTTTATCCCTGAAACTTTGTACGTTATGATTTGACCCCTCATGACAGGGTTGTGCGGCCCGTTGGCGGGACTTAACCTGGTCGGCCCTCCAGGTAAGTCATCATACTCTACACTACCTCAACCCAGCCAAACTGCATCCACTCCTAAGCACGGTACTGGCTACTACCTCGTCTAACCGGCCCCCTCAACCCAGCGTACTAGGGAGCTACATCCACTCCGAGCACAGTTAGACGGTACACACACATTATCTGAAATATGTGGTTGCACTCTATCTGTATATAGGAACGATACCGTTCTCTGTAACTGTATCTGTCTGTAATCTTTCCATATGGATCTGATACTATATACATATATACATATATACTCTTTTATTGTTTTCATCATGTTCCCCAAAATTACCATAACGTTATCTTTATGTACTATAAATACTGTAAGCTCTGTATACTGTATCTGTAGCATCTTGATGCTACATCTGTATATCTATCTGTATACTCTGTCTATATACTCTGTATGTTATAGTAATGGGAAAACATGGCATGCTATAACACTGTACATACTGTTCTGTATAAAACTGTAATATATACACTGATCTGAGTAAAACTGTATACATGTATATGTATATATATATATATATATATATATATCTATATATATATCTGTATCATGAAACCATTCGTATAAAAGCTGTATATGCATGTAAATTTCTCTGTATAATCTCTGGGCATTCAGTATAGTATGATACATTATAAAAGCTATATAAATTATTTATCATATGAAAATCTACTCAGGCCACACAAGCATTTAAATTCATATTCTATAAATACTATATAATAAACTGGTATAAATATGTGTCCATGAAATCTCTAATAGCATTATGAAAACTCCTAGCATAACATATTTCCCTTACCTTAACTTTGAAAAGCCCCTATAAAATTCTAACTCTATATCCGCAAGGTTTCTAACTCAACAACCTGAAAACACAATCTTCCAGAACAAAATATCAGTATTTTCTTACCTACAACATTTCTCATAACTGAGGGAAAGACAAATACTGAATAAAATGTCTTACCCTGAGATTGAGACGAAATCCAAATCGACTTTTCCAACGATCAGCTCTAGCAGACTTGTAGAGAACTTCGCCAGGAGCGTAGTGGTAGCCTCAGTTCTTCGATCCGGTAAGAAACAGGCCCGGAAACAAAGAGAGAAGTGAGAGAGAGACGTAGAGAAAGAGAGAGAGGAGAGAGAGAGACAAGCGTTGTAAATGGATAAAAATTTGGGTTTTTCACTATTTATACTGCTAGATTCGTCGACGAGACACGTCACCTCGTCGATGAGTCCTTCATTAAATTCATCGATGAAACCCTGTATTCGTCGACGAAATTCAGAGCATCCCATATCCATCTCTCGATATTTTTTCATCGACGAACCCCTGTATTCGTCGACGAATTCTGACAATTTCTTTGAAATTATTATTATTATTATCTCCAAAATGCGATGTCGTCGATGAACGCAGAGCGTTCGTTGACGAAGTCTACGGTCTCCTTCTGTTCATGTTTCCATTTTTTTTTCTCTTTAATATTTAAATCTCAGTATTTTTTGGGTCGTTACAAAATATACGCAGTAAAGTTCAAGCATATTAAGATAGAAGACAATACAAATGATTATGCATTTAATTTTAGCATTAAAACACACACTCACACAATTTTTCCTATGATTTGCCCCTAACAATTTCACTTTCGGTCATTATTATTTTGCTCGAATATATTCTCCCCCTTTTAGCATCAGTAAAAAAGGTTAAGTTAAGTAGAAAAGTTTGATCATTTAAAACAAACTTAATAAAGAGAACTCCTGTAACAACCCGAATAAAAATAGTATTTAAATAATAAAGAGGAATGGAAATGGAAACAGTAATAGAATGAGGAAGTCGACTTTGTCGACGAACACGAAGCGTTCGTCGATGACATTGCATTTTGGAAGGAAAAAAAAAATCAAAAGGAATCATCAAGGCTTCGTCAACGAGGGCTTAAGAAAATTCGTTGACAAAGACTAAATTTCGTCGACGAAGAAATACCGAGAGAGTTTTTGAGCTGACTGAATTTCATCGATAAGGATTGAATTTCGTCGACGAAATTATTGAAGGATTCGTCAATGAATGACGTGGCTCGTTAACGAATTCAGTTCTATAAATAGAAAAATCTGGATTTTTAACTTCATTATTAAGCAACCTTCGCTCTCTCTCTCCCCCCTTTGGTCCTCTCTCTCTCTCTCATCGATTTTGGGCCAGATTTACGCTGGTTCAACATTCCGAAGTCACCACGACGCTTCTAGGAAGTTCTCTCCAAATCTGTCGGAGCGGATCGTTGATGAAAGCAAGTTGGAAATCATCCCTGAGTTGAGGTAAGGATTTTTAAGCC
This sequence comes from Malania oleifera, assembly GCF_029873635.1. Lineage (NCBI taxonomy): Eukaryota > Viridiplantae > Streptophyta > Magnoliopsida > Santalales > Ximeniaceae > Malania > Malania oleifera. The sequence goes on along the minus strand of NC_080423.1, from coordinate 107,009,877 downwards.
AAATTTGGTCTTATGACAGTTATAGGAAATGATGTACACGTAGAAATACTGAAGTTTAATACTAGAAGTTTTCAGTTTCAAGGTATTGATCAGGAAACCCTACGGATATGAGATTAGAGTTTATAGGGGCTTTTCTCAGTAGTCAGGTAAGGGAATAAGCTAAAGCAGTTACTTTTCACGCAAATTACTATTATTTGTGAGTAAATTGATTTTCGAAAAATATGTATGATATTAGTATATTATGGAATTAATGCACTTTTGGAAAAATACTGTTAGTATGTTGGAATGAGTATATACGTATGAGATGCCAGAAATCATGATTTCCAAATGCAATGAATAGTTTTAATGCAACAACTGTGTGGTATGAATATTATTTTACGTGGAAAAATATTTTGATATGATAATGATGTAAATGCAGTATGATCTGAGAAGTTATGAAGGTAAACAGTACATTATGATTCTTATAAATGCATGATAAAATGATTATTTTCAGAATGACGTATTTATGTATTATATCGGCGCGAAGCCGTAATTATGATATGATCAGCACGAGGCCATAATTATGATATGATCGGCGCGAGGCCGTAATTATGATATGTTCGGTACGAGACCGTAATTATGATATGTTTGGCACGAGGCCGTAACTATGATATGTTCGGCACGAGGCAGTAATTATGAAAGATGCTATATAACCATGTACTATATGTTATCAGAACCTGAATGTTAGTTTAGTTCAGTTCAGGAGCTCGGTACCGTAGCTATATAGATCAGATATCTATGTTCAGATTAGTGCTAACCACCCCACGAGGGGATAAGAGATGGATAGTCGATGTGGCTTTCAGTAGAGTGTAGACGTCCACCTGGCAGTCTGGACCAGGGTGTGGCCGGCTCATCGTACTTACAGACATATTTGATTCGGCAGTGGTCGGCCAGCCATTATCGGGTCCCACCTTCGAACTGCACAACCTGTCATGGGGGGCAATACATGACATTAGCTAGCTATTCATCCTGGGTATGTTTTCAGTATTATCAGTATAACCGATGTTTTATGTACGATACGACTTACTAGAAAATATGAAAGCATGCGATTATTCAGTATGATATGATGAATGTTTACGAAAATATGAAATGTATGTATATATATAATTGCATTAAATGTTTATGTCGTCACACAACTGTATTTAGTTTATTTTCCCTTACTGAGATGTGTTTCACCCCCAACATTCATTAATTTTTCAGGAGACCCTGAGTGACCGGTGGGTCGTGGCCATCGTTGAGTTAGGGATATTACCCCGTTATGAGGGTAAGATTTTTGTACTAGGGTCAGAATTATTTTGTGTTTGACCTTAGAGTTATTTTGATGTTTATGAGAATGTATAAAAGTACAGTATTATGATGTTGTAGTTAACTCTGGTATTATACTTGATGAATGGATGGTTTCAATTTTATGTTTGTTGTTGCTTAGGTTTCCGTTATGATTGACAGGTGTCCCCGTTACCCACGGGTTCGGGTTGACCATTTTATCATTATATTACATTTTATGTTAAGGAAATTGAGGTCGTTACAACTCCCCCCTTTTAAAATAATTTTTATTTTTCTTATTGAAACTCTCCCTCTTTTTGGCCTAAGATTTGGGCATAGAAAATCATTCTTACATTTTCTGAAAAAAACATGGCAATAAAGCACACAACAGTATAACTGGTCACTAAGAGATTGAAATCCACATAACAAACAAGATCAGACCAGGATTATCCAAAACCATGACAATTTAAATATATCATAAGACCCATGAAAGATTTGAGTTCAACACACACGACATATAATAGCAAATGTAAGTTTGAGCATAAAAGTTGTCTAATTAGTTCACATGCAATTCATGAATAATCCATGAACAAGTTATGCAACACCTTTAAAAAGAAATTTCATGACAAATAATTTTAAAACAAGATAGTGTCATGAAGCATAAAACACACAAGCAAGATATAGATATATTCTATATGAGTTTAATTCTTGCTTTTATAAATGCATATATATATATATATATATATATGTATGCGTAAAAATATATATCTCCCCTTATGATTTGCGATAAGCCCTGGGGGCTTATGCTTGTTGAAAATGAAACTTTAATTTAAACTCAAGCAAACGTTATTTTTCTGGTTTATCATTTCAGTACAAATCACAAAGTACCAGTAAAAACCACCATATAGATCCAAAGACATTAAATAAATTAAAAAAAATTGATCATATGGAAAAACGAAGAATTGTGGCAAACACAATATTTTCATTTATGATATTCAATAAAATATTATAGTAAAGCACATGCCACAAAGAATTAACACAGATCTAAGCGAAAAATTTGGTAAGCATAACAAGATAGAGATTTAAAGAAAAGATGTTCCCCCTATCAATTTTGAATACGTGCTTTGTAACGACCTCCTTATAAAATAAATTCTAAAATCTTCTCTCATATTTTATATTAAAATAATTTCCTACACAGCGGAAAGCAAATAACATGAAACACAACCTTATATATATACAATACCAGAGTGTCTAAATATTCCACAAATATTACATATTTCACTGTACTCTCAAAAACTACTCTTACTAATACCAGAGTTAACAAAATTGAACCCCAAAGCACTCACCCTCAAAAAGGGCAAACTAATAGCTCCTCTATTTGCGAGCCTGCTCCGCTCGCCCAACTGGCTCACCTGAAAAATAATTCAACACTGGGATGAGCCAAAGCTTAGTAAGACGAAACATGCTATCACTAGTGTGTGGCAATTGAGATGTGAATCTGCAAAGATTAATCCGAGATAAGAGTAAAACAAATAACTAAAACTGAAAATGTTGATACTACATAACATATTATAAAACCTTTAACTACATAATTTAATATGTCAAACTATATGAAATTACTTTTCATAATAATATTACTATTTCAAAAAATCTGATAATACTATAATATCTGAGAATATTTCCCCGGATGGCAGTATGTCATGATTTATCCCCTCATGACAGAGTTGTGCGTCCTGAAGGCTGGATCTATCCTGGCTGGCCGACCAGGGTAAACCACTCTACTCCTCGGTCAGATCGGCCCTCCTCAACCAATATATGATGGGGAGCTTGTCCACAACTAGGCACAATTGACCTCATACCACTTACTATTTGAGAATAGTGGTTGCACTCTGAATTGAATATTTGTATATCTGTAGCTACGGTACCATGCTCTGCTGTCTGATCCATCAGGGTCTGATACTATATAATACAATTCTATATACAACTAACTGTTTTACCATGATTCTGTAATAATTGTATAAACCATGATGCTATAATAATCTGTAACTACATCAACTGTATTTTTCTGAGATAACTGTAAATCTACCTGTTATGGTGCTGTAAAATTGTAAAATCATGGTATTCTGAAAGATACTGTAAACGCATTTTACTGTCTGTATATTCTGTAAAACATATTTCTGAAAATACTGTATAAACATGTTTTTATACTGTATTCTTACTCTCATGCCACACAATAATTTAAAACACTTTAACCTCAATAATAAATTGCATAAATTTATGCTCTGAATAATAATCCGGTAAAAACATAAACTTCATACTAAAATCATACTAGGTTTTCCTAGCATAGCATGTTTCCCTTACCAAACTATTGAAAAGCCCCTATCGTATACTGATCCTACACTCGCAGGGCTTCCTATTCCACACCCTGAAAACCACATTTTCCAGAACAGAATATCAATATTTCTTAGTCTACATCATTTTCTACAACTGTCATAAGGTCAAAAACTGAATAAAAGGTCTTATCCTAATTTTGGGGAGAAATTCGATTCGATCCCACAAACGATCCGCCCCATCAGACTTAAAGAGAACTCCGCCAGGAGCGTCATGGTGGCCTCAGATCGTCGATCCGGTGATTGACGGAACCGAAATCGAAGAAAGTTGGAAGGAGAACAGTAGGAGAGAGAAAGAGGGAAACACGACGCTGAATTTTTGCTTTTAATCGAGGTTTTACACTATTTATATTGCGGGATTCGACGACGAGCCACATCACCTCGTCGACGAGTCCTGCAGAAAGTTCGTCGACAAACCTACCCCCTTGTCGGCAAATTTCAGACTTCCCAATAATCCTCTCTCGGTATCTTCTCGTCGATGAAGCTTGTCCTCGCCGACGAGGTCCTGCTATACCCTTGTCGACAAATCCCCTGTATTCATTGACAAGGACCAAGGAAAAATTTTCAGTTATTATCCCCAAAGTGCTATATCGTCGACGAACGCAAGTCTGTTGTCTCCTTCTATTTCTTTTTCCATTTCTATCTCTCTTTATTATTTAAATACCATTTTTTTTCAGGTCATTACATGCTTAGAATCTATTAGCAACTTATACCGAAACAAATTTTGAAAGTTTAAGAGTTTAAATAGTATAAGTACTCTTTTTCAGATTTTACTGGATAAATGAATCTCACAAATAAAATGTCCTTAAACACACATGCTCTAAATATCAAGCAATAGGTCTTGCATGGTGTTCATCCATACCGTGAACAATCCATATCAAATAATGATTCAGTAAAGACAGGATATGATGGTCATGTTACGAGAAAAAATTTCAGACTCAAAAAGTAGAAACAATGAAAAATATGAGTCCATGGGTCAGGTGATTCAAATCCTTTTTCAATGATGAGGCTTAAACTCCCCGGTATAGTCTCATGCACACATAAGTGCATGTATGCTCAAGGATGAATTTCATTCAAGCACATTCATCACTTGTTCATCCTTCTAAATATTACTCAGCATGCAAAAGATTATAGGCATTAAGTTCATTCTTCTTAAAAGTGGGGCTTAAGCTCCCTCTGTATATTTGCATGCATACATACTTGCATTAAGTTCAAGTATGATAATCTTTTAAGAACAATCCTCATATTTCATCCTTTCTAAGAATTTCAGTATGCGGCAAATAATAAGCGTTTAGCACACAACATGACATATTGCATTTTAATTTAAATACACAATAGCCAATCAAGGCTATACTCAAGGGTAATGCAATAGGGGATCAAAGAGGATGACACACTTCAAAACATAACGAGAGTGCATAAAATTAAAAACTCCCCCCAAGTCATGCAATTTTCCAAGTTTATGGACCATCATCAAAATATGGTATGTTTAATCGAGAGGATGATGTTTTATCATTTGAGTCTTGAGTGAAAGTGCATAACCAAAGAATTGGACGAAATGGTGTCCACGAATTAGTCCCTCCTAAGACACAAATTAAATGTGTAGTGACCTAGAGGAATTATAATATTTAAATAATAAAAGGAAGGAAGAAAAGGAAATTTAAAAGGGGGACAGCAGGCTTCGTCGACGAACGCGAACGTTGTATATAGGGCTCGTCGACGATGGTGCGTCTTGTCGACGAGAAAATCCCGAGAGGCCATTTTGTACAGCTCTAAATTTCATCGATGAAGGGGAGCACTCGTTGACAAAGTTCCTTCTTGACCTCGTCGACGAGGTGATGTGGCTCATCGACGAAGGCCAGTGTATAAATGGGTAAAAATCTCATTTTTGGCCGAATTCTTGCGCAAACACTCCTTTCTCTCTCTCTCCTATACATCCCTCTTACCTTCTCTCTACGATCTCGGGCCGGATTTACTGGTTCAATGATCTGAAGCCATCACAACGCGCTTGGGAAAGTTCTCTCCAAATCTGCCGAAGTGGATCGTTGGTGGAAGCGAGTTGAAATTCATCCCTGAGTTGAGGTAATACTTTTTATGCCAAATTTGGTCTTTTCATAGTTATAGGAAATGATATTCACATGAAAATACTGAAGTTTAGTTTTGGGAGTTGTTGAATTCAGGGTGTTGAACGAGGAACCCTGCGGGTGTAGGATGAGCGTGTTTTAGGGGGTTTTTTTTTTAGTGTCAGGTAAGGAAATAAACTAAAATAGTTATTTTCCAAGAAAATTATATTATTATTATGTATAAGCAAATTTATCTTCAGGAAGCATGTATAATATATATGAAGAGATTGGTAAAAATGCATGTTTGTGAAAATACTGCTATTATGTTGAAATGTATATATATATATATTAGTATGATATGCCAGGAAATGTGATTTTAGAATGAAATTTACGAATTTACTCAGCTTTGTGTGGCATGAATGTTATTTTTCATGAAAAGTATTATGATATGACAATTTTATGAATAAAACATGTTTTTCAAAGACTATGAAATAATGCAGTACATTATGATGTTTAAATACATGATAAATGGATTACTTAATCAGAATGATATGTATGGAATGTTAGGCGCAAGGTCGTGATTGATAGCCGGCGCGAGGCCGTGTACATGTATGATTTTGGTGCAAGGCCACAAATATAAAAGTAAATGGTGCAAGGCTGTATGTATTTACATTATTACAAAAAATGCTACTAACCTTTTTACGATAAACTGTATATTATCATGTATTATGTATTATTAGAACCCCGATGATAGTTTTGTTCAGTTACAAGAGAACGTACCGTAGCTATATAGATCAGATTACTATGCTCATATTTGTGCTAACCGCCCCACGAGGGGGTGAGAGATGGATAGTTGATGTGACTTTCAGTGTAGAGTTGTAAACGTCCACCTAATAGTCCGGACCAGGGTGTGGCAGACACATCATACTTACAAACATTTTTGACTTGGCAGTGGTCGGTCATCCATTGTCGAGTCCTGCCTTTGGGTTGCACAACCTGTCATGAGGGGTAATACATGACATCAGCTAGTTATACATATTGGGTAGAATTTTAGTATTAATAGTTATAAAATATATTTCATGATTAGTATGAATTATTAGAAATTATGAAAGTATATGATTATTCAGTATGTTTTGATGAATGTTTTCAGGTATATGAAATGTATTGTATATCTATATTAGCATTAAATATTCATGTTGCCACACAGTTGTATTTAGTGTATTTTCCCTTACTGAGAAGTGTCTCACCCTCGAATATTAAATAATTTTCAGGAAACCTAGAAAGACCGACAGTATCATGAAATAATGCCGTTGAGTTACTAGTGTTACCCCATTAGAAGGGTAAGTTTTGTTCTAGGGTCAGGAGATTTTTGTGGGATCCTATATGTGTTTTGATATTTTGAGGTTGTATATGAATACAGTATCACTGTGGATTGTAGTTGGCTCTGATATTTATATTTTATGGTTATGAATTTCTGATTTTACATTTACTGCTGCCTAGGTTTCGCTATGTATGACAGGTGTCCCTGTTACCCACAGGTTTCGGGTTGACTATTTTATTAATTATGTTTTAATATATGATAAGATAAGCAAGTCGTTACAAAATGTGTACATGTCTTCAAAATATATAGCGGTTTGGATTTTACATGTACTAACCTATGCAATTACTGTGCATCCTGGGAAAGGAAATGTGTTGCTTATACTAATCAAAAATTAATCACTAAGTATATCAAACAGTATAAGCGGTCCTTTTAATGCAACTATACTGGTTATTTGTTAAGGCATTTTATCATATGTTCAGTATGGTCTTCTTTATATGTTATTGTGCATGCATTTTTAACTACGAATGAAAATAAATATTGTATTTATCATTCACTCATCATTTCAAAAACATTTGGGCATGTAATAACTAATTATCTTGATACAAGGTTTTATTTTTGGGAAAAATTCTACCGAAATTTTTTGCAGCACGTCTGTAAATTGGACTTTTTTCTCATTTTTCCATGTACCTGAAACCTAATAGATTCAAGCAAGTAATATAAAATAATCTACATCATGCAGATACCATTCAGTTAAAGGCATGTGAGAACCTATATCCACTACCAACGTGCAATTCTCATCAACTGCATCCATCATGCAGGAGACATTTTAGACTAAGCATGCAATCGGGTAGTTCAATCAATATGTCAAATAAAATATAAACTACCCTTTAAATAATGCAAACATTTAACAAGTACAGGATAGTGACATTGAGCTCAAACAACAAATTTAAACAAAAATTCTTTGTTCCCCCTCAGTTATGAATCAAAGAATTTTATATTCAATAACAGTATTTGGTATAACAAAATTTTCAAATATGGGGATGAGCTTTAAGTTCCATTGTGAATTTAGGGCTATATGATATATATAATATTAATTTCCTAAACTTAAAATCTGTGTGATGGACAAGTCATGCTATATTCAAGAGTTTTAAACTTTAAGCAAATGTATAGAATTTAAAAAGATTTAGCAGTTTAAAACATTTCTTCCATTAGAAGGGGATAGCCAGTAACTTCAAATATTCACCAATCATAATGATATACATATATTAGACAAATAGATTGGAAGTGATCACAAAAACCCATGTATTGGCTTGGTTTTCTTTAGTATCATAATAGTGTATACAAAATTTAGAATTTTAAGCACAAAACACTATTTAGAGATTTAAAGCATTATATTCCCTTTATATATTATATTCTAATAAAAATCTTATGAGTATTAAAAAATTCTTTTAAAATACACCTCATAGGATGGTATGTAGTTATCACAAAATTATCATTTGATTTATAACAAAAATCTAACATAAAATGCATCAAGTGAACCATAACATGAACTAACAAATAAATTAGGAGGAGGAAATATATATCTTTGTATTTTACTCCTCCATAATAGTTTATGCTCAGAGTGGTGTCATTCTCTCTCTCAATTTTTCAAAATCCTTATGATTCCCAAACATTTTAGCACATGGAAAGATATAAACTTGCAAAAGCATTAGTGACTAAGGCACAGAAAAAATATGCATGACACACAAATGATATGCATTAAAACACATGATATGCAAATTTAATTCATTTTCAAATTTTGGAAAATTATACATTTTTAAAAATCATTTTTCAATGAGATATGATAACTTTGACAAATACTTTCCAAATCTTCAAATCAATTGATTTTACAAAATTATTTTCAAATTTCAAACCCTAAAATCTACGCAATAAAATCAGGAGAGGATTTGTAAAGACTTGACCCTCAAAATAGGGACACACCGAAATATGAGTCGTTGCAATCTTTATGCAAATAGCGGTTAAGCTTATTATAACCAGCCTCTGATACCAATTGTTGGAAATGGTGTGATCCCAATAGGGAGGTGAATTGGATATTTAAAAACTTTTCGGTTCATTTAAATGTTTCGCCAATTCACCACATATCATATCTCATTCAATATTAAACGCGTGTATGTAAAAAGATTAAGTTATTCAGTTCGTGCATACATGCATATCTTATTCAAAGTAAATGTGTGCATGCAACTAAATATAATAGAAAATAAATAGGCGTACACATACTGAATTTAAAGTGCAGTAATTTAAATGAGATAGGGAGAGAGAAACACAAGAATTTTTATTGAGGTTCGACTAAACCAGCCTACGTCCCCGCCTTGGGCATACCCCCCAAGGATTCCACTGAACCTACTCACTTAATCAGGCGAAGTAGAAGCCGTTTACATCCTCTCCTTACGGGGCGAGGAAAACCCCAACTCAATTACTTGGTTGACCCGAACTAGTCTCACTTACGGGGCTGAGACACCCTAGTTCAATTTTTGGGCTAAACCGAATCAGTCTCATTTATGGGGCTGAGACTCCCCAATTTAATTAACGGGTTGAGCCCAACTAGTACATTAAAACAATTTTTGTACATGAAAATGCTTTTGAAAAATACAAGCAAAAAGATATATATGAAAGGGGTAAGGGTGTTTTACTCAAAATAGTATTTTCAATTTATGAAAAAGATATATATGATAAGCACATAAAGATTTAAATTCTATAAAATATTTTCTCCAAAAGTATTTATCAACCAAATAAACGGGAGAAACTCCAAAATTTACCCTCAAAATGATTTTCAAAAAATATAGGTTTAGGTGAGAGCAAATGCACTTTGATAAAATAAAAGCCCAATTAAAATGAATATACTATTTCAAATGATTTTCAAAAGGTAACAAAGAGTGTTGGGAGAGTATAAAATCTACCCCATAAAAGATTTTGCAATAAAAACATGTTTTGAGAGAACTTTGATTAGGATAAAAATTAGAAAGAAAATGGGTTAATCAAAGTTGTTGATTTGAGTTATGAAAGGGGTATATATAGAATTAGGGAAAATTTTGACCGTTGGGGACATGCTTGGAATTATTAAAAAAATTTAATAATTTTTAACCCTAATTATCCCAGTTAAAAATGAGCAACCCGAGAGTTTTGGGCATTTGACCTGAAGTTCGGTCGCACGAACAGACAAAAAACATACATGATGCTACACTGAGTGAGGGTCCGATCCCATGGGGTACACGTACACCCTATACACGTTCACATACATATTCATACACATCAAATACGCAACAGAAATGTTCTTTCTAGTACATACAATGTACTATACAACGTACCATACGAGAGTCTATACATGACTAGAGCCTATGCTCTAAAATACAATACGTACTCTAGGTGTCTACCAAACCCAACAATGACAATTCGGTTACAAAACTCAACTCATACTTACATAGGTACTAAACGTAGCTAACTGACAACCACGCTCCCGAACGTTAGGATGCTAGTTTTGGCTACTCAAAGGACCTGAAAAACATTTGTAAATTCGGGGTGAGACACCTCTCAGTAAGAAAGAAAACATGTTATATCAGTGTGTGGCATACATGTATTATTTCAACATAAAACATAACATGATACAGTTCTAGTATTTTCACAATCCAGTTCCAGTACATACGATACCAAACATACGGTCAGTTTCATCACACTCAAGCACCCGATACCCTACAATAACCGAAGCCTCACAGCAATATCGTTGCCAGTACAGTGTCCACTCACACCCATTAGTGACCATTCGGAACAAACAAGTAATATTTCACACCCTCGGATATAGAGCCAAACACTCTCACCCACAGTATTTAGTCGAGACATGACGTTTGCCCATGGTAATTATGTCACGCCCCAAACCCGGAAATGGGACCCGGGGGTGAATTTCAGTAACCTAACTTGCCTTTGTATCAATTTAAACATACATGATACAATACAAATAAGAGGGTCCAACCCCGTGGGGTACACAGTTGCCCTATATACATACTCATACCAATCCATACTCATCAGATACGCAGCGAAAAAATGGTCTTTTATACATAAATGGTACCATACCAAAGTCTATGCTATACAAGCTAGGATACACATTCCCATAACACAAAACATACTCAGGTGTCTACAAAACTATCCTGACAACCTGGATACCAAAACTCGTACCTAAAAGGTACTAGCAGGAGCTACGACACCCTTGCTTCCAAACGCTAGAATGCTACTTACCACTACTAGAAGGACCTGAAAAACATTATACGTACATTCGGGGTGAGACACCTCTCAGTAAGGAAGATATCAGTTTATATTAGTGTGTGGCATACCAGTGTCATTTTACATACTTCATGACACTATACATACGATACAGTTTGAAACAATTCGTACAGTTTCATACAAATACATACAGTTCTAATATTTTCACAAAACTATTCCAGTTCATACGATACCCAACATACATACATACATACATACGGTCAGTGTCATCACACTAGTTCGCAACTACACCAGGTCACCTCGTCTCACAGTGATTACATTACTACATACGCAACTACGCTGCGATGATCAAGGCCCAATGGTGAATCCATTGCCTCATACGCAACTACACAAGGTCACCTAGTCTCATAGCGATTACATTACTACACATGCAACTACGAAGATCTATGACTTAGGCCCAATAGTGATTACATTGCTACATACGCAACTACACAAGGTCACCTAGTCTCACCTCGATTACATTGCCATATGCAAAACTACGCTGTGATGACCTAGGCCCATAGTGAATCCATTGCTTTATACGATGTAGCATATAGCTCACACCACTACGGTAATTAGCTACCACTAGATGATTTCACAAAACCTGAAATCATTTTGAAACTCGCGTCCCTATACATTTTAGCATACGATAATTAGCCGCCACATAGTTGTTTTACAAATACTTGAAACAAATACATACAACCATACATACCACACTTATTTAGTTTATGACAAATCATATCATTTACAATTCCAAGTATACAGTTTATGCAAATATGGATTACGGTCACCTCAATAATACAGTTTTAACACAACCAACAGATTTCCAAACAAAATAGAGATAATACTCGAAATCCCCAATTTTCCTGAAAATTGTAACCCAAAAATCCCGCATTTTTACCTAATAGATTTTCCCAAATAAGTAGCCAAAACATACATATGATCGTAGCCTACAGGCTTACCGATCCTAATTTTGAAAATGGACTGATATAAACAGAATACCCTTACCTTAACCCGAATTCCAACTACGAACTCTACGATCCTCAAAACTGCGAACCGAGACTCCAAAACCTATAATTTACAGTACAGTACATGCTTACAATATGTACTACTACACATATACTGAATCAGAAAGGAAAATCGAGCCTTACCTCGATTTTTTCCTGAAACTCGAAAACGCTTGAAACGAGATTCTGATTGGTAGAAGTTGTAGAGAATCCTTCCACGATCCTCTTGGTAACTTCCGTTTCCCGATTCTGACAACGATCGGTAAAGAAATCTAGAGAGAAGGAGTAAGGAGAGTTTGAGAGAGAGAGAGAGAGAGAGAGAGTTTTTCCAAACTTAGAAACTAAGCAACCCCCTACCCCCCCCCAAAAGATCTTCTATAAGCCTTTGACCCGAGGGGCTTCGTCGACGAATTGGTGTCCTCGTTGATGAAGTCTTCAGAGATTTCGTCGACAAGGCAAAGATTTCGTCGACGAGGCAAAGATTTCGTCGAAGAACTCTGATATTTAAATTTTCCTGAACCTCTTGGCTATTCCTCGTCGACGAACCTCTGAATTTTGTCAACGAGAAGCCTTCTACCTTCGTCGACGAATTATGGCCTTGTCGACGAAGTCTACAGAATTCCATTTCCATCCCTCTTTTACATATAAACCCACCTCACACGGTTCGGGTTCTTACAAATTAGCCAAGATATGGCAAAATTTCACAAGACCTGAAACAATTTTGGAACTCATGTTCCTATACCCATCAGCGTACGGTAATTAGCCGCTCCTAACTATTTTACAAAACCTAGAACATTTTACATACAACAGTTCATTCCACACTTATTTGTTTATACAACAATCATATCGTTTTCAATTCGAGAAATATAGTTCAATACAAATACAGGTACGATCATCTCATTACTATAGTTTTATACAACATACGATTTTCCAATAGAAATATAGATGATACCCGAAACCCCTAATTTTACCCCAAAACTCTAACAAAAAAATTCCATATTTTCACCCGATAGATTTTCCCAAATAAGTAGCCAAAAGATACATACGATTGTAAACTACAGGTTTACCGATCCCGATTTAAAAAATAACTGATATAAATAGAATCCCCTCACCTTTTCCTAGGCCTGGAAAAACGGGTAATGACCCATCGGGTCACCCGAATCCGCCCGTTTAAAATGGGTTCGGATTTGAAGAAGTTAACCCATTTAATATTTGGGCGGGTCACGGGTTAACCCGTTTATAAACGGGTTATCCGGGTTTGGGCGGGTCACCCGGCGGGTGACCCGTTATTTTGAATCCTTAATGGCTTATTTCCAGCGCCAGCCCAGCTTGCCTTCAGCCTTCACTTCAGAGACTCACGCTACAGCCTGCACGTTGCACTGCAGTCATGACTTCACGCACACGGCACATGCCTTCGGCCACCCTTCAGGCTTCACGGAATCACGCTTCAGGCTTCAGCAATTCTCACTTCTCAGTACTCAGACTTAGTAGACAGTAGGCCTAGCAAGACTCAAGAGTCTCAATCAACACGAAAAAACCCTAAGGGCTCTAAGTCTCTAACCCACGCCACGGCTCTCGAGTCTCCACTCTCAAGCTCTCACCCTCTCGGCCTCTCCTGAGTCTCCTCAGTCCTCATCTCTGACCTCTCAAATCTCAACTCTCAACTCTCACTCTCTCAAATCTCATTCTCTCCTCTCCTCTTCTCTGGATCTGGTGCACTGCAACGTGCCGGACGGCCTCGACCTGTCCTCTCCTGAGTCTCCTCTCCTCTCCTCTGGTGTGCTGCTACTTGCCGGACCTGCCGGTGCTGTGAGTTGCTCGAGTCGTCGTCTCCAGGTCTCCTCCAGGCTCCACGGACCAGTGACCACAGCGACTGTCAGTTACTGTATTAGCTCCAGAGGTGAGTTGCAGAGGTGAGTCAAGATTTTTTTATTTTTTAGGGTCTCTATATGACTGTATCTGTGTTAGACTGTTACTGCCTTACTTACTGTTACTGATTTATTGGCTTGTTGGCTGTTGGGTTTCATGGATGATGCCATGATGGATTTGTGATGAATAAATAGATTTGTGATGAATAAATAGTACATAAATAAATAGTAGATAAATAAAATAAATTAAGAAAACAAGAAGGATCCTACCATGTTCAGAAGCTAAGTAGAATGAAAATCAAGTAATAATAAAAGAAATTTTATAATAATGCTTTTTGTGTTTCCCCTACAGAAAATAAAAAAATAATTTGTTGTCACACACACACACACCCAATAACAGATTTGTGTTTATTGTTTAAATATTTCATTATTTTGTTTATTTTATTATTTTTCGGAGTCTTAACTATTTTTCTTTGTTAGGGAATTAGTCTGGTGCGAAAGCCCAAGACACCCAGCGTATCTATTCTTTGTTAGGGATAATACAAATTGCAAATAATGGATTCCATAAACTTGGATTTTGATGATGAGTGTAATATTACTCCATCTTCAGATAAATCTAAAAAGAACAGTTCTTCTATCAATGATGGCACTAACAAAAAGAGACAATGTAGAAAGACATCAGCTGCTTGGGATGAATTCTATTTGTTACCTATAGATGTTGATGGAAAACAGAAGGCAAAATGTAAAAAATGTGGGGCTGAATATGTTGCTAATGCTTCAACCCTTGGGACGGCAAATTTGAGACGCCACATTAATAATTGTCCATTACGTGATAACTATGATGTGAAGCAGATGCACATGGATTACGGAACCAAACTTCATGCGAAAAAAATTGAGCAAGATGTTTATCGTGAGAAGATGGCAATTGCTGTAATAAAACATTGTTATCCTTTTTCATGGGTTGAGCATGAAGGAAATCGAGATGTGCATAAATATCTTAATCCTGATGTTAAACCAATTGCTAGGAACACTGCTAAAGCTGATGTATTGAAAATACATAAAAGGGAGAAGGAGAAACTTAAACTTACACTACAGAGTGCTTTTGGTAGAGTGTCTTTGACTTCTGATTGTTGGTCTTCTCCTACAACTGAAGGATATTTATGCATTACAGTTCATTTCGTGAATGAAAATTGGGTATTGCATAGTAAGATTATTAACTTTTCTCACATGCCACCCCCACATTCAGGAGTTGCTTTGTCAGAAAAAACATTTAGTGTATTGAAGGAATGGGGTATTGATAGGAAGATATTTTCCATCACATTGGATAATGCAACTGCTAATGATAGTATGCAAGATATTCTTTCAAGTCAATTGTCTTTGCAAGCACCTTTAGTAAGTGGCGGTGAATATTTTCATGTAAGGTGTTGTGCTCATATTTTGAATCTTATTGTTCAAGAAGGTTTAAAAGTGATTGAACGTGTTGTGTATAACATTAGAGAAAGTGTCAAGTACATTAAGGGTTCAAAAGGAAGAAAACTTAAGTTTGAAGAGTGCATTAAACGAGTTGGTATACTTGCTTCAATCAGTTTGCGCTTGGATGTACCAACTAGGTGGAATTCAACTTTCATGATGATAGAAAGTGCACTCATATATCGACGGGCTTTAATTCATTATGCTTTACTTGATGCAAATTATAAGTATTGTCCGTCAAATGAAGAGTGGAATAGAGCTGAGGTCATTTGCAATTTCTTGAAGCCATTTTACGACATGACAAAACTCTTCTCGGGTTCGGATTATCCTACATCTAATTTGTATTTTTCAAATATATGGAAAATTCAATTGCATTTACTCGAAACAATGGAAAATCCGGACTGCATTGTTAATGGTATGGCTGCAAAAATGAAAGAGAAGTTCGATAAATATTGGAAGTGTTATAGTGTTGTTTTGGCATTTGCAATTGTTCTTGATCCTCGTTACAAGCTTCAATTTGTCTAGTTTTGTTACTCAAAGATTGATTCATCCACTACTCGGCAAAAGTTAAATCTCCTTCGCCAAAAGTTGTACTCTCTATTCCAAGATTATGCAAACAAATCAAAAAATTCTTTGGAATCTACTGCTCCATCTACTAGGGGTACTGGTGGTGGTGACAATCTCATTAGAGATGAGCTTTCGGTAACTTCATTTATATTTTCTAATTTTTCATTTCTTATTTTATATATTATTTTTAGTTGTTATATTTATATTGTTTGTTTTTCTATTCTAATATATGACAGGAATTTGAATTTTATGAAAGCCAATATTGTGCTACTACAGAAAAATCTCAATTAGATTTATATTTGGAAGAGCCTAGGCTAAATCGTGTGGAAAATGCTGAAATGGATATATTGCGGTATTGGAAAGATAATCGATTTCGATATCCTGATTTATCTCTTATGGCGCGTGATGTACTTACTATTCCTATCACAAGCATTGCATCAAAATCTGCATTCAGCATTGGAGCCCAGGTTCTTAACAAATATCGAAGATCACTTTTGTCGGAAAATGCAGGAGCATTGATAACAACTCGAAATTGGTTGTTTGGTTACGCAAGTATGCATTTTTTTTTTTTTGAGTTCTTCCAATATTATTTCAATAATTTCAATACTTACATTTTATTTACTTTCATATCCTTTGTCAATTGTTATTGTTTCTTATTTGTTATCTATTTATTTTGTCATTGCAGTGGATCCAAGTGAAGAAAGAGAAGAAGTTGAACAATTAGAAGTCAAATTTGAAAATCTTTTGATTAATGATTTGGGAGAAGTTTCGACAAACAATCATGGCTAATTAAGTTTTTTTATTATCTTTTGAAAATTGTAATCTTGTGAATTTTTATGGAACTCATTTAAATTTGGTTTTGTTTCTAAATATTTAACTGTTATATTTTTTAAGATTATGTTTTGATTGTGGGACTTGAATATTTGATTCATGTGTTATGCATAATGCATGAATTAAAAAATATGAATGATGAATGAACTTATTAAATATTTTACATTTAGCTCTATATGTAAATATTACGGGACTCATTTAAATTTAGATTTATATATAAATATTTTATGCATGTATTATGCATGTATTATTTTTTTAATTTTACATTTTAAAAAAATTGTATTCATTAAAGGGATGTATTATTTTTTACATTTTATGTTCTTTTCATTTAGAAATTAATAAATAAAATGCAGTTTTTTTTTAAAAAAATGTCATTTTATATGAAAATTTTAAAAATTTTAAAATAAAATATATATATTTTTAAACGGGTGACCCGTTACCCGCACGTTTATTAAATGGGCGGGTTAGGGTTGACATGTGTGTAATCCATTTAACATTGACCCGTTTATGACCCGGCCCATTAGTGACCCGCCTAAACCCGGCCCGCCAGCCCGTTTACCAGGCCTACCTTTTCCCGAATACCAAAATACAAACTCTACGGCTCCAAAACTATGTATCGAGTTCCTGAAGCCTAAACATCCAAGAGTTATACTTTACTATAATTCTTACTACTACATATATATCGAAACGAAAATGAAATCAAACTCTTACCTCGATTTTGGGTCAAAACCCAAAAATCCTAAAAATGAATTTTCGATCCGCTATAAACGTAGAGATTCCTCCCCTGATCTACGTAGTAACATCGGATCGTTGAATCAAGCGACGAACAACGAAGAATTGAAGAGAGAAGGAGAGATTCCACTAGTTCTAGAGAGAGAGAGAGAGAGAGAGAGAGAGAGGAGAATTTAGATTTCTTAGCAACTAAGCAATGAAGAAGGATATTTATAGGCCCTTTGACTCGGTCCAATTCGTTGACGAGATGACACCTTTGTCGACGAATCATCTATACATTTCGTCGACGAACCGGTTCCTTCAATGATGAACCCTATTCTGATATTTTACAACTCGTTCGATACCTTTTTGTCCACGAGGCTCTGAATTTCGGTGACGAAGAGTATGAGGGCCTTCGTCGATGAGAACAATGGCTTCGTCAACCAAGCCTGCTAAATTTACCCTTCTACCCTTTTGTTATTTATTAAATTTGAAATTCTCGAGTTAGGATCTTACAACCTCCCCTCCTTACAAAAATTTCGTCCTCGAAATTTGTAATCTCTCTTTTACCTACTCAACTACATACCCAAATGCATACCCAACTCTAAAAAGAGTTGGCGGCCACCTACAGAGCAGCCCCATCCCACATACATTCATATCCTCACTTATGGCGGAGGAATACCATGGTTACATACATACACTGTCTCGGGAGCTCACAATATTACACACTCCCCCTGAGACCAACCACTCAACATTACTACAATAGCAGAATATTACATACATACATACCCATACCGATCTTGCTATCAAAACTACTACTCAAAACAACTGTGGATGTTTCCGGTGTATTTATGTCTCTAACTCTCAACTTCCTTAATCACGTGATTCCGCCACAGTACCTTCACTAACGGTATCTCCTTGGTACGCAGCTTATGAACTTTACGATCCAGAATCTGAACGGGTATCTCCTCATAGGCCAAAGCATCCCCAATCTCTATGGATTCATAACTAATTACATGCAACGAATCTGGCACGTACCTCCTCAACATGGATACGTGGAACACATCATGGATCCTCAAGAGCGTTGGCGGTAGTACAATCCTATATGTCACTAGACCCACTCGTTCTAGTATCTCGAATGGTCTGATATACCTGGGCTCAGCTTGCCCTTCTTCCCAAATCTCATCACCCCTTTCATCGGAATGATTCTCAGGAATATCTTACCCCCAATGTAACGACTTGCTTATTTTCCATAAATTTTTTTTAAAATTAAAAATCAATATAACCATCCAACAGATCATGGTCAACCTGAACCCATGAGTACCACGGATACATCAGAAAATAGCACGAAAGCCTAAGCAACAGGAAACATTAAATCATAAATAACTCATAAAGCCATTACATAACACCAACCATCACAATACCAGAGCTACTACATCCATTGTAAATATACATACAACCCAAATGAGTCCTAGGGTCATTTCCCACAAAAACCATTTGACCCTACCAAAACTTTTACCCTTTAGAAAGGGTAGACCAGCTGTGTCTATCTCGATGAAGCTTTATCCGCTTTCTTATCAGGAGCTCTTGAAATGTTTGTATAATTTTGGGGTGAGACACCTCTTAGTAAGAGAAAATAAACTAATATTAGGGTGTGGCAACATGAGTATTTCCATATTAAATTTAAAAGCATAGATAAGCATATCCAATAAATATATCTATAACATCTCTGGGAAAAACATGTATAATCATAACATGACAGAACATAATGGATTTTCATAGCATAATTCATCTCATATAATACTAATACGAAAACAATCCTAGTAGGTTAGCTGGCTATTGTCATATATTTCCCCAACATAACTGGGTTGTGTGGCTCGAAGGTGGGATCTGACAATGGTTGACCGACCACTACCAAGTCAAAAGTACAGTCTGTAAGTCCAATGGGTCTGCTAGACCTGGTCCGTACACCAGAGGCGTCCACAATTCTTAAAGCCACATCGACTACCTGTCCTCACGCTACTCCGTACAGCAGCATTAACACAATATCATGATGATCATGAACACATAACATTGGGATCGTACAAGTGCTAGCCTAAACCAAACCAACCAGGTTCTGATAACATATAGCATATAATCAAACTATGATACATGGATATTTCATAATATTAATTGCCAAATCAATATCATCGCATCAATTTGTGTATATATATATATATATATATATATATATATATATATATATACATTATGAAAATCATCGGTCCGTACGCTATCAAAACATATCCATAACAAATGATTATTATGTATATTCAAAACATATCATCATTTTTAGCAGTATTTCCCAACATAATACTCATATATATATATATATATATATATATTTGTATACATATATTTTCCAGAAATCAAATACTATAAAATTTTACTTATAATTTTCATATAGTTTAGTTTATCCTTTTACCTGATTCCTGAAAAGCCCCTAAGAAAAGTGGTCCTGCACCCGCAAGGTTTCCCCGTTCAACACCTTGAAATTGATATTCCCCATAACTAAACTTCAGTATTACTATGCGTACTATGCTTTCTACAACTGTCAGGAAGTCAAATATTGAGTAGAAAGCCTTACCCTGGATTTGGGATGAATTCCAACTTAGCCTCACCAACGATCCACTCCAGCAGAGTTGAAGAGAACTTCCCTAGGAGTGTTGTGGTGGCCTCCGAACCGGAGTAAATCTGACCCAGAAACTTAAAGAGAAGGATGGGAAACCGAAGAGGAGAGAGAAAATGGAAGTTGTACGTAAGTTTTCAGCCAAAAATGAAGATTTTGCCTATTTATACACTGGCCTTCGTTGATGAGCCATGTCACCTCATCAATGAGGTCAAGAAGGAAATTTGTCAACGAACTCTCCCTTCGTCTACAAAATTCAGAATCGCCCAAAACATCTTCTTGGTATTTTCTCGTCGATGAGCTCCTCATGCTCTCTCGTTGACGAACCCCCTGAATTCGTCGACGAGGCTCTGTTTTCCTTTTTCCTTTTTCATTTTCTTTTATTATTTAAATATTATAATTTCTTTAGGTCACTACACCTAACGTCGAATTCCAACTCACGACGACCAACATCTGTGTAACTCTTCTGTCGACTCTAAACTCATTTAATCCTATCCCTGATCAATCTGACATTCTCAGAAGCCTATTGTACGAGTTCAGGCCCTAATACCTACCGTTCATCTATCTCATCCCAATACAGAGGAGAACAACACCTCCTACCATACAATGCCTCGAACGGTGTCATCCCGATACTAGCCTGGAAGCTATTGTTATAGGCAAACTCCACCAATGGTAGAAACTGAATCCAACTACCACCGAAGTCTAATACACAAGCCCGTAACATATCCTCAAAGATCTGTATCGTCTTCTCTGACTGTCCATCAGTCTGGGGGTGGAACGTTGTACTAAAAGTAAGCTTTGCCCCTAGTGCCTCCTGTAAACTCTTTCAGAATTGAGAAGTGAATCTCGGGTCTCAATCTGCAACAATAGACACCGATACCCCGTGCATTCTGACTATCTCCTGCACGTACAAATCTGCTAGCCTACTCAAGGAGTAGTTAACCTTCACCAGTACAAAGTGAGCAGATTTAGTCAACCTATCCACGATTACCTAGATGACATTATGCCCATGTAGTGCTGGTGATAACTCGATGATAAAGTCCATAGAGATGAGCTCCCATCTCCACTCTAGAATGCTCAATGGCTGCAATGGCCTTGGCGGCCTCTGATGTTCAGCCTTTACCTGCTAACACGTCAGACATAACTCCACAAATCGAGCAATCTCCCATTTCATGCCACTCCACCAGAAATATTCACGCAAATTCGGATACATCTTCGTACTACCCGAATGTATCGTATACAAAGAACGATGTGTTTCTTCTAGGAGAGCGAAGGCAGCCGAATTCTTATACCTAACTCAGGAACAGTGACAGTACAACAATATGCAACTTGCTTTATAGAGTTGTCTCGGTTTACCCCACATTTGGAACCGAATGAGGAGAAGAAGGCGAGGAATTTTAAGGAAGGCCTAAGGTAGAATTTGTTTAAGTAGGTTATTAGTTTTTGGGCTCAAACATTCACGAAGGTTGTGGACAGAGCTGTGATTATTGAGAGTGGCATGCAGAGAGGTACCGCAGCTTAGAGTTAGAGGAAGAGACCCTCGCCTTAGAGTTTCTAGGTGGGTTCCAGCCATGGCCCATGGAGAGAAGACCGTTATAGTGGAGGTCAAAGGCAGATGACGGGACCTCGTGAGAATCAAGATGTGCAGACCTATCCTATGTGTCAAATGTGCGGGAAGAAATATCTGGGAGAGTGTCAAGCAGGGAGATACGTCTGCTATTGTTGTGGGAGACCCGACCATATGGTACGAGCATGCCCAGGACCGCCAACCTAGGCCCCAGCTCTCAGACCATTATGAGGTGGTTATCAAGCGCCTCGTGGAGGCCAGCGGAGGAATGTAGCCCTAGCGAGGGTTTATGCTCTGACACCCAGGAGATGCCAAGGCTTCCGGAGACATTATTACACGTACACTTATTGATTTACCATATAAATCTATTGTTTTGTTTAATTTAAGTGTCACCCACTCGTTTGTGTCATCGGGATATGTTGGATTGTCTAGATTTGAGACACAATTTCTAGATATTGAGTTGTCCGTAGTTATGGCGACTGGATCAATGGTGAGATGTAGAAGGGAACTTAAAAAAAATATTTAGTGGGCATTTAGGAAAAAATATTACCAGCCAACCTCGTGGTGTGATGACTCGAATAAAATAATGTAATATAAATAAAGAGGAAGGGGAAATTATCAGGGTCTAGTCGACGAACACAGGGGATTCGTCGACGAGGGTATAAAAGGACCTCGTCGACGAAGATAAGATTCATCGACGAGGAAATACCAAGAGAGGTTTTAAGCAGTTTGAATTTCGTTGACGAGGAGTGGGTTTCGTCAACGAAATTATTAAAGGACTCATCGACGAGATGACGTGGCTTGTCGACGAATCAAGTCCTATAAATATCAAAAATCCAAATTTTAACTTCAAAATTACGAAACCTCTCACTCTCTCTCTCTCTCCCTACGGTTTCTCTCTCTTCTCTCTTCGATTTCAGGCCGAATTTCCGCCGGTTCGAGGATCTGAAGCCACCACGACACTCCTGAAGAAGTTCTCTCCAAATCTGTCGGAGTGGATCGTCGGTGGAACTCCGTTGAAAATCATCCCTGAGTTGAGGTAAGACTTTTTAATCCAAATTTGGTCTTACGGTAGTTATAGGAAATGATATACACGTGAAAATACTGAAGTTTAGTACTGGAGTTTTCATTTTCAGGGTATTGAGCAGGAAATCCTACGGGTGTTAGACCATGATATTTTGGGGGCTTTCTTAATAGTCAGGTAAGGGAATAAACTAAAGCAGTTACTTTTCACGCAAATTAATATTATTTATGAGCAAATTGATTTTCTGAAAAAATATGTACGATATTTGAATATTATGGAATAAATGCATATTTGAGAAAATACTGCTGTTGTACGGAAATTATGATTTTAGAATGAAATGTATGATTTATCCAACTTTGTGTGGCATCAATGTTATTTCTCATGAGAAGTATTATGATATGGAAGATTTTACGAGTAAAGCATGTTTTCAGGAATTATGAAATAATGCAGTACATTATAGTTTTGAAAATACATGATAATTGATTTATTTTCAAAATGATATGTATGAGCTATTCGGCGCAAGGCCGTATTTTACGTATGATTTCGGCACGAGGCCGTATTTATGAACTATTTGGTGCAAGACCGTATTTATGAAATGTTCGGCGCAAGGCCGTATTTATGAAATGTTCAGCGCGAGGCCGTATTTATGAAATGATGAAAGATGCTATAATATCATGTATTATATGTTATGAGAACCCGGATGTTAGTTTAGTTTAGTTCAGGAGCACGGTACCGTAGCTTATAGATTAGATATCTATGATCAGATTGGTGCTAACCACCCCACGAGGGGGTGGGAGATGGATAGCCGATGTGGCTTTCAGTAGAGTGTGGATGTCCACCTGGCAATCCGGACCAGGGTGTGGCGGGCCCATCATACTTACAAACATTTTTGACTCGGCAGTGGTCGGCCAGCCATTGTCGGGTCCTGCCTTCGGGCTGCACAACCCATCATGGGGGGTAATACATGACATCAGCTAACTATTCATCCTGGGTAAGTTTTCAGTATTATCAGATATAACAGAAAATTTATGAATGATATGAGTTACTAGGAAAATATGAAAGTATATGATGATTCAGTATGTTTTGACGGATATTTACAGATATATGAATTGTATTGTATATGTATAACTGCATTATATATTCATGTTGTCACACAACTGTAGTTAGTTTATTTTCCCTTACTGAGATGTGTCTTACCCCCGAACTTAATTAATTTTTCAGGAAACCCAGAGAGACTGGCAGGTCAGGGCCGCCGTTGAGTTTATTGAGTTACCCTACTAGGAGGGTAAGATTTTGTTCTAGGATCAGGATTATTTTGTTGTGAGATCCTAGTTGTATTTGGAACGTTATGGGAGATTGAAAATATATGTGTGCTATTTTGGTGTAAATAGAATCTAGTGTTATGTTTTATGGTTGGATGATTGAGATTCTATACTTACTGCTGCTTAGGTTTCTACTGTGATTGATAGGTGTACCCTTTACCCACGGGTTCGGGTTGACTTTTCTATTTATTATGTTACATTTTATATTAAGATCTTGAGGTCGTTATAGTTAGGTATCAGAGGTTAGGATACTAGGTTCTGTAGACTCTAGAATGTAGCAGTAATAATACTAGAGTATAGGATAAGGGAATTTGAGGTCTGATTTTGTAGTCTAAATGCAGAACTTCCGTGGTGGTTTGTGTGATTTTCCTGAGGTGACGATTTCAGGAAAGTCATGGTAAACTATCGTCAGGTTGGGTATCTAGGTTACAGGATTGAACCTTGAATTACGATAAGGAGAGATGAATTAATTTGGGAATAAATACTATATTGGTTGAGGGATATATGTAGTGAAGGGTTTTTGAGTTAAGTTATTTGTTTTTCAGGATGGACCCTGGTGGCAGTAGTGCCCACGCTAGTGGGAGTGAGGGTGCTGGACCCTCAGGAGCTATGGGTAGCGATTCAAATGCCGTCTCGCAAAGCGTGGCACAGCAGGTTATGGTAGAAATTGTTAGGAGTTCGAAAGAACAAGGTGGTCCCTCGGCAGGCCACGGTAGCTCAATAAAGAAGTTTATTAAGATGAGTTCTCCGACTTTCTCAGGAGGGATAGATCCTGCAGTTGCTGAAAATTGGGTGCAGGAGATAGAGAAAGTGTTTGCAGTACTACAGTGTTCGGAGGAGCAGAGGGTACTATTTGCCACATATAAACTGATTATAGAGGCCAAGAGATGGTGGTTGGCGGTGAGATTATTAGAGCAGCAGAGGATTGTGCCTGTGGAGATGACGAGGGAGCGGTTTAAAGAAATATTATTTGATAGATATTTTCCAGCCTTGTCTAGGGAGGCTAAGATTGAGGAGTTCTTAAATCTGAAGTAGGGATAGATGTCAGTGCAGCAGTATGCGGCGAGGTTCATCAAGCTATCTCGCTTCGTCCCGTACATCATTCCAAATGAGGTGAAGAAGGTACGACAATTTGAAAGAGGCATGAGGAGAGAAATATACAAGCAAGAATCGATACTGAAGTTGCAGGACTTCGCTGAGCTAGTTGACCGAGCCACTATAGTAGAAATTGGTGATCAGTTGGAGGCTGAGGAGCAGAGGCAGAAGAAGAGATCCGCACCTTTCGGTTCCCAGCAGGGAGTTAGCCGTGCTTCGTGGAAGAGAGGTGGCCATTATAGAAACTGGAGACAAAAGATCGGGAATCGTAGTTTCTAGGGTGTGCAGCCATCTCCAACTTGCCTATCTTGAGGGAAGAGACACCTGGGGGAGTGACGTGCCGGGCGAGGTGTTTGCTACAGGTGCAGGGAGCCAGGACATATGATGAGGGAGTATCCGACACAGATTGGTGCTACTCCTACTCCTAGACCTGCTCAAGGAGGCTACTAGGCGCCACGTGGAGGCCAGCAGAGGAATATAGCCCCTGCTAGGGTTTTTTCTTTGACGCCAGGCGATGCTGAGGCGGCCGGTGATGTGGTGATAGGTACGGTTAATATGTTTTCATTTAAAGTTATTACACTTTTTGATTCTAGTGCCACACATTCATTTGTGTCATTGGGACGTGTTAAATTATGTGGGGTTGAAACATAATCATTAGATGTTGAGTTATTAGTGGCTACACCGACCGGGTTAGCGGTGATATGTAGTAGGATACTTCAGGGTTGTCCAATTGATGTTTAGGGGAGAATTTTATCTACTGATTTGGTGGTGCTGGATATGCACGAGTTTGATATCATCTTCGGCATGGATTGGCTAGTAGCTAATTTTGCTATTATAGACTGTCGTGCAAGAGAAGTGATATTCAGACCTTTAGGGAAACCAGAATTCAGATTTACAGGGTCACGAGTGCAATCTTTACCTCAGATGGTCTCAACTGTTCAGGCAAGGATACTGCTCCAAGATGGCTGTTTGGGATTCGTGGCTTTTGTGAAGGAAATGTCCATAAATGAATTGAAGCTTATCAATACGTCTGTGATGAAAGAATTTACGGATGTGTTCCCAGATGAATTACCAGGTTCGCCTCCTGATCGTGAGGTAGATTTCCCTATTGATCTACTTCCAAGTACAGCGCCGATCTCTAAAGCACCATACCGAATGGCGCCAGCAGAGTTGGCAGAATTGAAAGATCAGTTGCAGCATTTGCTTGATAAGGGATTCATACGACTTAGTGTATCTCCGTGTGGAGTTCCAATGCTATTTGTGAAAAAAGAAATACGGGTCTATGAGGATGTGTATAGATTACAGAGAGATTAATAAAGTGACCATCAAAAAACAAGTATCCTCTACCTCGTATTGATGATTTGTTTGACTAGCTATAGGGTACACGGGTGTATTCCAAGATCGATCTCAGGTCATGTTACCATAAGGTAAAGGTGAGAGCAGAGGATGTATCGAAGACAACTTTTAGGACCAGATATGGGCATTATGAGTATCTTGTTATGCCATTTGGTCTGACGAATGCTCCTGCGATATTTATGGATTTAATGAATAGGATTTTTCATCCATATTTAGATCAGCTTGTGGTTATTTTTATTGATGATGTACTGGTTTACTCGAAGAGCTATGAGGAGCACGAGATACATTTGAGACAAGTTTTGCAGATGCTTAAGGAGAAGAAGTTGTATGCAAAATTTAGTAAATGTGAATTCTGGCTCGAGAAAGTTGTGTTTTTGGGGCATGTTGTGACGCCCCGATTTTCGTACAATTTTTTTTTCTTTTAATAAATAAATAATCACGTCATAAATCCACAACATCCACAAATCGGCCACGTCAACAATCCTAGTACCATTCATACGACCCGACCCGCATTGGATACCGGGTAAAAAGTATTTTATTAAACAACCTAACAGCGGAAGCTAGTATATACACATCAGTCAGAATACAATACCCAGAGTATCAACATACATAAATACACAACCCTATCTCGTACCCAAAAATAATACAATCCTAGGAAACCACACCTCCCTAGTCAAAACTCACCCTGTATCTCAGGGTCCCAGTTCCCAATTATCACGGAGCTCTACCACCTGGCCTATCTCTGTTCCCTGAAAAATTTAGATAATTTGGGTGAGACACATCTCAGTAAGAAGGAATAGATTATTTACAGTGTGTGGCCAAATGAGTAAAATTATAATACACTTTACTTTTCAAATCACCATTTCATTTGAGAAAATACACTGATATTCACAAACACATAATCATATAGATATACAACACAAGCTTTTATAAGCTTAAAAATCATTTATCAAATTTAATGATTTCCAACACATATTTACACGCGAAGTTCCTGAGAATAGGGAAGATTACCCGCCCATACAGGTAGCTTCCCTCTGCCCTAACACGTTATGCAGCCGGGTATGGCCACATCTGATACCCATCAGGGCACTCACCTTACTCAGTAAGCCCTCAGGCGGAGAGTTTCACTTCGCCTTAATTATTTATATTATTAACTCACACTGTTCCATTTCTCAATTTTTTCATTCTTTATTTCTCAATTTCCATTCTTTCTTTCATTTCTCATTTTAGCCAATTTTATCATTCTTCCACTTTTCATTTCCACTTTACTTTCCAGCTTATGAGTATCCTCGGTATCAAATACCAACATCGCGTCTGTAACTCATGGCCACCCTAAGGATCTTTCTATACACGCCATGCTTCCCCCCATGGTCAAGGTTGTGCGGCCTGAAGGCTGGATCTAACCGCGGTTGGCCGACTCGGTTAGATCAAATATCATATCACATATCGCGTCTGTAGTACGACTGGCCGGCCTAATACCCTAATCCGGACTCAGGGGGCCCAACAACCCTACACAATGGCACAGTCGACTGTCACGCCACATGCTCCAAGAGTCTGTGTGGTTGCACTAACACCACTCGCAACGGTACCGTGCTAAATATCATAACCATCCAACAGGGTTTACCACCACATACCCGCAATCATTATGCGGTATTGCCATTTCATCAATTATATTCCAGTATATCACAATTCAGTTCAATATAAATATTCTCATCATTTTCTGTGCACATTTCATCATCTCGTAATATCATATATCATATTTCATGTATTTTTCATATTTTCCCAAAATACTCATTTCTCATGCAAATAATTTTCACTCACAAATAATTACCACATTTCATTATTTTTCAATATTAATAATTCACAAAATCCCATTTTCCAGGCAAAACATTTCTACTCATATAATAATACAATATTACATTATTTTTCACTAATCAAATCAGTAATTCTCATTTCAATATTTTCTCAGAAATTACACATTATTATATTTTACACTCCAAAATATCACAATTTACAATTACTCAAATGCCACACAATTTATCTGATATTTATATCATAATAATTTTCAGACAAAATATCATATGCTCAATTTCACATATTCATTCAAATAATAATTCTAAAAACACTGCTATAATTTATTCCCCTTACTTGGCTTACTGAGAGTCTCCCTAGAATCCCAAATTCTACGCCCTTAACGTCTGAAATTCAACTCCTGCAATTTACATTTTCCTCAAATTAATTAATCTATTTCTCTAAAATAATACCCATATAGCCTTCCCTAGACTCCATATACCTCAAATTAATATTTAAACTATTATTTAATACCCCCACTTAATTTTTCTAAATTTTATCTGTGGGTCCCAAAATTACACCCGCGGCGCTCACCCGAGCCCTAAATTTCAGAAATCCTACTTCAGTCTCAGATGCTTAATATTTTAGTATTTCTAAATTAATGTTAATTAATTAAAAATAAGCCCCTTAATAATCGCCGCACCTCAAATTTAGAGTTTTGGCCCGACACCCCCACAAGAATTCTGTCCCATTAGACTTATAGAGAATCATCCGTAGATTCTCGTGGTGGTGTCCGTTCGTCAATTGGGCTTATATTTTGCAAGAAATTAAAGAAAAAGGGGGAAATGGCTTACCCCAGGGAATACACTTACGCCGCTCCTACCACCGATCCGCTCCGATAGAAATGACGGCAGCAGCGAATGGAGTCCAGTGGTATCTTCGGATTTTCGATCGGGCGAAAATCCGTCATGAAATCGAGGAGAGAGGGAGAGAGAACGTGAGGAGAGAGAGAGAGATTGCAGGAGTTGCAGAGAAGGAATAAAGAAAAGAAAAGAAAAGAAAGAAAAGAAAGAAGAAGAAGATGCTGTGGGGGGGGCCTGCGCACTTTTCTGAGACTTACCTGAAGCTTCAAGCTTCAGGTAATGTTATAATAATAATAATATATTTAATTAATATTAATAATAATATATTTTATTAATAAAATAAAAATAATTTTAAATAATTATTTTTATTTTCTTTTAAAATTTGATTAATTAATTAATTAATAATAATATTTTTTTTATTATTTTATTTTATTTTATTTTTTGGAAATCAATCCGCTAATCTTTTATATATCTTTTTGGGGTTTTTACACATGTTATCTTAGGAGACGAAATTTCTGTAGATCCTAGTAAGATTGCGACGGTAATGAATTGGGCTAGACCGAGGAACGTCTAGGAGATCAGAAGTTTCTTGGGATTAGCCGAGTATTACCGTCATTTTGTCGAGGGATTCTCAGTTTTATCAGGGCCTCTGACATGACTGACTATGAAGAATGCCATATTTGAATGGGACGACAGTTGTGAGCAGAGTTTTTAGGAACTGAAGCAGAGGTTAGTCACAACACCTGTATTGATCATCCTGTCTAGGGGTGAGGGTTATACTATTTTTAGTGATGCGTCCTTGAAGGGACTTGACTGTGTATTGATGCAACATGGTAGGGTTGTGGCATATGCGTCTAGATAGTTGAAAGATTATGAAAAGAACTACCCTACCCATGATCTTGAGTTGGTTGTAGTGGTACATGCATTGAAAATTTGGAGGCATTATCTGTACGGTGAGTAGTGCGAGATTTTCTCCGACCACAAGAGCTTAAAGTATTTCTTCAACCAGAAGGAGTTGAACATGAGACAAAGAAGGTGGTTAGAGTTGATTAAGGATCTTGACTGTACTATCAGTTACCACCCAGGGAAAGCAAATGTGGTAGTTGATGCACTAAGCAGGAAATTTGGGGAATCAGCGTTGGTAGCTATGGAGATCCAGCATCCGATCATGATGGATCTAGAGAGACTCGACATTGAATTGATAGAGTAATACTCCAGTATGTATCGCCAGCCTAGTGGTACAGCCTACACTGCAGGAAAGAATTAAAGTTGCTCATAAAAAATACCTAGAATTAGTAGAGGTGATGGACAGAGTGCAGAGTAGTTAAGGAGAGGAATTCTGCATTTCAGATGACGAAACTTTGCGGTTCCGCTCCAAATTATGCATTCCTATCAATACTAATATTTGGAAGACTATTTTAGATTAGGCTCACAGATCTTTGTATACGGTTCATCCAGACAGTACGAAAATGTACAGGGATCTGCGAGAGTTTTACTGGTGGAGTGGTATGAAGAGGGAGATTGTCGAATATGTAGCCCAGTGCTTGATGTGCCAGCAGGTAAAAGCTGAGCACTAGAGGCCAGCGGGTCAATTGCAGCTGTTATTTATCCTAGAGTGTAAGTGGGATCATATATCTATGGACTTCGTTTCAGGGTTGACGTCGACATCGTATGGCCAGAATGCGATTTGGGCGATAGTAGATCGGTTGACTAAGACCGCCCATTTCCTCCCTATCAAAATCAGTTATTCCCTCAACCTTTAGCGGAGATTTACGTTCAGAAGATAGTTCATTCTCATGGGGTGCAAGTATATATTATGTCAGATTGAGACCCGCATTTCACGTCACGGTTCTGGAGAAGCTTGCAGGAAGCTTTAGGGTCTCAGCTATCTTTCAGCATGACATTTCATCCTCAGTCAGATGGGCAAACTGAGAGGATGATACAGATACTAGAAGATATGCTCCAAGCATGTGTATTAGACTTTGGGGGTAGTTGAACTCAGTTCATGCCGCTGGTAGAGTTCGCGTATAATAACAGTTACCAGTCTAGTATTGGCATGACACCGTTTGAAGCAGTGTATAGTAGGAGATGTCGATCTCCTTTGTATTGGGATGAGATGGGTGAGCAGCAAGTTGTGAGGCCAAAGCTGGTACAGCAGGTGTGCGATAAAGTTTGGCTTATCAAGGATAAAATCAGTGTAGCTCAGAGCCGACAAAAAAGTTATGCCGACAATCGCCGTAGGAATTTGGAGTTCGAGGTGGGTGATCATGTGTTTCTAAAGATAACCCCATTAAAAGGAGTTATGAGGTTTGGTAGGAAGGGTAAACTTAGCCCTAAGTTTATCGGTCCGTTTGAGATTTTAGAGAAAGTGGGGCTGGTGGCCTACAAGCTAGCTTTGCCAATGCACGACATATTTCACGTATCTATGTTGAGGAAGTACGTTCCAGATCCTTCTCATATTATCAGCTATGGTGAGTTAGAGCTTAGTAATTCGCTGGTCTATGAGGAGGTATCAGTGCAGATTCTGGATCGAAAGGAGCAGGAACTACGTAATAAGAAGATTCCATTGGTAAAGGTCCTATGGAGGAATCATACAGTAGAAGAGGCTTCTTTAGAGGCTTAAGGAGCATATCAGACAAAAATATCCGCAACTATTCCAAAAAGTTTAAATGTAAGTAAATATATAATGTTTCTTTTGCAAGTACATGTAATACTGTTGTAGTAAGTGGTATTTTAGTTTTAGGGGAAATTTTTCTTTTGTATATGTAATCTCCCAGGACTTGAAATGTAACCACGGTATTCCTCCGCCATAAGTGAGGGTAAGTAATAAAATAAGTAGGCCATTTTGCCTAATAAGGGATGATGAATTATATGAATAGTAAATTACGAGAACGAAATTTTATAAGGAGGGGAGAATGAGACGACCCGAATAAAATAATGTAATTTAAATAAAGAGGAAGGGGAAATTATCGGGGCCTCATCAACGAACACAGGGGATTCGTTGACAAGGGTATAAGAGGACCTCGTCGACGAAGACAAGATTCTTCGACGAGGAAATACCGAGAGAGGTTTTGAGCAGTCTGAATTTCATCGACGAGGAGTGGGTTTCGTCGATGAAATTATTAAAGGACTCGTCGACGAGATGACATGGCTCGTTGACGAATCCAGTCCTATAAATATAAAAAATCTAGATTTTAACTTCAAAATTAAGAAACCTCTCACTCTCTCTCTCTCCCTACGGTTTCTCTCTCTCCCTACGGTTTCTCTCTCTTCTCTCTTCGATTTCGGGCCAAATTTCCGCCGGTTCAAGGATCTGAAGCCACCACGACACTCCTAGAGAAGTTCTCTCCAAATATGCCGGAGTGGATCGTCAGTGGAACTCCGTTGAAAATCATCCTTGAGTTTAGGTAAGGCTTTTTAAGCCAAATTTGGTCTTATGGTAGTTATAGGAAATGATATACACGTGAAAATAATGAAGTTTAGTACTGGAGTTTTCATTTTCAGGGTATTGAGCAGGAAATCCTGCGGGTGTTAGACTAGGATATTTTTGGGGCTTTCTTAGTCGTCAGGTAAGGGAATAAACTAAAGCAATTACTCTTCACGCAAATTACTATTATTTATGAGCAAATTGATTTTCTAAAAAATATGTACGATATTTGAATATTATGGAATAAATGCATATTTGAGAAAATACTGCTGTTGTACGGAAATTATGATTTTAGAATGAAATGTATGATTTACCCAGCTTTGTGTGGCATGAATGTTATTTCTCATAAGAAGTATAATGATATGGAAGATTTTACGAGTAAAGCATGTTTTCAGGAATTATGAAATAATGCAGTACATTATAGTTTTGAAAATACATGATAATTGATTTATTTTCAAAATGATATGTATGAGCTATTTGGCGCAAGGCCATATTTTACGTATGATTTCGGCATGAGGCCGTATTTATGAAATGTTTGGCGCGAGGCCGTATTTATGAAATGTTCGGCGCGAGGCCATATTTATGAAATGATGAAAGATGCTATAATATCATGTATTATATATTATGAGAACCCGGATGTTAGTTTAGTTTAGTTCAGGAGCATGGTACCGTAGCTTATAGATTAGATATCTATGATAAGATTGGTGCTAACCACCCCACAAGGGGGTGGGAAATGGATAGTTGATGTGACTTTTAGTAGAGTGTGGACGTCCACCTGATAGTCCGGATTAGGGTGTGGCGGGCCCATCGTACTTATAGACATTTTTGACTCGGCAGTGGTCGGCCAGCCATTGTCGGGTCCTGCCTTCGGGCTGCATAACCCGTCATGGGGGGTAATACATGACATCAGCTAACTATTCATCCTGGGTATGTTTTCAGTATTATCAGATATAACAGAAAATTTATGAATGATATGAGTTGCTAGAAAAATATGACAGTATATAATGATTCAGTATGTTTTGACGGATGTTTACAGATATATGAATTGTATTGTATATATATAATTGCATTATATATTCATGTTGCCACACAGCTGTATTTAGTTTATTTTCCTTTACTGAGATGTGTCTTACCCCCTAACTTAATTAATTTTTCAGGAAACCCAGAGAGACCGGCGGGTCAAGGCCGCCGTTGAGTTTATTGAGTTACCCTACTAGGAGGGAAAGATTTTGTTCTAAGATCAAGATTATTTTGTTTTGAGATCCTAGTTGTAATTGGAACGTTATGGGAGATTGAAAATATATGTATGCTATTTTGGTGTAAATAGACTTTGGTATTATGTTTTATGGTTTGATGATTGAGATTCTATACTTACTGCTGCTTAGGTTTCTGCTGTGATTGATAGGTTTCCCCGTTACCCACGGGTTCAGGTTGACTTTTCTATTTATTATGTTACATTTTGTATTAAGATTTTGAGGTCGTTACACGTGGTATTAGATATGCAGGGGTTGGATGTTATTTTGGGTATGGATTGGCTGGTAGCTAATTATGCCAACATTGATTGCCATTAGAAATAGGTTATCTTCAGACCTCCAGGAGAACATGAATTCAGATTTATGGGGTCGCATGTATGCACCGCGCCTCTCCACAATTGGTGTCAGCTATTCAAGAGAGGAGGCTACTTCAGGGTGGTTGTTAGGGATATGTTGCCTACATAAAGGAGCTGCTAAAAGAGGAACTGAAATAGGCTAATATTTTAGTGGTTAGAGAATTTTCAGATGTCTTTCCAGGGGAGTTTCCTGGATTACCACCAGATCGGGAGGTAGAATTTGCAATTGATCTGCTTCCAGGGACGACACTGATATATAAAGTGCCTTACAGAATGGCTCCAGCTGAATTGAAAGAATAGCTACAAGAGTTATTAGATAAATGGATTTATTAGGCCCAGTTTGTCGCCCTGGGGGGGGTTCCAGTCTTGTTTGTGAAAAAGAAAGATGAGACCATGAGGATGTGCATTGATTATAGAGAGATAAATGAAGTGACGATAAAAAAAATATCCTCTTCTCATAATTGATGATCTATTTGATTAGCTCCAGGGGACTCAAGTTTACTCCAAGATCGACCTCAGGTCAGGTTATCATCAGGTGAAAGTTAAAGCGGAGGACATCTCGAAGACGGCTTTCAGAACTAGAATGGGCACTACGAGTTTCTCGTTATGCCATTTGGTTTGACAAATGCACTGACAACGTTTATCGGGCGTTCCATATGTTTATCGATCAGTTTGTTGTGGTATTTATAGATGATATACTGGTCTACTCAAAGAGCTTTGAAGAATATAAGCATCATTTGAGGTTGGTGTTACAGGTATCGAGGGAAAGAAAGCTATGCGCGAAATTCAAGAAATGTGAATTCTGGTTGAGACAGGTTACCTTTCTGGGGCATGTGATCTCCAGGGATGGTATATCTGTTGATCAGGCAAGATAGAGACAGTGATAGATTGGGTAAGGCCGAGAAATGTTTAGGATGTTAGGAGCTTTCTAGGTTTGGCAGGGTATTACTGACACTTTGTAAATGGTTTTTTCAGACTATTAGGTCCCTTGACACGACTCACGAGAAAGAATGCGAGGTTTGAATGGTCTGATAAATGTAAGTAGAGCTTCTAGGAGTTGAAGCAGCAATTGTTCACCGCCCCGATGTTAGCTGTTCCATCAGGAGAGGATGGTTTTGTCATATACAATGATGCGTCACAGAGTGGGCTCGGGTGCGTGTTGATGCAACATGAGAGAGTCATTACTTAAGCGTTCAGACAACTTAAAGAATAAGAGAAAAACTACCTTGTGCATGATCTAGAATTAGCAACAATGGTGTATGCTTTGAAAATTCGGAGGCACTATCTATATGGTGTGAAATGTGAGATTTTCACTAATCATAAAAGCTTAAAGTATTTCTTCACCTAGAAAGATTTGAATATGCCACAGAGAAGATGATTGGATCTTATCAAGGATTATGATTGTATTATCAGCTATTTTCCAGGGAAAGCAAACGTGGTGGCTGATGCACTGAGCAAGAAAACAGCAGGAGTAGTGGTGTCAACAGTGGAGTTCAGCACCCTATCCAGATGGATTTAGAGACGTTAGGCGTGGAGCCAATAAAGGGGGATCACCAGGCTTTCATTGCCAACCTGGTGGTACAACCTACTTTGTAAGAAAGAATTAAATCCACTCAGAAGAATGACGTAGAATTAGCAGAGTTGATAGAGAAAGTACAAGATGGATAGGAGGAGGATCTCAACATATTAGATGACGGACCCCTACGATTCCATACCAGATTATGTGTTTCTACAGATGCTGAGATTAGGAGAACTATTTTAGAAGAGGCACACAGATCCCTATACACCGTGCATCCAGGTAGTACTAAAATGTATCGGGATCTATGAGAATCCTTCTGGTGGACCAACATGAAGAGGGATATTGCTAAATTTGTGAAGTAGTGTTTGACGTGCCAGCAAGTAAAGGCTGAGCACCAGAGACCTGCGGGGTAGTTGAAACCACTCTACATCCCTAAGTGGAAATGGGATCACGTCTCTATGGATTTCGTGGCATGGCTACCGCCAGCGCGACAAAAACAGAATGCTATTTGGGTGGTCGTAGATCGACTGACGAAAACTGCTCACTTTATCCCTATTAAATTCAGCTATTCTATGGACATACTAGCAAAGTTGTACATTCAGGAGGTAGTTCGCTCCCATGGTGTGCCAATATCTATAGTCTCATACAGAGATCCCCGATTTATTTCACAATTTTGGAAGAGCTTTCAGGAGGCTATGGGAACACAGTTAGCATTCAACACAACTTTTCATCCTTGGACTGATGGGTAGATTGAGAGAACGATTCAGATACTCGAGGATATGTTACGAGCTTACGTGCTGGATTTTAGGGGTAGCTAGACCAAGTATCTGCTGCTGGTGGAGTTCGCATATAATAATAGCTATCGGGTCAGCATCGGCATGACACCATATGAGACGTTATATGGTAGAAGGTGTCATTCTCCACTGCACTGGGATGACGTGGGTGAGAGGCTAGTTCTAGGACTAGAATTGGTGCAACAGACGTACGGTAAAGTCCGACAAATTGAATATAGAATTAGTGTAGCTCAGAGTCGATAGAAAAGTTACGCAGATACTCGCCGTCGGGAGTTAGAGTTTGATATGGGAGATTGGGTATTTTTGAAGGTAACTTCACTAAGAGGAGTTATGAGATTTAGGAAGAAAGGTAAGCTGAGCTCTAGGTACATTGGCCCATTTAAGATACTTGATAGAGTGGGGTCAGTTGCCTACAAGTTAGCTCTGCCACCAGCTCTATCTAGAATACATGATGTATTTCATGTTTCCATGCTGAGGAAGCCTGTCCCAAATCCTTCCCACGTGGTTAGTTATGCAGAGATAGAACTTAGTGATACCTTAGCTTATGAGGAAACCCCAGTGTAGATTGTACAGGAAGGAACAGGAATTGCGCAGTAAGAAAATATCATTAGTAAAAGTCCTGTGGAGGAATCACGTGGTGGAAGAAGCTTCATAGGAGCTTGAGGAGGAGATCGGACAGAAATACCCACATAACCAAAGGGGACACCCAAAAAATGTGGCCACGAGTCCCAAGAAATCTCAAATTCCCCAAGTATGGCACTAGTAACAAAAATTTTGATTCTCTGCATGTAACAACTTGCTTATTTCCATAAATAATTTTTTTTATTTTCCTGATAAAATAAAAATCAATATAACCATCCAGAAAATCATAATCAACCTGAACCTGTGGGGTACTAGAGATACATCAGAAATACAGTACGGAAGCCTAAACAGTAGGAAACATAACATCATATGCATACCATAACACCAAATCAGTATAATACCAGAGTTTACTACAAATATCATAAAATACACATAACCCAAAAATGTCCAAAAGTAGCACAGGGTCGTCGCCCACAAACCCGTCAGACCCTAACAAAAGGCTTACCCTTCAGACAGGGTAAAGCGGTTGAACTCTAATGTTGTGGACCTTTATCCGCTCTCCTACCTGGGGCTCCTAAAATGTTTGTATAATTTTGGGGTGAGACACCTCTCAGCAAGGGAAATAAATTAATGCTAGTGTGTGGCAACATGAGTTTATTTGTGTTATACGTAAAAGCATATGTAAGCATATCTAGTAAATATGTCTGTATCATTTATGGGAAAAACACGTATAATAATAACGTGGCAGAACATACTGGATTTTCATAGCATAGTTCATCTCATATAATAATAATATGAAAACAATCCTGGTAAGTTAGCTGACTGTTGTTATGTAGTACCCCCATATGACTGGGTTGTGTGGCTTGAAGGCGGGACCTAACAATGGTTGGCCGACCACTATTAAGTCAAAAGTACAGTCTGTAAGTCCGATGGATCTGCTAGACCTGGTCTATACACCAAGGGCGTCCACACTTCTTAAAACCACATCGACTATCCATCCTCACGCTACTATGTACAGCAGCGTTAACACAATATCATGATGATCATCAACACATAGCAGTGGTACCATGCAAGTGCTAGCCTAGACCAAGCCAACCAGGTTCTGATAACATATAACATATAATCAAAATGTGATACATGAATATTTCATACTAACAATTGCCAAGTTAATCATCACAACATTTTACATATATATATATATATATATATATATCATGAAAATCATCGGCCCGTACGCCGGCATTTCATATTTTTACCATAGCTCGGCCCGTACGCCGACAAATCATATCCATAGCTCGACTTGTACGTCGGCAAAACATATCCATAGTTCAGCCCGTACACCGGCAAATCATATACACAGCTCAGCTCGTACGCCGGCAAAACATATAAAACTCTTAGCCTGTACGCCGATTTTCCATTATAAAAATTCATAATATTATCATGTTCCTAGAAAACGGTAATTCATCATAAAATCTACTCATGCCACACAAAATGGGTATTATTTATATCTAGAACATATCATCATTTTCAACAGTATTTCCTAACATAATGCATATATATACATATAAATATATTTTCCTGAAATCAAATGTTATACAATTTTACTTATAATTTTCATAAAGCAACTAGCTTAGTTTATCCCCTTACCTGATCCTGAAAAGCCCATAAGAAAAACAGTCCTGCACCCGCAGGGTACCCGGTTCAACACCCTGAAAATGATATTTCGCAGAACTAAACTTTAATATTTCTACATATACTACGCTTTCTACAACTGTCGATAAGTCAAATATTGAGTAGAAAGTCTTACCTTGAATTTGGGACGAATTCCGAACTCGCCCCACCAACGATCCACTCCAATAGATTTGTAGAAAACTTCCCCAAGAGTGTCGTGGTGGTTTCGGATTGTCGATCCGGCGAAGAACGGACCCAGAAACTAAGAGAGAAGGATGGGAAACCGAAGAGGAGGGAGAAAATGAAAGTTGTGTGTGAGTTTCGGCCAAAAATGAAGATTTCGCCTATTTATACACTAGCCTTTGTTGACGAGCCACGTCACCTCGTCGACAAGGTCAAGAAGACAGTTCGTCGACAAACTCTCTCCTCGTTAACGAAATTCAGAATCACCCAAAACCCCTCTTAGTATTTTCTCGTCGACAAAGCACACCTTCGTT
This sequence comes from Malania oleifera, assembly GCF_029873635.1. Lineage (NCBI taxonomy): Eukaryota > Viridiplantae > Streptophyta > Magnoliopsida > Santalales > Ximeniaceae > Malania > Malania oleifera. The sequence goes on along the minus strand of NC_080423.1, from coordinate 106,970,254 downwards.
GTCACGCCCCGAACACGCAGATGGGTCCCAGGTGTGAATATAGTAACCTAACATGTCTCAGTATCAATTTAAACATACATGATACAATACAATAAGAGGGTCTGACCATGTGGGATATACGGATGCCCTATACACAACACATATGCATCCATACTCATCAAATACACAGCGAAATACGGTCTTTCTATACATGTATAGTATAATACCAGAGTTTATACAAGGCTAGGATATATATTACCCATAGCTACAAAAACATACCCCGGGTGTCTACAAAACCATCACGACAACTCGGTTACAAAAACTCGTACCTAAACAAGCACTAACAGTATCTAACGACACCCTTGCTTCTGATTGCTAGGATGCTAATTACAGCTACGTGAAGGACCTGAAAACATTTGTACGTACATTCGGGGTGAGACACCTCTTAGTAAGGAAGAAAATAGGTTATATCAGTGTGTGGCATACCAGTGTTATTTTACGTAAAACATAACACCATACAATACGATACAGTTCAAAAACATTTCCATACAGTTCCAGTATTTTCACAAATCCATTCCAGTACATACGATACCCAAACATACGGTCAGTGTCGTCACACTAATACGCAACTACTCTATGAAACCCAAAATTTTATAGTGATTACGTTGCCAATACGATGTAACTCACACTATTACGCAACTACTCCATGAAACCCCAAATTTCACAGCGATTATATTGCTAATATAGTGTAGCTCACACCCCTCGGTGACCAGCCGGGATACAAGTGATATTTCACACCCTCGGATATAGAGTCGGACACTCTCGCCCACGATTTTGACACCAGTAAATGGCGCAGCATACGATAATTAGCCGCCACATAGCTGTTTCGGCGTATGGTAATTAGCCGCCACTAGCCGATTTCACAAAACCTGGAATCATTTTGGAGCTTACACTCCTATACGTATCAGCATATGGTAATTAGCCGCCACTAGCTGTTTTACAAATACCTGGAACAATTGCATACAACCATACATTCCACACTTATTTGGTTTAAGACAAATCATATCGTTTTCCAATTCAAGCAAACAATTTTATACAAATATGGATGACAGTCATCTCAATAATATAGTTTAAACAAAACAAACGATTTTCCAAACAAAGCAGAGATGATACCCGAAATCCCTAAATTTTTCCAAAAATTGTAACCCAAAAATCTCATATTTTACCTGATAGATTTCCCCAAATAAGCTACCAAAACATACATAAGATTATAGCCTACAAGCTTACCGATCCCGATTTCAAAAAGTAACTGATATAAATTGAATCCTCTTACATTAACCCGAATTCCAACTACGAACTCTGCGGTCCCCAAAACTACGAACCGAGACTCCAAAACCTATAAACCACAGTACAATACATGCTTACAACTCATACTACTATACATATTTCGAATCAGAAGGGAAAACCGAGGCTTACCTTGATTTTGGCTCAAAACCCAAAACTGCTCGAAATGAGATTCTGATCCGTTAGAAACGTAGAGAATCCTTCCCTGATCCTCATAGTAATGTCCGATTCATGAATCAGGCGATGAACGACAAAGAAATCAAGAGAGAGAGAGAGAGAGAGAGAGAGAGCTTCGAGTTCTAGAGAGAGAGGGAGAGAGATATGGGTTTTCTTAGCCCCATAGCAACCCCAAAGATCTTTTAAAGGCCTTTGACTCAGGTGAATTTGTCGATGAGATGACGTCTTCGTCGACGAGTTCACCGGGTTTCTCTTCGACCAGACGGCGGTTTCGTCGACGAGTCGGATATTTCCAATTTTTCTAAACCTCTCAGCATTCCCTCGTTGATGAGCCTCTAAATTTCGTTGACGTGCAGCACATAGACTTCATCGACGAACTTTGGCTTCGTCGACAAACTCTGCTCAATTACCAATTTACCCTTCTTTTATATAATTAATCCATTTATCACGAGTCGGGTTCTTACATTTGTCGACAAGCCCAATATGTCACGTCGTTGACGAACGCGAAGCTGTGCCTCCTTTTTAATTTCCTTTTCTTCCTCTTTATTATTTAAGTACTATAATTCCTCTAGGTCACTACACTATAGGTGCAATCAATATATAATGGGAGGACCTCGAAACTCTACAACAACGACCCAACTGACGAGCAAAGCTCATGAGGTCAGAAGGCTACCCAACAAATAAGCACTACCCATTAGGCAATATCGGCCCCATTGACGTGCAAAGCTCGTGGGGCCAAAAGATTACCTAACAAATGAGAACAACTCAATAGGAAAAATCGGCCCAACTAAAAAACAAAGCTCATGAGGCCAGAAGACTACCCAACAAATAAGCATAGCTCATTAGGCAAAATCAACCCAACTGACGTGCAAAGCTCATGAGGCCAAAAGAATGCCCATGAAGAGCAGCTTGGCAGCTCAACAGGAATGCCTATAAAGAGCAGCTTGGTAGCTCAGCAGGAATGCCCACGAAAAGCAGCTTGGCAGCTCGGCAAGAATGCTCATGAATAGTAGCTCGACAAGAATGGCCATGAAGAGCAGCTCGACAAAAATTCCCATGAGGAATAGCTCGGCAAAATTCCCATGAAGAGTAGCTTGGCAGCTCGACAAGAATTCCTATGAAGAGCAGCTTGGTGAGAATGCCCACGAAGAGTAGCTTCGCAATTCGGCAAGAATGCCCATGAAGAGCAGCTTGGTAGCTTGGCAAGAATGCCCCCAAAGTTCAATTCGGTACCTCGACAATAATGCCTACGAAGATCAACTCGGCAGCTCGACAAGAATGCCTATGAAGAGCAGCTTGGAAGAATGCCCACAAAGAGTAGCTCGATAGCTCGGCAAGAATGCCCACGAAGAGCAGCTTGGCAGCTCGGCAAGAATGCCGATGAAGAGAATCTCGGCACCTCGGCAAGAATTTTGAATGAATAGTAGTTCGGCGGCTCGGCAAAGCCGAATGGGCTCCATTATTGGCTTGGGCCAGCCATCCCCCATGACATCAGCTTGGCAAAGCCGAATTGGCCCCTAAACCACCTCAACAAAGCCAAATGGGCTCCCTTATCAGCTTAGGCTAGTCGTCCCCTGTGAAATCGGCTCGGAAAAATTGAACTAGCCCCTAAATCGGCTCGGCAAAGTCAGACGGGCTCCATTATCAGCTCGGACCAACCAACCTCCCTACACAGTGTTAAAAAAAAAAAGGAAGAAGAAGAAGAAGAAGAAGAAGAAAAGGGGAAAAGATAGGGCAACTTTTGAAATTTCAAGAATAAGTTCCGAAAATTCGAAACTAGGGAGGGCAACTGATATGCCCTAAATATATCAACACCAAAGTAGAAGGAAGCCAAAACTCAACATTGATGAGGGCAATCATAGCCCAAGTCAAATGCTCTGGTAAGAGCATTTAGCTCCAATCCAATAATGACTAAAGAGATCCACGTCGGACGTCATAATGGCGGGTCTCCCCAAGAGTCAAACCTCGCCACTATAAAAGGAGGTAACATAGAAGAGTAAAGGTATCTCATTTTAAACCATACTTTACTATTGCTTCATACCTCTCAAAGCCAATCTCTGACTTAGGCATTGGAAAGATCCCCCGGAGTACACCCCGGGTCCTCCAAGCCAATCTTTTCTACATCCTTTTCAGGTGATCGAGATTGGAAGATTCGTCAGAGGTCATCGAAATTTTTATTCAGCAACAAAATTGATCTTATTTTAATTTTTGGATGAATAGTATAATGTCTGATACAAAGTTTGATAATTAGTCTTAATCACTATATTACAACAATTATCAAGATGGGATTACAACAATAGAAGAGAGTACAAAGAAGAAATTTAGGAGAGGATTTGTAAAGGGTACTGAGATTTTTCAAAACCGATTTGCTTTGAATGGTTTGCTTCTTTATAATTTATAGACAAGATATCCTTTTTTTCAAGCAATCACAATCGTTCTTCGAACCTTTTCTTCTTTTAAACTCAACTGTTCTTTTTTCATCACTCTTTAACTCTTGTCAAGCATCTTTACTTTATTTCTTGTCAGACATCCTTACTTTATTTCTTGTCAGATATCTTTATTTATTTTGTATGTCTTCATCACGTAACTTTATAGGTTAGCAAATTGTCGTCTGTCTTGTACCGGCAATATTACTCTTGTAAAAATTAATTTTATAGTGGTCATTCTTGTTGTCCTGAAGGCAGTTCAACTGAGAGACATTGTCATCATTTAAGCAAGTAGACATAGTCTTGTTCAAGATCAAAATTATTTCTTCTTTGGATTTGGCACAACTAACCTTGCCTGTACTTGAGCTTTTGTCATTAAAATTTTTGTTTGGTCATGTGATTTGTTTAATCAGAGATTTTGCTCAACCCATTTTGCAATAGCAAATTTTGTCAAACTAATCAAATTGATACAGCCCCACCATTTTATCTTAACTTGGCTTCTAAAATATGGAACCTTGTGTTGTCCAATAATTTTATATTGAGAATCATATTCCATCATTAAGTTCCAAGTTAAGCTAAAAGGTTTTGTAAAATATGAACAATAATGAGAATTCAAACCAATGGTCCGGAAGATTAATATTGTCACTCAAAAGCTTGTAGTTGTGTTTAAGTTAACAGGGAAAGAAGTTCGCAAATGATCCAAACTGATCTCACCATTCATGAAGTCAGTGGGGGACTTCAATTGTCATATTTTTTTTGTCAAAATATATAAACCTTGAAAAGGAGTACCCATTATTTTGTTGACAAAAGATTTTTGTCGAAACATCCCTATAGTCCCAATAATTAAACTCAGTTGGGAAGAATGGTTAAGAAAACTTCTTTGTCATGTTGGGATTGTTTCCCCATTTATGATTAATTTTCACTTTTATTAATGCTAATTTGTCGAATCATGTTTGTCAAGGATTTCAAAAATCTCAAAAATCTCAACTGATTTGATATCAACTAAGATGAATTTGTAAAGATATGAATTGACATATAAATATTTAGTATAAACAATTTCGTTAATATATCTAACTTTTTAATAAAAAAAATTTGTCAATCTTATGTATCACTAACCCTTTAAAAATTGAGAAGCTTATTCTATACTTTATTTAATAGAAATAAAAGAGCGGATACAAAAAATCGTTTGGCCTAGAGAAGAATTGGTTCTCTATTAAGTTTAAATAGCTTATGCAACAACACACATGAGAAGTATTTGCAAAGAGTTCAGTTCTATTTATTTTAAAACATACTCAAGTAATGCACGACCATACTCACTCGAGGAATTATTAGGCTATACATTTTAATTATATCACATTTTAAATCAACAAACAAACCTTAAGATAGACAATCAATCACACCTCCAATTTTTTTAAGATTTTAAGTGATCTTATAAAGTTGAAGTAATTGGTTAATTTTATTTCAAAATCATCCAACAAATTTCAAGATATGATTGGTTACATAAATGTGACATACTCCAACTACCTAACCTACTAATTTATCATTTCTTGTAAGCATTTCTCGTTTTATTTTATAAAATTCAAGATATAAACTTAAAATTTCACCTGAAAAAATGGTAAAATTATAACTAATATTTTAAGATAGCATTCAGGTAAAAATCTTATATATATATATATATATATATATATAGTTGAAATAACTTATCTAGAAATAAATTAGAAATTTATTCTTCTAATTTTCACATCTTATTTGTCGCCTTGTTTTCAATTGAATAAATCATTTTTTTTAAATACATTATTCCACAAGAAAAGAATAATTTTTTCCAAGAGATAGAGAACAAAAAAGGAATGATCAGAAGTCACGGTTCCATCAAACAGACAGTTTCACTACAAACAGATTGACCCAAAAAAAATGTAACAATGCACCTATGGAAGTGCAGTCAGCCATTGAACCAATGTCCTCGACAGAAAATGGTACAATACAGTAATGACCAAATAAATTTGGTACAGCATGAACAATGGAATCCCCCAGATTAAACCTGGGTTGGCTGCTTCAGCTGAGAGAACCTAAGCGAGGGGGAGGCACACTTGGTGTGGCCTACAAGGAAAGTGTCAAGCTTCACTGGCATGTCCTGGAAACCATGGGAGTCCTGGTTGAAGGCACTGTTTGGAGTCTGGAGTCGGAACGATAGGGCCCAGAAAGATGCGCCAGAGATCAAGTATTATGGTGACCAGCATTGCAGCTCCCAGGGCATCCACTGCTACTCTGGGTAGATCCCATGGATCCCCAGGTTTCTCGCCGACCCTGCTTATATCAGTGAAACCCCTTTAAATTAAGGATACCATTTCCCAGAGGTGAAAAACATAAACACAAAAGGCAAATATGAGCATTTTACCAAACAAATACATATTGATGAGCTCGCGTGTGATTGCGTGCATGTTTGTGTGTTTATTACTCCTGTGTTTTATATCTAATTTGGTTTGGATTTTTTTATTATATATATACTTTTTCTTTTCCATTGGCCAAAGCAAGGCAGACACCTTAAATCAGTCTAGAAAAAGTAAAATTCCATGTTGTTTGCCGCAAATGACAAAGTAGGGTCTTTAATACCAGCATTAAGAAAAACCAAAACCCACTATTATACTGGCTCAAAAACTATACAAAATGCTCATTCATTATTGTCTAGTCAGGATTATAAAAAATAAGTCACCATCATTAACAAAAGGATCAAGAACTACAATTCTATCAACAACCAAAATAAATAATAATAAATAGGATCGAAAGCCAAAATTTGACAATCAAAGCTCAACTCAACAAAAAAAATATCCAAAATATAGCACCTTCTCACCATTGTGCATGTTTAGGGCTATACGCGTTATTTTTTAACAATAGACTAATAGGACAACAAGCCTTTCTTGTGTAGTCCACAATGTTCCGCAATTTCCTCATACTTGAAGCACTTCCTTATCTTTCTACATTCTTTGCCAAAAAATTTCTTTTAATTTCCTCAAAGAACATTAGATAACAAAACAGCCGCATGGTTTAAATCTTGGGAAAAAAATATATATAGATCATCTGAAAAAAATTTACATTTTTTTCAGGAAATAAAATAAAGCATGAGAAAATTTAATAAAGACTCCAGCTATATGCATCAGGCAGGCAAGTCATTATTAGTGTCCTACTTCATCCTAGTAAATAATTTGTTATGTACCAATAACTTAACTTCATAAGCGCTCTACTTTATCCTACTCCACGCCAATTATTAATGTTGATCCCCCTCCTAGTTGATAATGTAATTACAAAAACAGTTGCTCTTCAGGTATATAATATAGTCAATAATTTTATGTATTCTTCTAATATAACTCCAGTTCTACTTCACACCACAAATTGCACTTCCCATTTTAGACCATTCTAAAATACTTTCTGATCCAAAGCATCTCTTTGTGATTCTAACTTGGTATTTACACCAAGTTTTGTCTCATCACCAACAATTGTGTAAAGTCAACAGTGAACATGATGAAGTACATCCCCAAACATGCGCACAATCCAAAACAATGGGATAGAGTTGACAACTTACATATCAGATAGCAAAAATATTCTGATAGTAAGATCATGTTTGACAAGAGATAAGCAGAAAATGGGCCACAGACCACTGCTGATTGTACAAGCATGCACTCGAGAGGTGATTCATAAATTTTATCCCATAAGATAAAACATATAAGCTCTGAATATCATCCTAAACACTGAAAACTTGCACAAATAGTTGTAAAAATCATGGATACTACAATGCGAGCCCCATAAATTTTATAACACTCTCACAAACATAGTATGAGTTCTCACACTCTTCTAGACAAGAATAGAGATACTTTTTCTTGATTCGTAGAACAGAATTCTTTACCTCAGAAACATTGGGAAGCTTACGATGAAATAAATTGCATAAAACAAGGATCCAATTCTGTACATGGACGCCCGATCCACAAATTCATAATAAGGGAACTGCAAAAGATCAAAACAAAAATAGCATTGTCACAGCTTTAATTCAAACATTTGTGGCCCAGTGGATGCGTTAAGAACTTTTCAAAGAAACAGCAGTCTAGCACTGAATTTCCACTTACACTGGAAATAGCAAAGGTTTCTAGGTATGCTATGAAATAAGAAAGAGCCAAAATCCAAGCAGCCTCAATGACCCACTGAATTTTCTCAGGCAAGCCAGCAAGAGAATGCCGTAGCCTGCGAAGTGTTATATTTGATATCATGTGGTAAAATAGGAAGCATACATATGCAAGAAGGAAAGTTGTGTGAGGTACCTACAAAGAAATAATAACATATATAAATATTGTGATACAAGAAATAAATAAACTAGTAAACTGACGAAACAACTCACAACCTGACTACAGAATAATACTTGTTTAATTACTTGCTTAGTAGCTTACATCATTCATCTTCCATGAGGGAAAGGTATATGAAGCACCCAAAACTGTGAAGAAATAATGTGTCCAAAAGTAATTCCCAACGTAACTAAAGATCATTATCCAAAGACTGGCCTGTCACGATAACAATTTCATAGGTCAGGCTTATAAATAAGTTTCTATAACAAAATATTAACTTTGTGAAAGCACAAAAACATAACAAGAAGACTGATTTTTACAACAAGAAAAATAAAAAATAAAGGTTGAATGATTAATACCCAAAAACTGCATTAGAATTTATAAGAATTATTCATCAGATAAAAATTTGGGACAACATGCTATGCAGAGGTAAATGCCACTGGACTTATAATAAGTTTCTACAAACAAAATATTAACTTTGTGAAAGCACAAAAACATAACAAGAAGACTGGTTTTTAAAACAAAGAAAGAAAAAAAGTTGAACAACTAATACCCAGAAACTGCATTAGAATTTATAAGAATTACTCATCAGACAAAATTTTAAATACTGCCGAAAACAAGAAGACAACACTCTCAAAATTGATTTACCTGGCCAATTATGGCCTTTCAATTTTTCTTCTTAGAAAAATGCTATAGTATCTTTACTCAATTTTATCTTAACAAAATATGCAGATTGGGCACCTGGCTTCTTAATAGGCCATAAAGCCTAGACCAATAAGGGAGGGACTAAAGCAGTGATACCCAGCAGTAGACATTTTCAAAAACAACTGTATTAATTTAGGAAAAATAATTATAGATCTACTGGTCTTGCACCATGGACTAATGACCAAATGATAATCAACAAACTGCATGATAGTTAGCATCTCATATATGGAAATGCTGAAACAAAATTTCAAAGTGAGCCTAAATTGTATGTAAGCATACAACTTGCTATGATGTTTACAAACTAAACCTGTCCTCTTCAGATTTTAGTCCAAAAATTAGGTTTTGTTCTACCTCAAGTAAATAATTTTCTAGAATGAAAATTCTGAAGAAAATAATTTGATACAAGCCCACTTGTCCTAGCCCTCCTCCTCTCCTCATGGTGCCCCTATAAAAAAAAAAAAGGTCCACCCTGTCAAAACCTAGAATGAAATGATGCAAACTCATTAAAACCGACTTTGGACACAATCAAGTGCAATGTACCCTGCTTCCCACACAATTACACAAAAAAGCCACGCAGAAGACCAATTTTACAAGCTAAACACAATTTAAATATGGTAGAATTGATGTGTTTGTCTTTGACAGTTGGTTAAATGGCAAACTTGTAGTTTAAGACTAAACACACAACAGGAAAAAAATAAATGCATAGCTTATTTATCAGGGTTGGTAGCTAATAACCTTTTCATATTTATCATATGTTAGACTTTAAACTGGAGAAAAAAAAAAAAAACACTTGCCTTTACCCAATAACGATCCTTCCAACACAAGCTTCTGTCGGCCTGCCAAAAACATCAAAACCCACAAAGACAGTCATAAACATATTAAAGTCACAAGCTACTAAAATTTTCCTTCCTGTTGAGCATTTAAGCAGCTAAATGATGAATTATTGAAATCAAAGCTCTAGGAAAGAGAGGCATTAGTTGCTTGTGAAAGATATAGCCATATGGAGTGCCAAATTGAGAAGCAAGAATAATCCAAAAGAAATGCAAATTTACTAACAGTTCACATTGGCTTAGAAGTATTCGATAAGGAAAAAAAAACAAAAAAAAAAAAACCAAAATTTACTTTGTAAACAAACCTAAAAGAACATCCAAATATTACTTTGAAGATGGGCATATGACAACTGATATGACAGCATTTAGGATTTCATTTCCATGAATAGAGGCTGATATTGACTTTTTTACAATTTCATGCAGTTTAAGCAATTAAATTTGTAAGAAATGTATGATAACACAAATATTTACCTTTCCAACAAATAGCATAGGTATCAAGAAGGAAGGAACTGCAGATGCAAGTCCCAAAAGCAAGTACTCCAATTCTGTAAAACTCTGCCAAGTGAAATTTTTTAGTAAACCTGTGATTAAGCATACTAATTCAATCACAGAAATAATTGGAACCTTGGTATCAAACTTAGATTCCATCATTCACGATAAGATCAATTATAAGATAAATAAGAATTAAAAAGAAAAAAAAAAGTAAGGCCATTCCATTTCCCATTTCGACAAAAGACCCATACCTAAGTTCCATAGCTTCGGGATAAATAAATAAAAACCCCTCCCCAAGCTGTGAGCCGGCGAATCACAGGTAGTGGCTTGGTTAAGGGAACACATCAGAGCCATAGTGTGCTTAAGGGCATATCGGTTGAAGTAGATTCTTCTTTTTGATCAATCAAAAACCCTTCTCAAAATCATGAATGATTGGCCAAATCATTGATACAAATAATATCCAAATACCAGCTAACATCCATGCAAACAGAGCCCAGGAGATGGAACTAAATAGCTATTACTTGATGGAACATGGTAAAGAACTGGAATGATTTTAGCTATTCTTGCCCCATAATGCACGTAAACAACTGGAACTTTTTTATCTATGCTTACCCCTCGAATGCCCCGGCATTGAGAAACCAAGTTTCGTGAACCTCAAAAATCGCTTCCTCACTCCATCTTCCATGTTATGAATACAAAACCAGCTCAAATTCACAATAGGTGGACCTCCATGATCCATAGAGAAAACAAAAAAAATACAGAAATGGGAATCACTCGAAATTATTTCTTAGTAATATATTTCAATCACTGAACAAACAAATATTTGTATCCTACATGAGGCCACTTAATATATTAAAGCATAAAACCTCTGCTCGGGCTAAGGTCCCACATTGTTCAAAGCTCTCACATTTTCTTGGTCCATGATTACATCAATAACCAAAAATTCGAGGAATTTTTATTTATTTTTTTAAATATACTCTTTGGCAACATTTCTGAGCAACCAAATCAAAAGGCGCCACCGAGTTGAAGTCCAACAATTTTCTCAGAATTTGAATTTCTTTCCTTTCTCAACATTTTTTAACTTTAAAGCTAGTAAATCAAACATCTTGAAAGAAAAAAATTCTTTCGGGATTTATTTCAACAGCACAAGACAAACACATAAAAATCTAGCGACTATTTTTTTCTTTTCGTTTCATCGGTTTTCTCGGCTAACAAACGGAGAGTAACGAGCAAGAGCAGACCTCGTAAAGCTTGTAGGGAACGACGATTCCGAGGCAGAGAGTGAGCCAGAAGGGAGTGTAGAGAAGAAAGAACATCTCGCCCCATCTCTTACTCGGGTTTGGGGCAAACCACAGACCCAAATGCGGAGCCGCCACTTCAGTACCTGCGGACACAAATCACAAACCCAAACAGCATCAGGCATTCCGACGGACGAATCCGGCGAAATCCGACGAACTGAAACCCTAGGCGAGGACAACGATGGGTTTACCGCCCATATTTGGAGTCCGGATCTGACCGCCAAGGAATTCGGATCTCCACTTGGGAGAGTGTGAAGTGACAAAGTTCACCCACTCTATTTCCGAACTACAGAGTTCTATTTTGCGCCGTCAGCGCAGGCGGACACAACCAGAGACTTATTGGACTAGGTAGGTGCCTGCAGGCCGTGGGGTTCGGTTACGGTCTTCTCTAAACGACGTCGTATCAGTGTGAAGAAGAATCTGCAGGTGTTGCAGAAAATAATTAAATAAAGAAATTATTTATTTTTTATTGCACATATGTCTGCCAACTTATGTTTATTTGCATTCAATGCAATAAATCTAAAAAGTTCTTACCAACCCTCCTCAAGATTCGAGCTACGTTAATATATTATTTTTGGGGCTCAAATGTTGTAATTTTAAAAACACCCCTCTAGTTTGAGAAATATAAAAAATGTCCCCATTTTTTTTTGTTGTTTTTTTTGCACTTAAACCGAACACTAATAATTTAGAGTTCTTTGATATACTTTTTATTTTATTTTTATTGATATATAGCAAATAAATAAAATATAAAATTACTTTCATTTTTGTTATTGTTGTCAACTTGGGAAATTAAGAGTTAAATTTTATGATTTACAATTAGAGTGACACTTTATTATTATAGTATTTCAATTTATAAATTTAATTTTTATAGATTAAACCTATATCGAAATCTATATTATATATCAACTTTGGTAGGACACATATTGTCACTAGATTTTTTTTACTTGCCTTTTGTTTTTATTTTTATTGTTTTTTCCATTTTCCATCTTCTCTCTCTCATCGATCTGAACAAGTGGCCCTACACCAGTAGCCCCTTTAACTTTTCTTTCCCCTTTATATCAACTCTCATAAATATATAACTAATTTAAAATATATTTTAAAAAAATTATTTTGTCGTTCCTCTCTCTCACTTGCTGATCAGACACCTTGATTTTCAATTCTCTTTCTCTCATTAGTACATAAATAATTTAATAAAATATTTGAGTGCTTGGATTTCACACCTTCAATTTGAAGTTTTTGTATGGATTGGAAAAAAAATATAATGAAAAATTGTATTACCTTGTCTTTAAGAGCATAGATTTTGGGATTTGAATTTGCATTTATCTGAATTTTGATAAAATATAATATAAAATTGTATTGGATTTCTTTTAAATTCATATCCGAGCCTCAAAATTCATGCTTGCAAATACTTTCTTACGTTTTATCCAAATTCATAAAAGTTCAAATTTAAAATTCGATATTTATACTTCCAAACACTATCATAATCTTCAAATTTTAAAAACATTTTAACATATCTCCCATTATTTTCATACATATTCTCATTATTTATATTACTTTTATTATTTTTTTCATAAAATACAATCACAAATCACAACAGATAACAATATAATATTTTAATAACTTTAATTATTAATTAATTCAACAAATTTTAAATAACTATACTTGCTTATGCATAATTTCAATGGTATTTGAAAAAAAAAATAGAGATTAATATTGCAGTAAAAATAATAATATTGACAGCATAAGAACAACAATATCTAAATTATAACATAACTAAGTGATATTAAAATTGTGAGTATAATTTAACTAATGTAAATTTCAAAACCATCAAATTATTGTGGGCATTATTGCTAAAAAAAATTTGTCTACCAAATACAAGTAGTCTTTAATTACATATGCGTTTGGAAGAGTGGCAAAATAGGGCAAGACTCAATGGGTGGTCCATTGGGACCTTTTAGATTTTTAAGTTTGAGAAGAGACGATCCATTTATAAACAAGTCAATCTGAACCCAACTCATTTAATAAATGGGTTAAATACATTTGGATTAGATACTCATCAGGTTACCATTTACATTTAAAATATATATATATTTTATAATTTTTTCTTTTTGCTTTTGAACTTTTATATTAGATAAAAGATTAAATCTCTAGGTGACAACAAGACCTATAAGCTAGTAAAGTTGCCTAAGGGCAAGAAAACACTCAAGAATGGAGGTACTCCAAAGTATGCATTTACGCTATGGTTGGGAATTAAAGGCAAGCTACTTACGAGTGACAAAATATGCTGGGGCAACAATGACCAAAAATATGTGTTATGTGGAGATGAGATTGAAACGATAGACCATCTTTTCTTTAAATGTAGAGTCTTATCACATGTCTGGGGAAGTATTAGAAGCTGGTTGGGAATATGTAGGGCCATGACAACTTTGAACGCAGCAGTGAAATGGCTCCACAAAGAAGTTAGAGGGGCTGGCATCAATGCTACGGGGAAAAGAGTCGGTTTTGCTACTACAGTCTTCTTCTTATTTCACTTCAAAAATAAGAAGAGGTTTGAGGGCAAGGATATTGGCCCGAAGGAGCTTGTTGAGGTAATCCAAAGGAACATCTACAAAGTTGTGTTTGATAAATTTGATTTACACTCCATAGGATAATGACAATGGACTCTCTTTTGCTAGTAATGTTAGCTTGAATTATATTGTATTGGAGTGGATATGATATGCCCAGGTTTTGATGTAAAAGTTGTGGTATTTACTATTTTTTTTATGGGGAGTTGTGTGCTTCCCGTGAGGTGTATGTATTGCACATATTCCTTTTTATCAATATATTTACCCTTACTAATAAATGAAAAAAACACTTGAGGACAAATGGATTTAGGTTGAAGAATGATAGAAATAATTCACAACTTAGGTACACTATAACGACCTGAAAATTCCTACAATTTTTTTTCAAATAATATATAAAATATACTGATAATCATATTACTCTGATACCCTTATAATGACTACTGAAAATGCCTATATAGCAGAAAACATGAAACTGTACAACCATATACACAATACCGATGTAACGACCCGAATTTTTAAATGAAATTTAAATAATAAAGAAAGGAAAATTTGAAAAAGGGAAAAGAAGGGAAGCTGTCAAGCTTCGTCGATGAACACAGGGTTTCGTCGACGAAGGCTTTAAAGATTTCGTCGACGAACACAGGGCTTCGTCGACGAGAAAATACCGAGAAGGGTTCTGAGGTAGCCTGAATTTCGTCGACAAATACAGGGTCTCGTTGATGAAATTTATGAAGAACTCATTAACGAAGATCGGGCTCGTCGACGAATTCTGTTGTCTATATAAATAGGAAAAAAATCTGATTTTATTTCATATAAGCTTCCTTCTCTCTCTCTCCTCTTCGGCTCTCTCACACTCTCTCTTCGATTTTGGGTTGGTTTTACACCGGATCGAAGATCTGAGGCTACTACGATGCTCATGGCGAAGCTCCCTACAAGTTTGTAGGAGCGGATCGTTGGGAAAACGGAGTTGAAAATCATCCTTGAGTTGAGGTAAGACTTTTTAAGCCAAATTAGACTTCATGGTAGTTATAGAAATTGATGTACGCATGAAAATATTGATGTTTAGTACTGGAGATTTTGAGTTTCAGGGTGTTGAGTAGGAAATCCTACGGGGGTCAGGCTAGGAAATTTGAGGGGCTTTCTCAGTAGTCAGGTAAGGGAGTAAACTAAAGCAGTTCTTTTCCATGCAAATTATTATTGATTATGAATAGATTTATTTTCAGAAAAACATAGGATATATTTGTTTATTATGAATAAAATGTATGATTTGGGAAAATACTGCTATGATGCTTAAAATGTATATGTATGTATAAGATGTTAGAAAATCATGATTTTAGTATGACTTTTAATAGAGCATGTGTGGCATGAATATGATTTTACGTGAAATGAGATATGATATGTATGCTTTTACATGTAAAACACATTTTTAGGTATTTTGGAAAGACGAGTTATGCTATATTGAGTTTGACGAATTTATGATAAAAGAGTTATTTTTAGAATGTAAATACCTGAAATGATTCGGCACGAGGCCGTATTTATGTTATCGGCGCAAGGTAGTATTTATTATGCTATCGGCGCGAGGTCGTATTATTTATGTTATCGGAGCAAGGCTGTATTTATTATGCTATCGGCGCGATGCCGTATTATTTATGTTAACGGTGCGAGGCCGTATTTATTATGCTATCGGCGCGAGGCCGTATTATTATGTTATCGGAACGAGGCTGTATTTATGTTATTGGCGCGAGGCCATATATATATATTTACTATGATTTTGGCACGAGGCCATACGTATGATTTCGGCGTGAGGTCGTATCTATATTTTCGGCACGAGGCCGTGTTGATGTTACGTATGTTCATGTATTATATGTTATTGCAACCGGAATGTTAGTTTAGTTCAGATCGGGAGCTCGGTACCGTAGCTATGGGTAGATCAGATTTGGCACGAGGCCATATTAGTGATAACCATTCCACGAGGGGATGGGAGATGGATAGTCGATGTGGCTTTCAGTAGAGTGTGGACATCCACCTGGCAGTCCGGACTAGGGTGTGGCGGGCTCATTGTACTTACAGACATATTTGATTTGGCAGTGGTCGGCCAGCCGTTGTTGGGTCCCGCCTTTGGGCTGCACAACCCGTCATGGGAGGTAATACATGACATTAGCTAGCTATTCATCCTAGGTTGATTTTCAGTATTACGAGTTATTACAGATGTTTATATATGTATGTTATGATTTATTAACGAATATGAAAGTACATGATTGTCCAGTATGATACTATGATTATTTCTAGAGTTATGAAATATATTACACATGTATAAGCACTCTAAATATTCATGTTACCACACAGCTGTATTTAGTTTATTTTCTCTTACTGAGAAGTGTCTCACCCCCAACATTATTAAATTTTTTAGGAAACCAGAGAGACCGATGGGTCAGGGCCGCCGCTGAGTGATTGGTGCTTCCCTATTAGAAGGGTAAGCCCTGAGCTAGGACTAGGAGATTTTTGTTGCATAGTCCTAGTATTATTTTGACTTTTTGGAGATTGCACATATGAACAGTATATTGACGTTAATAGAAAGCTCTGGTATTATGTTTTATAGATGGATGTATGGATTTTTATATTTACTGCTGCTAGGTTTTCCGTTGTGTATGACAGGAGTCCCTGTTAACCACGGGTTCGGGTTGACTATGTATTTATTATGTTGTATTTTATTGAGGGACGTTACAACTAGAATTCAGTATCTCCCTAAATTATACATACACAAAACATAACTAAATTATTTGAATTTTCTATTTATTCATACTGCTAGTAATATAATATAATCGTTGTAATTCTGTAAATATGTGTATATATAGATAACTGTGAAAACTACCCTGAAAATCTATATGTCATGATTTAACCCCTCATGACAGGGTTGTGTGGCCCATAAGGGGGACTTAACTCTGGTTGGCCTACCAGGATAAGTCACATGAATACTCTATCAATCCTCAGACCGACCTTATTGCAATCCCTCCAAAGGCATGGTATTGGTATCTCCCTCGTCAAACCGACCTCCTCAACCCATAATACTGGGGAGCTTGCAATCCCTCCATAGGCACGGTTGACGGTAATCCACACACTATCTGAGATATGTGGTTTTACTCTGATCTGAAATAGCTACGGTGTCGTGCTCTGCTGACTGAATCTGACTGAAATAATTCATCAGGGTCTAATACTATATAATACTAATATATATAATTATCTTACCGTTTCATCATGATTCCAAAATAACCATAACACTGTAAAACTGATTTGAAATACTGCATTATCTGACTGAAATAATTGTAATATCTTATCTATAATATTTGACTGAATAATCTGTAATATCTGAGTGTTATGGTTTTGAAATTTTGGAAATCATGGTATTCTACAAATACTGTAAAATATCTGTCTGTAAAATATATGTCTGTAAAATATCTGTCGGTAAAATATCTGTCTGTAAAATGTCTGTCTGTTTGTACATTGAAATTCATAATTCTTTAAAATCTAGTAAAACATATTTCTGCACAAAAATACTGTAAATCTTGATATTCTAAAAAAAAAACTATATAAACTCTGTACTGAACAAATACCTACTCATGCCACACAATTAATAAAACTCATGTTCTGAAATTTATAAAACTGTATAATTTATACCCTGTATCTTAATAAATAAATACTATAATTTACTAGCGTAGCATATTTCCCTTACCTGACAAACTAAGCTCGTTTACTAATTTCTAACTTACACCCCTGGCATTTATAATTCCATAATCTTGAAAATATCATATATATTTCCCTATCAATCAACTAAATACCCAGAATAATTTGTATACCCATATTTCCTAAATTATAAACTATTCATCATCTTACCTGGGTTCCTGGGAACACCCTCTAAGTTCTCTAACCTGCCTGCAGTAAAAGCCCCAAAATCCTGAATTCACAACACCCAAATTAATCATCCCAAACACCAGTATACTAACATCTATAACCAAATTTGGGCTTAGAAAAACCTACAAGCCAAATAACCCTTAAATAACCTACTTACCCTGATTTTGGGATGATTCCTAAACTTCTTAAATCGAAATTTCGCTCCGGTTAAGTTGTAGAGAATCTCCCCAAGATCAACGTGGTAGCTTCTGATCATAGAACCGGGGAGAAATGGAGCCGAATTTGTAAAGAGAAGTCAGAACAACCGAAATTCAAGATAGAGAAAGGAAAATGCAGTTGATTTCTCACCAAAAACTGATTTTTCACATATTTATAAACGACTTGACACGTGGTTTCATCGACGAGACACGTGGCTTCGTCGACAAGGCGAAGAAGGGAGTTTGTCGACGAACCAATGGGTTCAAATCACCCCCTTTCGGTATCTTTTCGTCGACGAATACTGAACTTCTTCCATGAATCCTTCTGGGAATTCGTCGACGAAACCAGGGTATTCGTCACCCTTTTAGTTTTCCTCTTCTCTGTTATTTAATTATTATAATTTTCGGGTCTTTAGATACACGACAAGATTGGTGGTTAAGGGTTTTGGTCAAAGAAAAGGCATTGATTTTGAGGAAATCTTTTCTCCCGTGGTCAAGATGTCTTCTATTAGAATGATTCTTAACTTGGTTGCAAGTTTGAAAACTTGGAGGTTGAACAATTTGATGTGGAGGCTACCTTTTTACATGGTGACTTACATGAGGAAATCTACAAGGAGCAACTTGAAGGATTCAAAGAGAAAGGTAAAGAGCATCTTGTGTGCAAGTTAGAAAAAAGCTTGTATGGACTGAAACAAACTCCACAACAATAGTTCAAGAAGTTTGAATCTTTTATGTCACAACATGGGTATGTTAAGACTTCTTCCTATCATTGTGTTTTCCTTAATTAAGAAATTTTCGAGTGATGGTTTTATTATTCATTTGCTTTATGTGGATGACATGTTGATTGTAGTCATGATGCTAAGAAAATAACTAACTTAAAGCAAGAATTGAGTAAGTCTTTTGCAATGAAGGACTTAGGTTTGGCAGAACAAATTCTTGGCATGAGAATATCTCATGACAAGACACACAATAGGCTTTGATTTTTCTAAATAAAGGTGTAAGGTGTTAGAAAGATTCAACATAAGTGTTGGAATTGATGTGATCCCAAGAGGGGGGGTGAATTGGATTTCAAAACTTTTTGGCTAATTCAAACTAAGCGCCGATTCACCACATATCATATCTCATTCTACATATACATGTGTATGTAAAAAAATTGAACAATGAATACATACACATACACAAGTTCCACAAATCTCATTTAAATTGAATGTGTGCATGCAAATAATTATAATTGTAAATGAATAGACATAAACATATGAAAATTAAAGTGTGGAAATTAAATGAGATAAAGAGAGAGAAACACACGATATTTTTTATCGAGATTCGGTCAAACCAGCTTACGTCCCCGCCTTGGGCATACCCCCCAAGGATTCCACTATCCTTACTCACTTAAACGAGCAGAGCATAAGCTGTTACAATCTCTCCTTATGAGGTGAGGTAAACCAAAACTCAATTACAAGATTGAGCCCAACTTGTCTCCCTTATGGGGCAGAAACTCCTCAATTCAATTTCCTAGGCTAAACCCAACTGGTTTCATTGACGGGGCTGAGACTCTCCAGTACAATTCCGAGCTGAACCCAACCGATACATTAAAATATTTTCGTACATAAAACATGCTTCTGAAATACAAATAAAGATGTACACATTAAAACCCAATATATGCACTCTCTAATGATATGCATTATGCTCAGTATAGTAAGGGTGCTATCAAATAACTTTGCACAAATAAAATATATATTAAAAATGAATATTATTGTTCGCCTATAAATATTTTTGCAAATAAAGAATATTTGGAGAATTTAGGAATTTAAGCTCAAAAAAATATTTGTGTTGTAAATAATTTTCTCTCAAAAATATTTATCAAAGAAATAATCGGGAGAAAACCTAAGCAATACTCTCAAAAATGATTTTCGGGAAATAAATAACAAGTGAGAATATATGTAAATAAAATGCCCTAGATAAAATACTCTCATCAAAAATGATTTTGAAATAAAAGCATGAAAGAGAGTTTGAGAGATTTGTATAAAAGATTTTGCACCAAAAAAAAGATTTTGACAATAAAAAACGTTTTGAGGGAACTTTGATTAACAATTAATTATAGACAAAATTCGGGTTAATCAAAGTTGCAAATAAAAGCAAATGAAGGGGTATATATAGATTTTTCGAAAATTATGACCGTTGAGGACACAATGGGTATTTTGGAAAAGTTTAATTAAAAAATTAATGACGTTTTAGCCCTTAAAAATTTTTCAATCCGAGAGGTTCAGTCAACCACTTTAATAAGTTCGGTCGACCGTGTCAATTTTGAACTACGAATTTGGTCGACTGTCTCAGAGCAATTTTGAACCCTTCGTAGGTTTGGTTGACCATGGCTAAGGTTCGATTGACCGCTCATATGGTTCGATTGACCATGGCCAATTTGAACTACATAAATGGTCAGCCAAAGAGTTGGGGGTCAGACACATGTCAGTTCGATCGTCCTAGGACGATATTTTCATTTTAGAACGGTCGACCGTGAGAAGTCAACTTGTTGACTTCTGACCGGTTCGGTTGATCGTGACATTTATACTGCCAAGGGTTTGGTTGATCGAGACAGTCAAACTTTTGACTTAGGGCTGGTTTGGTCGACCAAGTTGATTTGTACTGAAGAGTTCGGTCGATCGAGGCTTTGAATTAAGCCTAAAACCTAACATTGGTTGACCATCTTTGTAAGCCATAATTTTGACCTTAATTTATTTTGAAAACCTTTGTATGATTTTATCTTTTTATGAAAATGTTTTGTATAAAGTGTAGGTGCCCTAAGGTCAGTTTACGGTTAATCTGAGTATTTAAACATATCAAGCAAATGCATGCATTATTACAGACCAAATAATGAAAACCAAATGCAATTACAATTGAAATAAACAAATGTCTTTTTTCTTCCTTGCTCTTCTCTTCATAAAATATGCCAGTATGATGATAAGCTTGAAGTTCCTCTTGGCTTCCACTTTCCCTTATGTGTGTGTTTGAATTAAGGACCTGTTCAATAACTAAATACACGTATGAGTGACTTGTGTTTTGTCAGCATCAAAACAGAGATTAGACTCAAAAATCCATTAATAAGTAATGCAAAGCTAGTGAGTTCTCCACTTGTAGGTCACTTCAAGTGAATAAACAGTGTCCTATATAAGTGATGAAGAGAAGGAGTACACAAAAAAAGGTTTCGTATGCTTCAAATGTTGGTGGCCTAATGTACGTCAAGGTAAGTACAAGACTGGACATTGCTCATGCAGTTGGAGTGGTAAGTCGATTTCTTTCTAATCTAGGTAAACAACATTGGGAGACAGTGAAATGGATACTTCATATCTCAGGGGTACATCTAGAGTTTGTTTATGTTTTGTTAATGACAAGAGTTAAATGGTTTCCTTGACTCTGACATGGCAAAATATGTTGACTCCAGAAGTCAACATTTGGGCATGATGACCTTTATAGGTGGCGCACTGTCTTGATAGTCAAAATTGCAAAAATGTGTTGCTTTACCAAGTACAAAGGTTGAATATATCACAATCACTAAAGCTTCAAAGGACCTTCTATGAAAGAAAAAGTTTCTAAGCTAGGCATCAAGCAAGAAAAATATGTGTTGCATTGTAACACCCCGACCCCGAGTGGCCCGGGATATTAACTTTTTACTACTAATTTACAGCGAAAGCAAAATAAACTCAATTTTTATTAAACCAGAGCACTAATTATCCATATTACAATCATTAATTTCAAAAGAAGAAAATTTTCACAACATAAATATCTGACATCATACTAATCTTTCTAATCAATCTTTATTTTTCTATCCCCACCCGCATGTTTGCTAAGCCTGATTTCCGACATGTTCTTCAGAGTCATCTGAAATAAAAATATTATTGGAGTGAGACGACGCTCAGTAAGTAAATAAGATTATTATTAGTGTGTGGCCAAAATGAGCTTTTTAAAAATTTCGTAAAACAATATTTAATATTATAACTTCAAAACTGTCTCTAGAATAAATATAAATTTAAAAATTTTTGTATAAAACTTTTACCATCAACTATAACAGTAAAATTTTATAATCATATACTATAACTGTTAAATTAAACTTTTAACTTTAAAACTGTATAAATATTTAATGATAAATATACATATATTTTTCCTTATACGTTTTCTTTAGATCGTCATTTAAGCACTAGAATGATATTTTTCATGTAAACTTACACTTTTTCTTCAAATCATCAGTGACTTTGTATACGTAATTAACTATGTATAAATATATATTGTAAAAACCACCCTTAGGCCTGTTTGCCGTAAGTCATGTTTACCCCTATGACTGGGTTGTGCGGTCCGAAAACTGGACTTAGCTGACTGGCCGACCAAACTAAATCAACGTACGTAAACTTTAAGTGAGATTTTCCTTATTAAGTCCTGGTCCGGAACCAAGTGTACACTCAGGAGAAATCCACTAACATAAATAACCACTCTGTAAACAGTGTGGGTGCACTCTGATCCGTATAAACTTTAAGCTGCGGTACCGAACGTCTGTAACTTTGAACTTTCGTTGCCATAAGGGGTTTTAAAATCATCTTATTATAATTTATACAATTTATAATAATATCGTAAAAATCTCCTCTTTACTCATATTTTCATAAAAAATGCAACGTAAAAATAAACTCATGCCACACAATTTTTGTGTTAAAAATATATATAATTTTATTTTTGAATAGAAAAAAATGTTGAAAATTTACCCAAGGGGATTAAAACATTTCATAACCCAAAAATAGATGCAAGTATATTAAAGATAGAACTGGTATAATTAAATATGCGTAAAAATAAACTCATGGAAATTTTGTGGAACTAATTAACATAATTGAAATTTACTTATAAAATAAACTTGGGTATGAATTTTAAATAAAAAAAAACTAATATAATCAAAATTTACTTACTTTCTTCCTTACGAACACTGTAACTATCTCTAAAAAATGAGATCGGAAAAAATGGGTAATTGAGAATTTATTCAAAAATTCTCTCTCCACCACAAATTCTTTCACTCACTAATCCTTCTTTTCCTTGAGAAATTGTTGTCAAAAATGAAGGTTGAGAGCTTCCTATTTATAGGAAAATTTTGGGGAAGAAATGAAATTTATAAAAGTGTGGGGAGATAGGTGAAATTATAATTTTTTTAAAATTAAAGAATAGGCAAGGTATGGGTTGAGTATGAGATGGGGATGGAGGCCATGTGGGAGTGCTTGCCATCATTCCCATTAAATAAATTTTTAATTAACTACTTACCTAATTGATTAATCAATTAGTTAATTAATTATTTTATTATTTTATTATTTTTCTTAATCATTATTATCATTATTATTATCATTGTTATTACTTTTAAACTATTTTTAGTATTTATTTATTTTATTATTTATTTTTAAACAATAATTAAATTTAAATTTTGAAAACTCATGTAGGCCCTACATGGTCTTGTGGGCCCCACACAACTTCGAGACCCGAATGGATCCTATGTAATTCGAATAACTCTAATACGATTTTATGCATCTTACATAACTTTGAGACTCGTGTAAACCTCCATACGACTTCGGGACTCATGTGGGCCCCATACAGTCTTGTGGGCCCCGCATATGATACCTATATTATTATTATTTTATCACATATTCTTACAAATTATATCAGTTAAAATATTATTTTATGTACTTATTTAAGTATATAAACAGTGTCTTGTGGCTTCGGGACTCATGTGGACCCCACATAGTCATGTGGGCCCCACATATGATACCTATATTATTATCATCTTATTAGGTATTTCTACAAATTATGTCTGTCAAAACACTATTTTATGCATATATACTTATTTACGTGTACAAACAGTATCTATCTTGTTTATCCTATGAAATTCCATTTTGACTAGGTCGACCTTCAGGGAGCGACTGAGCCGCAATGGTCTCTGAGCACTCGTTAAGACAAGGTCTTTCTTAGGCATCAAATATGGAATCAAGGATCCTACAGAAAAACACTTCTGTATTGATATTAACTTAATGACCATTTTTATTATTTTATTATTATTGTACTTTAATTATATATATATATATATATATATATATATATTTTTGGGTCATCACAATCTCCCCTCCTTATAAAAATTTCGTCCTCGAAATTGGCTAATTTAAAATGAGTACTATATAATTGGTTGCGCTATTTAAAAGAGTACATTGATTAACGATTTGATTAAGTCTTAGAATAGATTGTTGGTCAATTTGGCGAAGTATTTTATTTTGAGAATTGAAGTGTGAATCGTCAGTCTAATAGAGGTTGAAATGGAAAAGAAATTAGAAGATGTGGAAAAGGATAATTATATATATGTATATATTATACATATCCTATAAATTAAAAATATATGTAAAAAAAAAAATGAGACGAAATCTGGCCTTTAGAGCCTTAGATCAACATCAACATCTATCGAAGTACTAGCGGTGTCACTGCTAACCGCCGGGGTTTTTTTTTTTTCTTGGTATAGTTGACCTCTCTAATGTCGCCGGCTTGGGTCGGAAAAAGGGAGAGAACGCCCGTTTGTTCGGCGAGGGAGGAAGAGCTGCCCTTTTCCCAAGTTATTGGTGGCCGGTATATGAGTCTCAATGCGCATCAAATTTCCTTGCAATGGTGTAGTAGGCCAGCATTATCCGAAACCCTTAGTGTGGTGACTGCGATATTGCCATTGTGAGGGATATGGCTCATTGGTGTGATATTAGTCGTAAGTTTCATAGTCAGAATATTCTCGATAGGGAAGAGGGTTGGAAAAATGGCAAGGGCACTGCTCGGGTCGGTAGTGGCGGAGGAGGTAATATGGAGAATTGATGGGGCAGTAGTTGAGATAGTGGTTTCTCCAACTGATTCCTGCCTACGCCTACTGTTCTCAAACCAAAAGCGCACATTCCTCAGCTCGATTGGACCATACCTTCGAAGTTGTGCTGCAAGTAAGATAGTTCGCTCCACAGAAGGGAGTTCCCCTTAACTGCTGCGGAAGGCCTCCTCTAAAATCTCTAGTTGTGCCTTGCTAGGTTTCCATCTTTGGATTGGCGAACTAGTGCCGCTCTCAGCAGCTTGAGGAGTTGGGTGATTTGGCAACATTTTTGAATAATGAGACAACCAAGAGAAAAGTTGGGAAAAACTAATCTCTTCAAACCGAAATGTGGTTGTTCAAAATGGTAGAAAACTGTGATGCTTAGAGTTTGAGGAGGGCGTACCCTTTTTATAAGGGAATGACTGCGTGTTGTGGAAATCGAAAGAGAGTGACGTGTATTGCGAGAATCGAAGGAGAGCGACGCGTGTCACGGATATCGAGCAACGCATTTTGCACAAATTGAAGGAGAACGATGTGTGTTGCGAGAACCGAGAGGGGGTGACGCGTGTCATGGATATCGATTAACGCGTTTTGCACAGATCAAGGGAGAACGACGTGTGTTGCGAGAATCAAGAGAGAGCGATGCGTGTCACGGATATTGAACAACGCGTTTTACACAAATCGAGGGATAGCGACACGTGTTGCAAAATTTGCAGACTCTAGGTTCTTTTTATGTTTTTACATCTTTATTAATGCTTTAACTATAATTAATTTCATCCTTAGATCACTACTTGGGTGGGTGGCCTAGTGGTAAGGAACCGGCCACGCATCCATGTGATCGTGGGTTCGAGTCCCCACTATGCCCAAGTGGTCTCATGCCCTGGCCTTGCTTCGGGGGTAAGTGCGCTATAGCCGATGATTTTCACCCATGAGGCTCTTTTTCTTTTCTTTTTTTAACTACAAGAGTACCCCTTTATACATATATATATATATATATATATATATATATATATTCCATTAACATTATTATTATTATTATTAAATATATGTTGGGCATATATATATATATATATATATTCCACTAACATTATTATTATTATTATTAAATATATGTTGGGCATGTTTAGCTAATTGATGATTTGACATTGGTTAGTTATTTAAAGGAAATTAGTTAATTTTTATATTGCTTTCATTAATGGTATTTTTTTTATATAAAAAAAATTAAGTTGTATTAACTTTTATAAATTTATACCAAATTAAAGATTTCGTCAAAATTTGTACTCATAAATCAAACTTGGATACTTGATGGAAATTGAATACGTAATGGGAAAAAATAGATATACATATTTAACTTGTACATACTAAGGGATTATACATATATATATATATATATATTTTTTTTTTTTGAATTTAAATATAATAAGCAATATTTGAATTATATTTAATTCCTTATAAACTGATACAAAATTAAAATTAAAGATTTTGTCAAAATATATATTTGTAAATTAAGGTTGAATGTTTTGTTGATAACTGAATATGTAACGTAAAAATACATATTCGTATCCAACTTATGCATGCAAATAAATTTTTTGGGTAAATTCAGATTTCATAATAGACCGTTTGTTCATATCTATTTGTATGTGTAGCATTTCTAAACTCAGTAGGGTCTAATGGGTTATTTCTTATATATTTAGTGAAAATAATAACGGAGAAAATAAATAAATCTTGGATATTATTATATTATTATATTTATATATATATATATATATAAATTTTAAATTATTAATGCATTTGACAATTAATTATGAATCATCAATATAGGTACGTGTTTCTACAAACATAAATAACATATTTAAATTAATTAACGTGTCTTCAATAATACTACTATTTTTCTTAAAAAATTTATAATTATTACCTGTCCTTGGGAGCCTTCACATAAATCTCATTTCCTTTAATGCTACTATCTTTAAGATCCATTCTTAAACAATGACCAAATATTATTTTAAAATCATAAATCTATTATTATCGTATAATAATATAACAAACTAAAATAAATATTTTAAACTACCCACTCATACCCAAACCATGTTTTATACCTATGCTCTGGTAAAATTTATATATTAGATTTATGCAGAACCTATATCTTATGCTCTAGTAAAATTATTTCTTAAAGTCTACAGAACCTATAACCTATTGTTCTGATACCAAATGTAACACCCCGATCCCGAGGAGCCCGGGATATTAACTTTTTACTACTAATTTACAACGGAAGCAAAATAAACTCAATTTTTATTAAACCAGAACACTAATTATCCATATTACAATCATTTATTTCAAAAGAAAAAAAATTTCACAACATAAATATCTGACATCATACTAATATTTCTAATCAATCTTTATTTTTCTATTCCCACCCGCATGTTTGCTAAGCCTGATTTCTGACATGCTCTTCAGAGTCATCCGAAATAAAAATATTATTGGAGTGAGACAACGCTCAGTAAGTAAATAAGATTATTATTAGTGTGTAGCCAAAATGAGCTTTTTAAAAATTTCGTAAAACAATATTTAATATTATAACTTTAAAACTGTCTCTATAATAAATATAAATTTAAAAATTTTTGTATAAAACTTTTACCATCAACTATAACAGTAAAATTTTATAATCATAAACTATAACTGTTAAATTAAACTTTTAACTTTAAAATTGTATAAATATTTAATAATAAATATACATATACTTTTCCTTATACGTTTTTTTTAGATCGTCATTTAAGCACTAGAATGATCTTTTTTATGTAAACTTACACTTTTTCTTCAAATTATCAGTGATTTTGTATACGTAATTAACTATGTATAAATATATATTGTAAAAACCACCCTTAGGCCTGTTTGCCGTAAGTCATGTTTACCCCCATGATTAGGTTGTGCGGTCCGAAGACTGGACTTAGCTAGCTGGCCGACCAAACTAAATCAATGTACGTAAACTTTAAGTGAGATTTTCCTTATTAAGTTTTGGTCCGGACCAGGTGTGCACTCATGATAAATATACTAACATAAATAACCACTTTATAAACAGTGTGGGTGCACTCTGATCCGTATAAACTTTAAGCTGCGATACCGAGCATCTGTAACTTTGAACTTTCGTTGCCATAAGGGGTTTTAAAATCATCTTATTATAATTTATGCAATTTATAATAATATCGTAAAAATCTCCTCTTTACTCATATTTTTATAAAAAAATACAACGTAAAAATAAACTCATGCCAGACAATTTTTGTGTTAAAAGTATATATAATTTTATTTTTGAATAGAAAAAAATGCTGAAAATTTATCCGAAGGAGATTAGAACATTTCATAACCCAAAAATAGATGCAAGTATATTAAAGATAGAACTGATATAATTAAATATGTGTAAAAATAAACTCATACAAATTTTGTGGAACTAATTAACATAATTGAAATTTACTTATAAAATAAACTCGGGTATGAATTTTAAATAAAAAAAAACTAATATAATTAAAATTTACTTACTTTCTTCCTTACGAATACTGTAACTATCTCTAAGAAATGAGATCGAAAAGAGTGAGTAATTGAGAATTCATTCAAAAATTATCTCTTCACCATAAATTCTTTCACTCAGTAATCCTTCTCTTCCTTGAAAATTGTTGTGAAAAATGAAGGTTGAGAGCTCCCTATTTATAGGAAAATTTTGGAAAAGAAATGAAATTTATAAAAATGTGAAGAGATGGGTAAAATTATAATTTTTTTAAAATTAAAGAATGGGCAAGGATGGATAAGGTATGGATTGAGTATGGGATGGGGATGAAGGCCATGTGGGAGTGCTTGCCACCATTCCCATTAAATAAATTTTTAATTAACTACTTACCTAATTAATTAATCAATTAGTTAATTAATTATTTTATTATTTTATTATTTTTCTTAATCATTATTATCATTATTATTATCATTGTTATTACTTTTAAACTATTTTTAGTATTTATTTATTTTATTATTTATTTTTTTAGCAATAATTAAATTTAAAATTTAAAAACTCATGTGGGCCCCACATGATCTTGTGGGCCCCACACAACTTCGAGATCCGAATGGATCTTACGTAACTCGAATAATTCTCATACGATTTTATGCATCCTACATAACTTTGAGACTCGTATAAACCTCCATACGGCTTCGGGACTCATGTGGGCCCCGCATATGATACCTATATTATTATTATTTTATCATATATTTTTACAAATTATATCAGTTAAAATATTATTTTATATACTTATTTACGTATATAAACAGTGTCTTGTGGCTTCGGGACTCATGTGGACCCCACATATGATACCTATATTATTATCATCTTATTATGTATTTCTACAAATTATGTCTGTCAAAACACTATTTTATGTATATATACTTATTTACGTGTACAAACAGTGTCTATCTTGTTTATCCTATGAAATTCCATTTTGATTAGGCCAACTTTCAGGAAGCGACTGAACCGCAATGGTCTCTGAGCACTCGTTAAGACAAGGTCTTTCTTAGGCATCAAACATGGAATTAAGGATTTTACAGAAAAACACTTCTGTATTGATATTAACTTAATGACAATTTTTATTATTCTATTATTATTATACTTTAATTATATATATATATATATATATATATATATATATATTTTGGGTCATCACATGCATTGTGACACCAGAGTGCAATTCAATTTGGCAAGAACTTAACATTTCATTTGAGATTGAAGCATATTGAGGCGGGGTATCACTAGATTCGAGATGCACTAGAGATGAATTGTTAGAGATTGAGAAAATTCACATAGATAAAAATAAGACTCACATGATGACAAAAGCATTACGTCAGAGGAAGCTTGAATTTTGCAGGGTGGTTGTAGGTCTTCAAGACCTCTCCTCATGAGTCTATAGTGGGAGATTGTTGTGCTTCCCTCCTCACGAAAATTAATAAGAGGGGCAGTTTTGTAAATTAAAAAATATATATATAAATAGAAGGAAAATAGGATTGCGTGTGTGAGTGGGTGTGCTAGAAATTAAAATAAAATAAGAAAAAAAGGGTTGGCGACGGTTTGATGAAAAAGAAAATATGGACAAGAAGAAACCCACTTAGGTACTTGATTGGACGACCAAACGAACTCCAATTGACTTGAAATTTTAGGTGTGCAATCACACGACAAGGGTTTTGACTTGATTGACTTTGATCATGACATTTTTCTTTGAATTTTGTTTTATTGTTAGACAATCTTTTACTGATCTCGAGTTCTTGTTGGTAAGATTGGCTCCCAAGTAAGATTATTTAGTATATTTGCAATTTCCATTGTTATTGAGAGTTTTTATAGAGTTAATAGACCCTTATATTTTTCTTACAT
The DNA here is from genome assembly GCF_029873635.1 of Malania oleifera. Classification (NCBI taxonomy): domain Eukaryota; kingdom Viridiplantae; phylum Streptophyta; class Magnoliopsida; order Santalales; family Ximeniaceae; genus Malania; species Malania oleifera. The sequence continues at coordinate 106,939,757 of NC_080423.1, read as the reverse complement.
AATGGATTTGGCATAGACCGGAGGTCCTGTAGTTTTTCTTCGATTTGGGGTTTTTCATGTAAATTTTTTGTGTTCCGTTTTTGAGTGTTTCATTGTTTTACTATTCTTGCTAATTTTATGTTAATTTATTTGGTGATTTAATTGTTACATTGCCGAATCAATTTTGAAATTGAAATTTAGTGGTTATATATCTATCCCATTGTTCTGTTTTATTGGTATAAGGTGAGAAAGGTTGTGCAAGTACTTTGTACAAGTTTAGTTATTCCATTATTTTTTCCAACATTGAGTTGAAATATAGTTAAATGTGATTCAACCACAGTGTCAGGAAAATATGTGTCCATTCAATTATCTACAATTTATCAACTTACTAATTAATCAATCGCTTAAATCTAACTTGATCGTAAAAGAGGGATTTTTAAAGAATATTTGGGGAAAAATGCAAAATGATCATGTTCTTATATTGGATTACTCATCGAGTCTAACCAACGTAGTGGTAGAGTCGTTTTCCATCTCAAAACCTTATTTATTTTGTTTTTTAAAATTAAAAAATTTGAGACTTTTAATTTAAAATCTCCTGCCTTACCGTTAAAATATACCATTAAAATGCGCTAACACAATAATTGATAGTTTTGTTCAAACACAGTTTTTTAAGGACAATGCTTTCATTTTTGACATTTATTGCAAATATTTGATTGCCTACAATTTTTTTTTATTAAAAAATGCTTAGTAATGTGGGTATGTAATGATATAAGCTCACGTAGCAGGGCATTAGCGAATGCAATAGTGTGACCCAAAATATTATACTCACTAATGTTGTGCAATGTCAGCTTATATCATCATGAGACTGCATTATATAGCCCAACTTTTTTTATATCATATGCTTAAAAAGATTCAATTGCTACTTTTCATCCACTTCTGATGATGAACATCCTCACTGTGACACATTTATTGTGTCAATTTTCATAAGAACTAATAAAGGTAAATAAAGTTTTCTTCATTGCTTTCCCTTGTATAAATGGTAAGACAATAAAAACAATAATTTGCCTCTTTCATCTCCATACCCTTTGCTAGTTTCAAGATCCATCACAAGTTCTACCACAAGCTTGCTATTTATTGTGACCTTTATAGAAAATATATGTTAAAAAAAGAGAGAGGAAATTAATATGCCAATAGTTTATTACCTTCTAATGTAATTATTTTGATTAATTTATATCACATTAATACGGTCTTCCGCCGAAACAGTTCAATATAGGAAAAACATATTCTTCTCTTCCTCTCGCTCAAATAGTAAAAATCATAATATAAGTCGGGAAATAGAGTTGATAATTTCATAATAGAACAAATCGTGTTGTTAAAAACACTATAAATTTAATAAAAAATATATTTGACACCGAACTATTGAATAATAAATTAAAAGAAAAAATAAAAGCACAAATAAACTCACGCCAACCACAAAGCATTTAATACATACATTTTTTCTAAAAAATGTTCAACTTAAATGCAACTTTAAGTAACAATATACATTGAATGATCCCCGAGATGTTCCTCCCTCTCCTCCCCTTGTTATCATTCCCACTTATGACTTATCCTAACCTTTTATTTTCATTTATATATTTAATAAAATCAATTACTTAAATTTCATAAAAACAAAGCCAAGCACAATGCACTAGTCATTCAATTTGCATAATAAAAACCTACTAAATTCAAATTAAATATAAAACATTTAATATGTAAGTACATACGCATATAGGTATGCATACGTACCAGTCACAGATAAGCTTGACTTATACGCATAAAAACTTTTGATTATCATGATGAAATTTTTTATAGTAACAAAAAGTTTATAATCGCACCATTTGTAGATTTTTTTAACAAAAGAACTCAAATCTTTGATACGAACAAAAAGTGTATTAAAATTATAATTAAAGAAAATGCATATTGTGAGAATCACAAATCTGACAAAAATAATAATAATTAATTTTAATAAGGTAATATTAAGTAGCGTGAAATTGTGATCTTAGATTTGAATTTAGAAAATGCTTGATGACACGGGCTCATGTCATTACAGATCCAAATGACAAGACCTGATTAGATGAAATAGTGTTATGCTCGTCTCATATAACATGATGATTTGAATTTTTGTGAATTTAGATGAAATTTATTATATTTTTATATTAATTTTATCTAAATTATACAAGTTCAAATCTAAAATTTTAAATTGAGAATAAGAATCATAAACAATGAATATTAAACTCTTATTCCAAACCTACATGCCACATTTATTCATTTTTAATAATAAAATATGAAATATTTGATACAAAAGTTTAGTATTATCGCACCAAAATCAAATTAAAAATATTTAACCTACCTTAATAAAATAAAGCCGCTAGAATGAATGCAGAACTTAAAATTATTAATTCTAAGCACCAACTTGAACTAAAAAATTAATTCTTTAGACATTAATTTTCAAACTTTGTTAGAAACCTCCAAGTGAAATTTCTCAACAAAAATCTCACATGGAGCAATCAATTTGTTTGGCTCATCCTTCGAAATCAATTATTAAGAGACAACGTTTTTTGTCTGAGCTCTGAAGCATTCATGGTGGGCGTCTGATTGGGTGGAGCGGAGTGATAAACTCCCAACTGAATCTGCACTAAGCTCTTAACCACCTTCCCATGGCGCACCCTCGTCTTCCCCTCTGTCTCCATGCTCATTAAAGCTAAGAAATCTGCGGAACAGCTGCCAAAATTGCTGAGTCCCAGAGCTCCCTTGTTACCCTTCTCTCTCTTTCTTCCCCTCTCAGAGAGAGATGGAGATGGGTGAGCGCAGAGAGGGTTTGGCGGTGTGCAGTGACAAGAGCATGATCGCAGGAATCACAATCTGGGACATTGAAACAGGGGATCGCGTTCTCCACATTCCCACCTGTGCTTCCCCTCCCCACGGCTTCTTGTGCTTGAGAAATCGCTTCTTTATGGCTTCTCAGATCAACAGGCATGGATCCCTCGGTGGTGGGTCGATCGTGGCCTGGCCCTTGAACAAGGTAATCTCCCAAATATTCAAATTCTCCCTGAATCTCGTGGGTTTGTTTTAGTTCTTATATTTTTAGAGATTCACCTGCGTTCTTACTAGGCTGGAGTTCTGTTCGGCATTGATCATGTGGGTGTGTTCTCAAATCGTGGTTAATGTCTCAAAACAGTTTGATTTGATCGTTCATTTGTGCCCTTGTTTTTGTTTTCTAATTATTTTGAGAATGCTCACGCTTCCCCCCCTTGCACTAGTTACTCAGCTCTGAATTTTCCTTGAATCGTGTTGTTTTGTTTCACTTATTGTTGTAGAAGTGTGTCAATTTTTAGAGATTCACCTGGGATCTAGTTAGGTTGGAGTTCTGGTCTTCGTTGATCATGAGGGTGTTTTGATTATCAAAACATCCCATTTTATTTTTGAGTTGAATAATAGTGTCTATTTTTTCTGGTTCATCGAGAAATCTTGTTCTGTTGATTACCCAAAATTTCTTCAGAAATCCTTTTTCATCTTTTTCCTCTACTGTTAAATAGAATATTAACAAAAAGGAGATGGTCACTGTATAAATATATTATATTTTTCTTAATGATAAATGGAAGTGAAGTCAATCAATTTTGAATGGTTATAGAGGAACTCATAATTTGAGACTACTGACTGCCCTAAGCCCCTAAAATACTGCAGCAAGGTTGAAGTCTACTGTTTAAAACTCAAGTTAGTTTCATTTATTATTGTTTTGACATTCAGCCCCAGGCAATGCTTCGGAGCTATCCAGTGGAGGCCATTGGGCCAATTTGCTGCACAAGAGATGGTGTATTTCTTGCTGGTGGAGCTCCTTCTGGAAATGTTTATATCTGGGAGGTTAGCACACTTTTTCCCTGCTTCCCATTTATTTAAATATATGCTTTCCCGCACTAAGTGGGATTAAGAACCTTTTCCCCCATTGTAAAGAATCCCCTGAAAGTGAAAGGGACAATTGAACAAACAAACCTAATGACAAAACTAGATGGGTCGTATAATTATCCAGACAAGATTCATTATGTAACATGTCTCTGTATCTATCGGTTGTTTTGGGACCTAATTTCACAAGGAGCATCAATCTTAGAATGGGCAGTGTCTTTGGAAAAATTAAGCATTGCCTGCCTCAACATTTTGATTAGGTGGTGGTAATATGCAGGTCACCAGTGGAAGATTGCTCAAGAATTGGCATGCCCACAATAGATCTTTGAACTGCATGGTGTTTTCTGATGATGATTCTCTTCTCATTTCCGGTTCAGATGATGGTATAATCTGCGTTTGGTCTATGTTTAGGTAAAGACTAAATATTTCTCCCTTCGAACCTTCACTAGTTTGTTTGTGATTGACATGAAAAAAGAAGAAAACTTTTTAATAAAAAAGAACCTTTAATACATTGTTCTGATAAATTCGATGGAAGTTTGCTGGATGCTGCAGATTGCGGAAGCTTGCCTCCTTTACTCCATTCTTCCTCAGAGCATTTGTCTTCTATAACTGGTGTTCTTTCTACAGCAGGCAGTTCAAGCTCAGTTTTTATATCAAGCTCCCTTGATGGCACATGTAAGGTCTGTAAAATCAATATTTAATACTTCTCTGTACTACTAGTACTAGGGCTTGATTAATGTATTATTGTTCATAATAATTTGAGACTACTGCCCTATTAACAAAAATGGACCAAGTCTTATAGTTATCCAGACAAGATTCATTATGTAATATGTCTCTGGATTATCTAAGGTCAGTAATCAACATGTGTTACTTCTCTGTACTAGTAGGGCTTGATTAATGTATTATTGTGTGGAATTGTGATAGCTTGTTGATATTTATATTCTTGCTTGCTGAAGAGGCAATTTTTTCTGTATATTTTTAGATTTGGGACCTGGTCACGGGAAGGCCTTTGCAAACTCAAGTCTATCCACAAGCAATAACTGCCATTGTTATTGATCCAGGAGAGCAGCTCTTGTTCTCTGGAAGTTCAGATGGAAGGATTTTTGTTAACAAGCTTGACATTGGACTAGCAGGGGATCCTTTCACTGTTGCAGAGGACCAGTCGACTGTTTTAAATGGACACAAGTAATGTATGGCGTCTGAAGTTCTTGAAGTGAAATGGAGAATTGATCCCCATTGCAGAACTAGTTGGACAATATCAATTGACCTTCTATTTTATTTCTGCCCCCTACATCTAGGAAAACTTGCTGAACTAGTTGATTTTTTTGGGTTCTCCAATCCAACCTAAACATCTCAATTCCTTGAATCTGATTTCTACTCGGAATGAACATAGATATTTGTACAAAAGATTTCTCTCAAATTAGTTTTTTTTGGTAGCCTACCAAGTTGAGTTTGCAAAACCATGTTGGCTAACACATTTACGGTATGAATATTCCATATGATGCCCCCTACCTTGCCCAAATATTTATGTTTGTTTATTAGTATATGCCCTAGTATTTGCATGGGCAAAAAGGCAATTTGGAACCTCACATATATCCTAATTGGCCATGCAGTGGGCCTGTAACTGTGTTGGCCTTCAGTGCATCGGGTCTTATCTCTGCCTCTGAGGACTGTACTGCCTGCCTCTGGGATGTCGTGAATTGGGTGATCATTCGAAGATTTAATCATCAAAAAGGTACCAAGGATTTCAATTTATTTTATTGTTTTGAAGGAGGAAAATGGGGGAGTGTGCTATGTAAGGATTTTCTATCTTATTTCAGTGCTCTACTCAGTTAAAAGGATATTTAAGAAAGACTGACCGAATTTTGCATCGCTTGAAAACAAAGTCAGTGTGATGGAAAGGGTAGGTTTAGGTATAAGACATGGAATCTAGAGTAAACCAGAGTATGGAACTCACATTTTGATTAGCATTCACATAAACCAAACCACTATTTAGGTTATGAAATTTCCTTTTACAAAAATAACCAATTTTTTTTTTCATGCCTCCTTTTTTCCCAGTAATTGAGAAGACCTCTTTCCCTTAATACTGCGTGATGTCTTTCGAATTCAGCTTTTAGTTCTAAATTCCTTGAGATTTGGAAATAATTAAGAATGTTGTTTTCATTGACAAGCAGGACCCATAACTAATCTGGTAGTGATACCACAGTTGTCACTGCTTTCCATGACAAACAACCCAAAAGTCTCTAATCAATTCCGGGTTTCTCCGCTTGAGAAGCTTCCTTCTCCAAGCAACTCAACCAAGGGAACTGTATGTTGTTCGCTCAAAGATCACCGAACCATCGTTGATTGCAGAAGCGCAGAAACACTGAACCGGCAAATTCTGGACTTGGAGGTCTCTCTCTCTTCACTCTCTCCCTCATGTGTGTTGTTTGTTATGCTGTGAACAAAAATGCATTTGAGATCTTTTATTTTGCTTGTTTTGAGAAATTAGCAGAAGGGTCAAACACCTGCAGTGATGCAAATGGAAGTGGAAACAAGTGTTGAGAATCGGATGTGGGCTACGAGGATGACGAAGCATGTCATGGAGATGAACCGGCATCTGCAATCACGATTGCTCGATTTGATGCAGTCCCGGTTACTATTGCCTCCTAACATTGACTCCCTTACAGCCAGAAAAAGAAAGAAGCTTAAGATTGAGAGTTCACCGATGGGGGAAGAGCACACACAACCCCCATGCTGAAGTTTTAACTTTTTCGTTTTCTCTGATGATAAATAAGATCAAACCACCACATCCTAAGACTCTATGTATTTTTAAGATCTCCCCCCCTCCCTCCACCCTTCATCCACCATTTGTATAATTGAAACAGTTCATAAAACATAATTAAATTTTGTTCTTCTTGTTATATCTACATTTGGAGCCATATTTCATTTTCCTCCCCTTTCTTTTGAAAACCATGAATTTGACAATCCCGAATTCTATGGATATTATCATCCCAGTTGACAAATTTAGACAAATTCTATTCATATGAGCATGTTAAGTTATTCCTTCTTGAGTTTATAAGCTGCAATGGCTGGGAAATGAAAGATTGAGAGGCGTTCATGAATTCCTCTCCCCTTAATTTTTCTGCAAACCCACTTCTGAGCTGCTAAGCCTCTTTTTTCATGTTGAATATCGGAAGCCGAAGAGAAGAGGCAAAGAGGAAATTGCCTTTGAAAAGGAAGTTGAAAGGCATTCTATATCATACCTTGCTTCTAGGGTTTTCGAGTAGTATAAAATTATATTAAATTTTATTCAAATTCATATAAATTCAAATTCAAATTTCAAAATTCATATTTTCAAATACTACTAGGTAGTATTGGGGAGCATAAATTTAGATAGTTTTGGATAAATTTTAATACAATTTTATACTACACCTTTTCAAATTAGGTACAGTTCCAAATCCAAAACCTCTACTTTAAGATTTTTTTTTTTTTTTTTTTCCCTTCGTAAATCTGTAGACACAGAGAAGAGCGTGGCCAAAGCCTTCAACTGATTCTGCTAAACCCCTTCTTTTGTCCCACATCGGGAGCAGGAGGGAAGAGGCAAACGAGGAAGTTGACTATAAAATGGAAGCTGAATGGCTTATATGCTATCTGCCTAAGCGAATGACCCAAAATGCTCTTTGCAGAATGGTGTATTTAAATGGATGCGCATTGGTGGATCTTTCAACCTAAGAAGACCAAATAAATTAGGGGTGAGCAAACACTTAGTTCGGGTAATTAATAGAAAAATTTTGTTAAATAATATCATTAACCGAATCGATCGAACCCCGACTGAATTGTCCATTTAGGTAATTCGGTTAATTGATTTTAACTGAAATTATTTAAAATTAATTACTAAAAATAAAATACAAATATAATTTTTTTTAAAACCAAACCCAGTTGAATTAAATGCCTTGCAAAATTTATATTCATAAATTATATTTAAAATATAATTAATTAGTAATTCGGTTAATCGGTTAACTGAAATTTTTTTACCCTTAACCAAACCGAAACCGATTAATCGGAATTTTGTAGAATTATAACCGAACCGACCAAACCGGGATTTTTACCCTAACCGAACTGACCAATTTCGGCCAGTTAATTCGGTTTTCACTGAATTATGCTCACCCCTAGAATAAATAGAGCAATATATGGAAAATATTTTTCTGCCTCAAATTCAGCCTGTTTTCCTTAAATATGTATGTGTGCGAATTTAATTATAGTATTTATATTTAATTGTACAGTTTAATGTATTAATTTTATTTTATATTATTCTACTCGAAAGTTTATGTTATATCAACTAATTAATTATATTAAAATAAATAAGTTATTTTATTTCAATAATAGAGAATATGGGTAATGTTTTAATTTTTTTTAAAAAATTGTATGTATTTTCCTCATAATTAGTGGAGCGGATTTGGATCTTTGCCCGGAGGTGAATCCCTTGGGACATTTTCACGTTTTATCAAGAAAAGTGATAATTTTTTTTTTAAAAAAAATATCAAATCTGTGAACAAAATTTTGATTTTACTCATCATGAATATTTAATTTTTTTAATTTTTAGTCATATTAAAATGAACTTTATTTTTAACAATATTTAATATAAATAGAAAAGATGGTGAAAAATGAGTTTGTTTCTCATTTTCTATTTTTTTTATTTTATAAAGTAAAATCTTTGATCCAAATGAATCGCTAATGAGACGAATGATAATACAAATAATGCAAAAAGCGGATTCGAGACAACAGCCGAAGCAAATCATTATTAATGGGATGATTATATATTTTTCTAAAATGATGCAACCTTGCAGGAAATAAAAAGAGAACTCTAGTGAAGTGTTGAATCTCTTGTCCTTTGTCCCACATCGGAAGCTCAAGATAAGAGTCAAAATAGAGTTTACCCATAAAAAGAAAGTTGAAATAACTTATTAAGCATACCTTTCTCGGCCTTTTGGCTAAGATCAAGTGTAGTATCTGTTCTTATCAGTTTAATATCTGATACGTGGACCATTGGTTCACATGATATTAAATTAATTTTTTTAGGGGAAGGGCTCACCAAATAGCTTGCTATTAGGGTTCTTGCGTGTTGCTTAGGTGTTGCACTGTAGCCTAGGCCTGGCGCACCCCATCAAAGCTAGTTCAATTTTTGGCTTTGGATTATGTTTGGTTTAAGTAATTATTAGTCCTTGTAATAAGATTTAATATAGTGAAAAAAGTTTAGGGTGTATTAAAATAAAAACTATATATTGAAAACTAACAACAAATTAAAATTTTGATGAAATAAAATTTCTGTATTTTTCCTCATAATTGATGAAGCCGATTTGGATCTTTGCCGAGAGGTAAATCCTTGGGTTATGTTTATAACTCAAAAAATATAAAAATATTAAGGTATCCATATTTTCATATTTTATCAAGAAAAGGAATATTTAAAAAAAAAAAAAAACCAAATCAAATGAACAAATTTTTGACTTTACTCATTATTAATATTTAATTTTTCTAATTTTGTCTTATTAAAATGAACTTTGTTTTTAACAATATTTAATATAAACGGAAAAGACAGTAAAAAATGAGTTTCCTTTTTTTTTTTTCTTTTTATTTTATAAAATAAAATCTTTGATCCAAATGAATCGCTAATGAGACAATAATAATAATACAAATAAAGCAAAAAGCGGATTTCGAAACAGTAGCCAGAGCAAATCGTTATTAATGGGACGATTATTTATTTTTCTAGAATGATGCAACCCTGCATGAAAGGAAAAGAAAGCTAATATTTAAGTGTTGAACCTTTTGTCCTTTATCCCACATTGGAAGTTGAAGAGAAGAGTGAAAGTATAATTTACCCATAAAATGGAAGTTGAAATAACTTGTTAAGCATACCTTTCTCGGCCTTTTGGCTAAGATCAAGTGTAGTATCTGTTCTTATCAGTTTAATATCTGATACGTGGACTATTGGTTCACATGATATTAAATTAATTTTTTTAGGGGGGAGGGCTCGACAAATAGCTTGCTATTAGGGTCCTTGAGCATCGCTTAGGCGTTGCACTATAGCTTAGGCTTGGCGCACCCCATCAAAGCTAGTTCAATTTTTGGTTTGTGGGTTATTGGTTTATGTAATTATTAGTCCTTGTAAGAAGACTGAATATAGTAAAAAGAGTTGAGGGTGTTTCGGTATTTTTGTTGAATATTATGAAAATAAAAAATTAAAAGCCAAAAATTATAAAATGAAAACTAACAACCTATTTAGCTAATATTTATAAAACCAAAACAAATTAAAAATTTAATGAAATAAATACTCTTTTTTTTCATTTAATAAAATAATGCAAATTTTAAAAATATTATAATAAAAATAAGTTATTATAATATTTCATTCAATTATTATATTTCAATTTTTTTTTTACAAAATAATCTTATTGTAAATGACAATTGAAAATATTAAAAATATATTTTGCAAATGAATTTTATTATTTGTCATTTTTTTTGAAAATTTACACACTTATTTTAATCAATATTTTTAAATTTATATGATCATTTTAATTCAATTCTAATAAGGCGTATGCATTAAATGAATGATTTAGTCTAAAAAATTAATTTTTAATATGATTATATTTCAAAATATTCTGACAAGAAGTTGTCAAAACAACTAAGAGTGATAAAATCTAATTTTCAATATTTCGCAGATAACTAATAACAACACAAACAAAAAACTGATAACGTAAACAATATAAAAGGGACTAAATAAGTTGTGAGAATGGAATTATGTTGTTATCATAAAACAAATAACAAAGCAAAACTTTTTATGAGTACATAAAAAGGAAAATATAATGAATAATTATTTCTTAAATTTCACCAAGGAATGGGAAATGTCTATTTCTTTATTATTATATGGCAGATGAAGTAATAAGGAATACATATGAAATAATTGATACGTCTATGATCTATTCCCAAATTTCTCATTATGTTTCATCTTATTATAAGGAATAGTCATTCTGCAAATAAAATATAATTTTATCATTTAATCTCACTTGTAATAATTATAGTTATTCCTTTTCTATTTCTTGCTGTGGATTCATAATTTTAAAAAAATTTATGATAACAATATTCTTTTATTTGTTGCATTATTTTAATAATATTCTTTTATATAATTAATTGGGGCTAATTTATTAATTTGTTTTTTAGAATGGGCATTACTTGGATCATACTTAATCTTAGTTGATAGATGATAGAGCTTGGCCAAATTCAGTTCTTGGGCTTTCATTAAAGTGATAATCAAATGAAGGATAAAATTTATGAGGGATAATCAAATGAAGGAAATTTAAAATTTGGTAATTAAAATTTAATAGAAGGAGCTCAGGTGGGTTTGCTCAAGTGATACGAGTGAAGTTGGGCTTTGGAGACTTCAAGATATTAGGTTCGATTATCTAGTGTGGTTTGCCTAGTGAATTACCAAGGTTGCGTCAATAGGTGGACAACAATATTTTCATCATAATTTTGAAAATTAGATTGTTGATTAACTTGGAAAGACCATCGGGTCAGTCAAACTAGTGCTTGAACTAGTGACATTAACTTGATGTCATAATATATATATATATATATATATATATATATATATATATATATATATTCATAATTATAAATAATGAAAAATAGAAGAGATCTAAGAATTATGTCATATATATTTAACATTTATCTCTCAAATTCAAGTAAGATCATAGTAACTTTCATTTTCAAAATATTTAAGAATTATATTTGTAAATTGTTATTTTGTTTGTTTGTTTTTTTTTTTTTTTTACTTTTTTATTAGAATTTTGATTTAAAAAATTAATCTTTAGGTAAATGAGTTTTACCATTTTGACATAAAATTATTTTAAAAAATATTTTAAAATTAAAATAAATGAACCTATTGACCCAATAACAAACCTGGGTTGCAGTGATTTCGACCGGTTCACATCGGGTCAATTGGTTCTCCACCAGGTCACTCTATTTTCAGATTTTAGCCAACATTGGGATCAAACATGTGTCAGGTTCCAGTCAAACAAGGTTGGACAAGCTGGTCCGATTTGATTTTCAGAATAATGGTTTTTATTCTCTCAAGTTAGTGTTGCCTAAGTGGATATAAAGGGATTGTCCAAGTTAGAGTTTCGAACCATACCCCAAAAAAAAAAAAAAATTAGTAGAAGGAACATGATTTATAGGATGTATTAGAAGAAAGATGACGAAGTAACTTTAGTAAGTTGTTTAATGAAATCAAATAGAAGACTTAAACTTAGAATTGTCAAATAAGGAAAAGACAAAGTGTGAGATTTATTCGTGAAATTAGAGTTAACGAAGTTAAGTTTGCACTAAAAAAAGATGAAAAATGGAAGGTTATAGGATTAGATAACATCTCAATTGAAGTTTGGAAATGCTTAGGTGATAACAAAATTATATGGTTAATTAATTTTTTAAATATAATTATAAAAACTAAGAAAACGCCAGATGAATGGAGGAAAAAACATTTTACTACCTATATACAAAAATAAATGAGATATTCAAAATTGTAATAACTATTGTGGAATTAAACTTATGACGATGAAACTATGGGAAATGGTAGTTGAACAAAGATTAAGGTTAGAAACGAAGGTATTAGAAAATCAATTTGATTTTATGCCTGAGAAATCTATCATAGTTTTAAAAAGATTAATGGACAAGTTTAGGGGAAAGAAGAGGAACTTGCATATAATATTTATTGACCTAGATAAAACATATGATAGAATACCTAGGGAAGTTTTATGGTGAGTTTTAGAAAAAAAGGGTGTATGCAGTAGGTATATTGATGTAATTAAGGACTATAGATGGAGAAACTAAAGAATTTTCAATCACCATAGGTGTACATTAGGGATTCACTTTGAATCCTTATTTTTTGCTTTAGTGATGGATCAATTGACTAAGAGTACTCAAAAGAGGTTCCATGGTGTATATTGTTTGCAGATGATATTGTATTAATTGATAAAACTGGGCATGAAGTAGAAATTGAATTAGAATTATGGAGAGAAGTTTTAGAATCTAGAGGTTTTAGGATAAGTAAAAATAAGACAAAATATATGAAATGTAATTTTAGTAATGATATGAGGAATATTGGAGACAAAATTAAACTTGATGATAAATAAATAAATAGCACTTGTAGATTTCGATACCTTGAATCTATTATGCAAGTTGAACGAGAAATTAAAGATAATGTAATGCATAAAATTAAAGTAGGTTGGGTAAAATGGAGAAGTGTTTCAAGTGTACTATGTGATCATAGATTACCCTTAAAATTGAAAGGGTTATGTTATATGGATCGGAATGTTTGGCGATGAAGAAACATAATATCCAAAGAGTAAAAGTTATCGAAATAAGAATGCTTAGATGGATAAGTGGTATAACATTGAAAGATAAATTAAGGAATGAACATATTCGCGGTAAGTTAGGTGCAACTCCTATAAAAGATAAGATAAGAGAGAGATGACTCAGATGATATGGACACTTACAACGTAGGCCACATAGTGCACTAGTGAAGAAGAGTGAGTTAGTTACTGTGAGGGACAGTAGAAACGGTAGAGGTATACCTAAAATAACTTAGGAGGAGATAGTAAGAATTTAATATTTCAGAATCTATAAAAAGAAATGGTCTATGATCGCATAAATTGACGAAAAATGATTCATATAACCGACCTTATCTAGTGGGACTTAAGATTTGGTTTTGTTGTTATTGTTGTTGTATTAGAAGACATTTATTTTAAGTATTAAAAAAATATTATGATTCATTGAGAAATTAAATAAACCAATAATATTTAATGTATGCTTTATAACATAATTTAAGCTTCAACTAATTTTATAAATTAAATAGAGGTCTCGACTGTTTTTAACAATTATAAACTCTTAATTTTTGTACTTCAAGTTGAGGCTCTTGACTTGAAGTGCATCATGTGTGTGTGACTAAAGTGATTAGGCTTATGTAATGTATTGCGTAGTGCCACAACATGCTTGAGTAAATTTGTTCGGACAATTTATTAGTGTCATCATTCATGGTATCATTTGAATACAAATGTGACTTTTTATTTAATATACAAAATTGATGTTTATGGCTTAATAATTATTAATTATACATATAATTCAAATAAAATTTGTGAAAGCAAAATTTAATTAAAATAATCCATCAAATTTCTAAAAACTTGAAAATATATTCATTGAAAAATTATTTTTATTAATTTTGAATTTTCATGTATAATAAGATTGTTCTTGGAGCTCCAAAATGTGTGTTCAAAGTTATATTTAGTAACTGAAATAAATTTAGTAATTTTTATTTGGTACAATAATATTTTTAAATTTATATATTCACATTTTTATTATTTTAATCCTAGTTTAAACTCTTATTTAATTCAAGGACAAAGTTGAATATAAGTTTAAGTTAGTTTTAATTTATTTTTAGTTTTGAAAATATTAGCCATTTTAATTTATTTTTAGTTTTGAAAATACTAACCAAACCTCTCATTAGCTTTCATTTTTTAGTTTTATTTCTATTTCTTGGTTTTTTATTTTAATTTTTCTATAATATCTGAAGTAATAACACAAGGTGCCTAAAAGGATAAATAATATTTGGTCTATGAAATAGAATAGGATGGTAAGGGAAATGGGATGAGGATTTGAAATAGGAAACATAAAAAAATAAAATTAAAAAAATTATTTTCTTTTTTTTAAGAATGAGCAGTTCGATTTCATTATCTCTCATTCCATTCTATATTTTAAAATGAGAAATTCAATTTCATTATCTCCAATTCCATTCTATCCATATTTACCAAATGTAAATGTTGGTGAGTTATTCTCTCTTTTGTTTTTGGTAGTTAATGTAGTAAAAGAACAAAAAGAACAGAAAAAGACCCTCAAGTTGAAGCGGTGAAACTTCTTTTTGTTTGTCCCACATAGAGAGTTGAAGAGAAAATGCAAAGAGAAAGCTACCTATAAAAGGGAAGTCAAAATATCTCTCTAAGCATACCTTTCTCGGCCTTTTGGCTAAGATCAAGTGTAGTATCTGTTCTTATCAGTTTAATATCTGATACGTGGGCCACTGGTCCACATGATATTAAATTAATTTTTTTTAGGGGAGGACCAATCACACTAGCTTGCTATTGGGGTCCTCATGCGTCGCCTAGGTGTTGCACTATAGCCTAGGCTTGGCGCACCCTATCAAAACTAATTTAATTTTTTGACTTAGTTAATAGTTAGCTAGTTTTAACATGGATGATACTTATTTTTAGACCCTTTTTTGAATTGAAATTTGAAAAATATTGACTAAAAATATTAAAGTGTATTATTAGCTTACTCCTTATTGGTGTACTATTTCACTTATGTTGCACATAGCTAAAGAATCTAAATTGCCCTTTAGGTATCACCTTATCTTTATGTGTTATGTTTAATTGTGAACATTATGCCCCTTAATTACTTAGCTTTTATTTTTATATTTGTTATAATATGTATGCAAAAAAATAAATAGAGATGAGACAAAAATTTACGTGATTCGGCTATGCCTACTCTATGAGCGGATGGAATAAAAAACTTTATTATCTCGGGAGAAATTATAAGATAATTTGAAACTGGCCTTGTACAAATATCTTCAACCTTATATAAGATATCTCTTTTCTCTTTATCTCCCATCTTCTTTCTGTATACCTACTTACTTCAAGCATGCAAATGTGTATACAAGCTTGCAATGTGTGTATACAAGCATGCAATGTGTGTGTTCCAAATGAGAGGGGAATGATGCCCTTTTATAAGGCAATATGGATAACAAAGAATTTATTGGGGTGGAAAAACGAAGGGGTGAAGGAGTGGAAGATAAGGGGTGACATTCATATTTTTCATAATACTCCCCCTTAGATGTCACCCATATATTAACTCGTTCTACTAAGATCTTTAAGATGTCTCATTCCGATGAAATAAACAAATTTCTTGAATGTTGTAGTAGGCAAAGTTTTGGTGAACAAATTTGCTAGATTATCATTTGATCGGATTTGCTGAACATCTATATTATCATTCTTCTGGAGTTCATGTGCATAGAAAAATTTTGGAGCTATATGTTTTGTTATGTCATCCTTTATGTATCCCCCTCTTAGTTGAGCTATATATGCAACACTGTCTTCATATAAAACTGTTGGAATATCTTTGATTAATTGAAGACGACAATTTGCTTGGATATGAGAAATCATTGATCTGAACGACATGGATTCTCTACTAGCTTCATGGATAGCTATTATTTCAAATGATCTGAGCCATACACATTATCCTTTGCTTAAATATGTATGTGTGCGAATTTAAATATAGCATTTTTATTTAATTGTACCTTGTAATGTATTATTTCAATTTTATTTTATATTATTCTTCTCAAAAGTTTATGTTTTATCAACTATATAGTTATATTAAAATAAATAAGTTATTTTATTTCAATAATAGAAAACATGGGTAATGTTTTTTTTTTTAATTGTATGTATTTTCCTCATAATTGGTGGAGCGGATTTGGATCTTTGTCGGGAGGTGAATCCCTTGGGACATTTTCATGTTTTATCAAGAAAAGTAATTATTTTTTTTTATATATATTTGATCTATGAACAAAATTTTAATTTTACTCATCATTAATATTTACCTTTTCTAATTTTTAGTCTTATTAAAATGAACTTTGTTTTTAACAATATTTAATAAAAAGAGAACTCTTAGTGAAGTGTTGAACCTCTTGTCTTATGTCCCACATCGGAAGCTCAATAGAGGAGTCAAAGTAGAGTTTACCCATAAAAAGGAAGTTGAAATAACTAATTAAGCATACCTTTCTCGGCCTTTTGGCTAAGATCAAGTGTAGTATCTGTTCTTATCAGTTTAATATCTGATACGTGGACCATTGGTTCACATGATATTAAATTAATTTTTTTAGGGGAAGGGCTCACCAAATAGCTTGCTATTAGGGTTCTTGCGCGTCGCATAGGTGTTGCATTGTAGTCTAGGCCTGGCGCACCCCATCAAAGCTAGTTCAATTTTTGGCTTATGGATTATGTTTGGTTTAAGTAAGTATTAGTCCTTGTAATAAGATTGAATAGAGTGAAAAAAGTTGAGGGTGTTTTAAAATAAAAACTATAAATTGAAAACTAACATCCTATTTAGCTTATATTTATAAAACTAAAATAAATTAAAATTTTGATGAAATAAGAGTTATGTATTTTCCTAATAATTGGAGCGGATTTGGATCTTTGCCGGGAGGTGAATCCTTAGGTTTTGTTTATAACTCAAAAAATATTAAAATATTAAGGTATCCATATTTTCATGTTTTATCAAGAAAAGGAAGAAAAAAAAATTTAAAGATACCAAATCAAATGAACAAATTTTTTATTTTACTCATCATTAATATTTAATTTTTCTAATTTTTAGTCTTATTAAAATGAACTTTGTTTTTAACAATATTTAATATAAATAGCAAAGACGGTGAAAAATGAGGTTGCTTCTTATTTTCTTTTCTTTTTCTTTTATAAAGTAAAATCTTTGATCCAAATGAATCGCTAATAAGACAAGGATGATAATATTGTTAGCACCGGAGGAGTCCATATGTGTGCTTGATACACATGTGTTAGCACCAACTTGACACAAAAGCTTAAGCTTGTTAGGTCTTAGACCATGTATATAAGTACCCATCAAATACTCACTTTTTCCAATGTAGGACAAACTTCACAAGTGGAATTCTCAACAATCTTCCCTTTTCTTGTGAGTTCCAATTGATCTCCCTTGAATGGAAACCATCTTCTCTCTCATGGGACAAATTCTCCAACAGTTTGCTCAAGTGTACTGTCTTACATATCTCAGATTGTATTCCAAATGGCGCCTCCAAACCAATCCTACCTCCCACGTCTTGAGTAATTTTTTAATTTATTTTAGTTTTGAAAATATTAACCAACTCCTCATTAGCTTTCATTTTTTAGTTTTATTTTTATTTTTTAGTTTTTTATTATAATTTTTTCTATAATATTTGAAGTAATACCACAAGGTACTTAGGAGGATAAATATTATTTGGTCTACCAAATGAGTAATTGTTGGAGAGTTGTTTTTGTTGACCCTATGGGTCATACCTTGTTTTGCTTGTGACAAATACTCAGGTATTTAATATCTGCCGAGTTCATGTGCAGGTATACAATTGGCAGGTCAAAATGATGACACAAGAAGTATAAGTTGATGACTTTGAAGATCTTATTTATGTTGTACTTAAATTCATTATTCATTATGGGTCTGTAATAGTAAATAGGATCTGTGTTTTAATAATTATATACATCACTTGCATGGTATGATAAGTAAGCTCAAAACGAAAAAGACCTAGAATGACCCTAGGACACTCATACATGCACATATATATATATATGGTTAAATGGAAAGGGTGATTAAGTAATTAAATAGAACTGAAATGCACTTAAGTTGCATGTTCGGTCGACCGTACTGCTCAAGTACACACTCTTTTATTTTTCATAATCATTTCCCATTTTAACTCATTACATATCTATGTATACATAAATTCACATTTATGTACTTTACATAATACATTAGATCACATAATTCTAATTCTCAACACATTCACAATTTCCATACTAAGCATACCTCCCTAACGACATCAGTAGGAATCTCACAACACAATTTCCATACTCAGTATACCTCCCCAATGGCATCAGTAGGAACTTCACACACACACAAACAGTCTCCATACTGAGCATACCTCCCCAACGACATCAGTGAGAACTTCACACACACACACACACACACACACACACACACACACACACACACACACACAGAGTCTCCATACTGAGCATACCTCCCTAACGGCATCAGTAGGAACTTCACATACACACACAGTCTCCATACTGAGCATACCTCCCCAACGACATCAGTAGAGACTTCACACACACACACACACACACAGTCTCCATACTAAGCATACCTTCCCAACGACATCAGTAGGAATTTCACACACAATTTCCATACTGAGTATACCTCCCCAACGATATCAGTAGGAACTTCACAACACAATTTCCATACTGAGCATACCTCCCCAACGACATCAGTAGGAAAGGAATACCACCCACCCGCAATTATTGTGCGACATCAGTAGAGACTTCACACACACACACACACACACACAGTCTCCATACTGAGCATACCTCCCCAACTACATCAGTAGGAATTTCACACACAATTTCCATACTGAGTATACCTCCCCAACGACATCAGTAGGAACTTCACAACACAATTTCCATACTGAGCATACCTCCCCAACGGCATCAGTAGGAACTTCATACACACAATCTTCATACTAAGCATACCTCCCCAATGACATCAGTAGGAAAGGAATACCACCCACCCACAATTATTGTGCGGTATTGACATATCATCAATCATATTTCAAAATATCTTAATTCAGTTCATTATAAATATTCTCATCATTTTCTGTACACTTTCATCATCTCATAATAATATATATCATATTTCACGTATTTCCACATTTTTCAAAATACTCGTATCAGTAATTTGTATAAACTCATTTCAATATTTTCTTAGAAAATACACATCATTATATTTCACATTTTTCAACACATGTCATGTGCCACACAATTTTCATCTAATACTCATAATATGTTAATTTCATAATGCAAAACATCACAATTTAATATTACTCAAATGTCACACAATTTATCTAATATTTATATCATAATAATTCCTACGCCTTTGGCACCCGAAACTCAACTTCTACAATTTACATTTTCCCCAGATTAATTAACTTATTTCTCCCAAAATAATACTCAACTTGTAACGACCCGAATTTAGAATGGTATTTAAATAATAAAGAGAGGGAAATGGAGACCAAAAACAGAAGGAGGTCGTCGACTTCGTCGACGAACGCTTTGCGTTCGTTGGGAGGAAAAATGGAAAAGGGGATCAGCAGGACTTCGTCGACGAATACAGGAGATTCATCGACGAAGGCTTAAGAGAATTTGTTGACGAACACAAGGGGCTCGTCGACGAGAAAATACCAAGAGGGGTTTTTGAGCCGACTGAATTTCATCGAGGAGGAGTGGATTTCGTCGACGAAATTTGTGAAGGACTCGTCGACGAATTCCGCTATCCTATAAATATGAAAAAATCCGTATTTAACTTCTTAATTAAGCTATTCTTCTTCTCTCTCTCTCTCTCTCTCTCTCTCCCTTTCGGTTCTTCCTCTTTCTTTCGTCGATTTCTGGCTAGATTCTCACCGGATCAACAATCCAAAGTTACCACGACGCTCCTAAGGAAGTTCTCTCTAAATCTGCCAGAGCGGATCGTTGGTGAAAGTTAGTTGGAAATCATCCTAGAGTTGAGGTAAGGCTTTTTAAGCCATATTTGGTCTTGCGCTAGTTATAAGAAATGTTGTACGCATGAAAATACTGAAATTTAATACTGGGGGTTTTTAGTTTCAGCGTATTGGTCAGGGAATCCCTCAGGTGTTAGACTTGAATACTTTTGGGTAAAAACTTTCTACTCAATATTCGGGTTTTTGACAGTTGAGGAAAGTATTATATGCTTAGAAATACTGAACTTTAATATTGGGAATTTCCATTTTCAGGGTGTTGAGTTGGGAACCCTGTGGGTGCAGGGAAGATTTTCTTAGGGGCTTTGCAGGAATCAGGTAAGGGGATAAACTAAGGTAGTTCTTTTGAAAATTGTATGTATATATTTATAGCACTCATTTTCAAAAAAATACATATGTTTATATATATGATTTATATTTGAGAAAATCTTGTTGAAAATATGATATGTTGAATACGTGGAAAACTTGTTTAGTGTGGCTTGAGTATAAAATGTATGAGAAATTGTTTTCTGAGAATGTGATTATGATACGGGTTTTTATGATGGAAAACCGGCGTACGAGCCTAGATATTTTTATATATATGCAATTTACCGACGTACGGGCTATGCTATGTGGATGAGATTTGCCAACGTACGGGCTGTGCTATATGATTTGCCGACGTACGGGCCGAGCTATGTGATTTGCCAGCGTACGGGCTGTGTTATGTGATTTACCGGCGTACTGGCCGTACTATGATAAAATGTGTAATACCGGCGTACGGGCCGATGATTTTCATGATATATGTATATGTGAAAAATAATATGAATGATTTGATAATTAATGATATGAGTTATCCATATATCACGATTTTAGTATATGTATATGATGTCAGAACCTGATTGGCTTGGTCTAGGTTAACACTTGCACGGTACCGTTGCTATGTGTCCATAATCCTCGTGATCATGATATCTGTGCCGCTGTACGAAGTGGTGTGAGATTGGATGGTCGATGTGGTTATTTTCAAGAAGTGTGATGTTATTGCCCCTGGTGTATGGACCAGTCCAGTCATGTGGGGGTAATACATGACAACAGCCGGCTAACCTACCAGGATGTTTTTATGTTATTATTATGATGATATAAGATGAGATATGCTTATGAAATGCAGTATGTTCTGTCATGTTTTGATATACATATGTTTTCCCAGATTTGATAAATAGTACTGAATATGATATGTATGGTATATGTAAAACACGGTATACTCATGTTGCCACACACTAGTATTAGTTTATTTTCCTTTACTGAGAGGTGTCTCACCCCTAAATTTTACAAACTTTTCAGGAGCCCCTGATAGGAGAGCGGGAAAAGCCCCGTTGATCTAGAGTGGCTTATCTGCCCTTTTTCGAAGGATAAGTTTTTGGTAGGGATAGTATGGTTTTGTGGGAATTGTTCCTAGATTTCATTTTTGGGATGTATATATGAAAGTACAGTGATTGTAGTAACTCTAGTACATTGTGATGTATGATATGATGGTATGAATATGATTGTACATTTTCTGCTGCGTAGGCTTTTGCTAGATGTTCTGATGCATCCCTGGTACCCACGGGTCCAAGTGGATTGTGACCTACTGAGCTGGATTGTGAGATAGGTGGTATCGATTTTATGATGATATTATTGTAAAAAAAAAAATGTGTGAAAATGAGCAGGTCGTGACACAACTAACCTTCCTTAGGCCCCATACACCCCAAATTAACATTTAAACTATTATTTAATACCCCCACTTAATTTCTTGAATTATGCCTGCGGGACTTAAAATTACACCTGCGGCGCTCACCCGAGTCCTAAATTTCAAAAATCCTACTTTAACTCCAGATGCTCAACATTTTAGCATTCTTAAATTAATCTTAATTAATTAAAAATAAACCCTTTAATAACTCCCATACCCCAAATTTGGGGTTTTGCCCACGACGACTCCACGAGAATTCCGTCCCACTAGACTTGTAGAGAATCATTCTTAGATTCTCGTGGTGATGTTCGTTCGTCAATCAGACTTATAATTTGTAAGAAATGAGGTAAAATGGGAGATTTGACTTACCCCAGGAGATACGTCTACGCTACTCCTACCACCGATTCGCTCCGGTAGAAATGACGGCAGCGGAGAATGAAGTTCAGCGGTATCTTTTGATTTTTGATTAGACAAGTATTCATTGGGAAAAATGAAGAGAGAGGGAGAGAGAATGAGGAGAGAGAAAGTGAGTAAAGTGGCGGGGGGGTTTGGCGCAGAGATGCCTCTGCATCTCCAACGTTTCCTGAAGCTTCACAAAGCTTCAGGAATGTTAATGTATAATAATAATAATAATAATAATAATAATAATAATAATAATAATAATAATAAATATTAATAATAATATATTTTATTAATAAAAATAAAAATAAATTTTAAAATTTTTTATAAATCTGGTTAATTAATTAATTAATTAATTAATTTTTTTTTTTTAGAATCACTCCACTAATCTTCTATATCCTTTTTTGAGGTTATTACAGAAGGCTAGGAGATTGTTTCTTAGAGAGAGAGAGAGTGAGGAAGGTTCGTGAATTATGCTGTAAAATGAAGAACAACCTATTTAAAGACAGAGTTTCGTCGACGAGACACGTGGATTTGTCGACGAGGAGCTATAAAGACTTCGTCGACGAGAAGATACCTTCGTCTATGAAATTCAAAGTTCCAACATATACTCTCTCGATATTCTTTCGTCGACGAGAAACTGAGTTCGCCGATGAGCTTTAGAAGGACACTTGTCGACGAAAACATGACATTTGTCGACGAGACCTGCTTTTCTTTTGAAAAATTCTTCCTTTTCCCCTTTTTATCCATTAATCCATTTCATTTATTATATTTCCTAATTTATTTCATTTATTATATTTCCTAATTATTAAATTTCAGTCCATTACAGCTTGGGAGTATAAAATTTGAATTTTGAATTTGAATTTGAGTGAATTTGATTAAATTTCAATACGGATTTCTACTATATCTTATTCAAATCCAATATAACTACAACTCTAAGATGTCTTCAAACAAGGAATAAGAGGAATTGCCTATAAAATGGAAGTTGAAAATCTTTTTCAGATATACCTTTTTTGGCATTTTAGCTAAGATCAAGAGTGTATCTGTTCTTATTAGTTTATTGTCTAATGCATAGACTACTTATTCACATAGACTACTTATCCCTGGTAGCTTGCTACTTGGCTCTCAAGTGTCCCCAAAGTGTTGCATTACAACTTAGGGTTGGTGCACCCTAGTTCAAAATGTTCATTATTAATATAGGACCAAGGCTAGGCCAACGATTTAGAGTATTATGAAAGGGTTTGAGAAGAAGCATGCAAGATGTTGATTCATATTTTATTGAATTTTGCTTTAATTGCCAATTATAAAGAGAAATTGGCCACAATATATCATTTTTATTTAAGATAAATGAAAATATATAATAATCGATGATGACATGAAGATAAGTATTTTTATTTAAAGTAAGATGAATCTTTTAACTCATACGAGTTAAAAGTTGAGTTTATACAAAAATATTATGAGAATAGTTAAAGAATTAGTTCGTGATCTTGTTAAAGAATTTTAGTATAGGATTTATAAGCAAATCAACTTGGGAATTAAACTAATTGATTCTTTAACTTGACAAATTGAGATGATCTAACTCAAATTTACATAGAGATCATTATAAATTAATTTTAACAACCTTGATTTGTGCATTGAGTAGCTTGAGAATAATTTAATCGATCAATAAATTAATAATTATAAGTTGCATTTGGAATTTTTTGCTTGAATTATAGAATTGACTCAATTCTTATTAAAGCAATTGCTTAAAAATTAGAGAGAAGATACAATTATGAAAATACCAAAATAAATTATTGCATGGTGTATAAGTTAATAATTTGTAATTTTATTTATAATTTTTCTATCAAAATTACAAATTTGACCCCTAATTTTCATTAAAATAATATTTAAAATTGATGAATGCTTAAAAAAAATAAAATACCAAAAATAAAAATAATTGCTAGGCAAATAAAGATCCGTTTGGTATCATTGTAAAAAATTAGAGAAATAGAAATTAGAAACAAAAACCAAAAACTAGAAACTAGTAGCATGTTTGGTTAATATTTACAAAACTAAAATAAATTAAAAAATAGTTAAAAAACATTCATTTTTGTCTTTAAATCAAATAATGTAGAGACCCGAATCTAGAAAATAAAGAAATAAATGAGAAAGAAGGAAAGGGAAAGTAAAAAGGGTTTTAGCAGGTTTCATCAATGAGGTCCATGTTCTTGTTGACAAAGTCCCAAAGTGGTTCGTCGCCGAAATTCAGATTTTCGTTGACGAAGAGATCCAGAATGTCCGAAAAATATCAGGCTTAAGGTTCATCGATGAGGTCTTTCTTTCGTTGATGAACGACCTTTAGTAGCTCGTCGATGAAGGCGCCATGCGTCGACGAATTTGATCGGGTCAAGGGGCTTATAAATAGAAATTTTTTTTGCTTCTTCATTAAGAAACATAATTTCTCTCTCATTCTCTCTCTCTCTCTCTCTCTCTCTCTCTCTCTCTCTCTAACCCACGACCACACACTCTCTCTCTACGATTTCTCGCCGCTCGTTGACAAATTCGACGATTGGAAGTTACTACGAAGATCTAGGGGAGATTCTCTACAAATTAGGGTAAGTAGGTTATTTTAAGGCTTTATGGTTGTTGTAGTCTATAGGGAAGCCTATGAAGTAATTAACGGTTGCTGATCTAGGGTTTGTATTGATTTATTTGGGAAAAATGTGATTTCAGGATTTTGAACTGCAAACACCGTAGGGGATGGAGTTTGGGATTTCTAGGGGGCTTTCTTGTAAGCCAGGTAAGGGGATTTGTTTTACATCAGCTACTTTTGAAATCTGAATTGGTTAAATTGTATTTTATGATTTCGGGAAATTAGGGTTTTGGGGGTATGGTCTCCATTTTTCATTAAGCTTATATATTCTTATTATATTAAAAGTTGGAGATGCTTGAAACCCTATTTTATGTAAATTGTAGTCTTACGAACTATTTATTATATTATAGTATATTTAATCAAATGAGTGTGAAATGAGATGGTAATTGTGAATGAACTGAACTTGTGAAATATTTGGTATGAAATGTGGGAACTGTAGTTCCAAATTGTTTTTAGGGATGTGGAAAATTAGATATCGGTTTAAGACCGAGGGTTGTGTATACCTGTTAATGCTAATAAATGAATGAGTTTGTGAAAAATACTAGAATTACTTAAATGTTTTATGGAATGGAAACATGTTACTGTACTTTCATTATAAATTGTATATATGATGTATGAACCACCTGAGGAATTTGTTACTGTGGAAGCACACTACCGTTGCTTGTGGGTGATACAGTGCAACCATGCCTTATTGGTAAGGGTGGGTATCTGAAAAGTCGATTGGTCACTGGCTCTGGTGTTTGATCCAGGGTGGGATATGACCAAAACAGACTTGTAACATTGAAGTGATTAGACTGGTGGGTCGCCAGAGATAGAACGGGTCTACGGACCGCACAACCTGTACCATGGGGGAAGTAAATGGTGTTTATGTGGTGTCCCTGGGTAGGGAGTGTAATAACCCCAAAGAGGGATATATAAGATTAGTGAAATGATTCCCAAAAATAAAAAAATAAAAAATAAATAAATAAATAAATTAATTAATCGGATTTAAAAAGAAAAAAAAGAAAAAAATAATTAAAATTTATTTTGTTTTTATTAATAAAATATATTATTATTATTATTATTATTAACATCTTGAATTTGAAGCTTCAGGATGAATTTTTTTTTTATTTCTTCTTCTTCCCTACGCAACAGCTCCCCCAGATTCTCTATATACTCTCTCTCTCTCCTCTCATTCTCTCTCCCTCTCTCCTCGATTTCGTGACGAATTTTCACCAGATCGAAAATCCGAAGATACCGCTGGACTCTATTCTCCATTGCCATCATTTCTATCGGAACAGATCGATGGTAGGAGCGGCGTAGGTGTATCCCCTGGGTTAAGCCAATTTTCCTTTTTTCTTTAATTTCTTGCAAATTATAAGCCCAATTGACAAACAGACACCACCATGAGAATCTAGGGATGATTCTCTATAAGTCTAGTAGGACAGAATTCTTATGGGGGTGTCGGGCCAAAACCCCAAATTTGGGGTACGGGGGTTATTAAGGGGTTTTTTAATTAATTAGCATTAATTTAAAAATACTAAAATACTGAGCATCTGGGGTTGAAGTAGGAATTCTAGAATTTAGGGCCCGAGTGAGCGCCACATGTGTAATTTTGGGACCTGCAGGTAAAATTTAGAAAATTAAGTGGGGGTGTTAAATAATAGTTTGAATATTAATTTGAGGTATATGGAGCTTAGGGAAGGCTAGATGAGTATTATTTTGGAGAAATAGATTAATTAATCTGGGGAAAATGCAAATTGCAAGAGTTGAATTTCGGGCGCCAAGGGTGTAGGATTTGTGATTCTAACGAGACTCTCAGTAAGTCAGGTAAGGGGAATAAATTATAATAGCCTTTTTATGAAAATTATGGATTGAGAAATATGTAAAAATGGCGTATGTTATTTTACCTGAAATTTATTATGATATAAATATCAGATGAAATTTGTGTGGCATATGATTTATATTGAGAAATATTTAAACTGAGTTAGATGATTTACCTTGTGAAATATGTGATACTGAAATGCGTTTTAATATGAGAATTGAGATATGAGAAAATGATGAAAGTGAAATGTGCAAGAAATGTATTCTCTGAGAAAATGAAGAAATGTGAAATATGAAAATGTGTTTTGAGAAATATTGAGTAATTTTGAAATAAGATATGTATATGATAGTATGAGATGAGATGAATTATGAACTGAGAAAATATCATTTAAATGATGAAATGTTTAAAGAATACTGATATTGAAATGTGAATATGTGAAATGAAAATATTACAATGTTAATTTTGTAATATGAAAATGAGAAATGTGGAAATACGTGAAATATGAATGATAAAATGTCAATACCACATAATGATTGCGGGTATGTGGTGGTAAACCTTGTTGGATGGTTATGATATTGAGCACGGTACCATTGCTAGTGGTGTTAGTACAACAACATGGACTCTTAGAGCGTGTGGCATGATAGTTGACTGTGCCATTGTGTAAAGTTGTTGGGCCTCCTGAGTCCGGATCAGGGTTATAGGCCGGTCAGTTGTACTACAGACGCAATATGTGATATGATATTTGATTTAACCAGATCAGCCAACTGTGATTAGATCCAGCCTTCGGGCCCCACAACCTTAACCATGGGGGGAAGCATGACGTGTATAGAAAGATCCTCAGGGTGGCCATGAATTACAGACGCGATGTTGGTATTTGATACCAAGGATACTCATGAGCTGAAAAGTAAAATGAAAATGGAAAGTGAAAGAATGATAAAATTGACTAAAATGAGAAATGAAAGAAAGAATGGAAATTGAAAAATAAAGAATGATAAAATTGAGAAATGGAACCGTGTGAGTTGATAATATACATATTCGAGGCGAAGTGAAACTCTCCACCTGAGAGTTTGTTGAGTAAGGTGAGTGCCCTGATAGGTATCGGATGTGGCCATACGTGATTGCATAACGTGTTAGGGCAGCGGGAAGTTACATGTATGGGTGGGTAATCTTCCCTATTATCAAGAACTTCACGATAAATATGTGTTGAAAATTATTGAATTTGAGAAATGATTTTAAAGCTTATAAAAACTTGTGTTGTATATCTATATGATTATGAGAATGTGTATATAAGTGTATTTTCTCAGATGAAACGATGATTTGAAAGTAAAGTACATTATAATTGTACTCATATGGCCACACACTGTAAATAATTTATTCCTTCTTACTGAAATGTGTCTCATCCAATTTATCTAAATTTTTCAGAGAACAGAGACCGACTGGGTGATAGAACTCCATGATAGTAGGGAGCTAGAACCCTGATATACAGGGTGAGTTTGGACTAGGGTTGTATTGTTCTTTTTGGGTATGAGATAGTATTGTGTATATGTGTATATTGATACTTTGGGTATTGTATTCTGACTGATATGTATATATTGTCTTCCACTGTTAGGTTATATAATAAAAGAACTTTTTACCCGGTACCCAATGCGGGCCGGGTCGTATGAATGGTAGTAGGATTATTGACGTGACCGATTTGGAAATGTTGTGGATGTCGAGTGATTATTTATTTATTGTTAAAAAAAAAAATTGTACGAAAATTAGGGTGTCACAGGGTGGAGTTCGATATGCATATACATGATTTAAAATAAAATGGGTAGAATTACAGTTTTGAGTACCGAGCCGAGGGATTTTACAATGTATGGGCCTGTATTGTGATGACCCAAAAATATATATATATATATATATATATATGATTAAAGTACAATAATAATAAAATAATAAAAATAGTTATTAAGTTAATATCAATATAGAAGTGTTTTCTGTAGGATCATTGATTCCATGTTTGATGCCTAAGAAAGACCTTGTCTTAGCGAGTGCTCAGAGACCATTGCGGCTCAGTCGCTCCCTGGAGGTCGGCCTGGTCAAAATGGAATTTCATAGGATAAACAGGATAGACACTGTTTGTACACGTAAATAAGTATATATACATAAAATAGTGTTTTGACAGACATAATTTGTAGAAATACATAATAAGATGATAATAATATAGGTATCATATGTGGGGCCCAAGAGACTATGTGGGGTCCACATGAGTCCCGGAGCCGCAAGACACTGTTTATATACATAAATAAATACACAAAATAATGTTTTGACTAATATAATTTGTAGAAATATATGATAAAATAATAATAATATAGGTATCCTATGCGGGGCCCACAAGACTGTGTGGGGCCCACATGAGTCCCGAAGTCGTATGGAGGTTTACACGAGTCTCAAAGTTATGTAGGATGCATAAAATCATATGAGAGTTATTCGAGTGACGTAGGATCCATTTGGGTCTCGAAGTTGTGTGGGGCCCACAAGACCATGTGGGGCCCACATGAGTTTTTAAAATTCAAATTTAATTCTTATTCAAAAAATAAAATAAAGAAATACTAAAAATAGTTTAAAAGTAATAACAATGATAATAATATTGATAATAATGATTAAGAAAAATAATAAAATAGTAAAATAATTAATTAACTAATTGATTAATTAGGTAAGTAATTAATTAAAAAAAAATTATTTAATGGGAATGGTGGCAAGCACTCCCACATGGTCTCCATCCCCATCCCATACTCAACCCATACCTTGCCCATCCCTTGCCCATTCTTTAATTTTTAAAAATTATAATTTCACCCATCTCCCTACACTTTTATAAATTTCATTCTTTCCCCAAAATTTTCCTATAAATAGGGAGCTCTCAACCTTCATTTTTCACAACAATTTTTCAAGGAAGAGAAGGATTAGTGAGTGAAAGAAATTGTGGTGGAGAGAGAATTTTTAACTAAATTCTCAATCACCCACTCTTTCCGATCTCATTTCTTAAAGATAGTTATTGTGTTCGTAGCACGCGGTAAAAGAATAAGGTAAGTAAATTTTGATTATGTTAGTTTCTTTTTATTTTAAATTCATACCCGAGTTTATTTTGTACGTAAATTTTAATTATGTTATTTAGTTCCACAAAATTTTCATAAGTTTATTTTTACGCATATTTAATTATACCAGTTCTATCTTTAATATACTTGCATCTATTTTTGGGTTAAAAAAAATGTTTCAATCCCTTCGGATAAATTTTCAGTATTTCTTTCTATTCAAAAATAAAATTATATATATTTTTTAACACAAAAATTGTGTGGCATGAGTTTATTTCTACGTTACATTTTTTATGTAAATATGAGTAAAGATGAGATTTTCACGATATTATTTTAAATTGCATAAATTATAATAAGATGATTTTCAAACCCCTTATGGCAACGAAAGTTCAAAGTTACAGATGCTCGGTACTGCAGCTTAAAGTTTATACGGATCAGAGTGCACCCACACTGTTTACAGAGTGGTTATTTATGTTAGTGGATTTCTCCTGAGTGCACACCTGGTTCCGGACCAGGACTTAATAAGGAAAATCTCACTTAAAGTTTGTTTACGACAAACAGGCCTAAGGGTGATTTTTATAATATATGTTTATACATATTTAATTACGTGTACAAAGTTACTGATGATTTGAAGGAAAAGTGTAAGTTTACGTGAAAAGGATCATTTTGGTACTTAAATGACGATCCAAGGAACACGTATAAGGAAAAGTATATGTATGTTTATCATTAAATATTTTTACAGTTTTAAAGTTAAAAGTTTAATTTAACAGTTATAGTATATGATTGTAAAAATTTACTGTTGAAATTGATGACAAAAGTTTTATGCAGAAATCTTTAAATTTATGTTTATTCTAAAAGCAGTCTTGAAATTATAGTATTAAATATTGTTTTACGAAATTCTTTAAAAGCTCATTTTAGCCACACACTAATAATAATCTTATTTACTTACTGAGCGTCGTCTCACCCCAATCATATTTTATTTCAGATAACTCTGAAGGACATGTCAGAAATCAGGCTTAGCAAGCATGCGGGTGGGGATTAGAAAAATAAAGATTTATTAGAAATATTAGTATGGTTTCAGATATTTATATTTGTGTAATTTTTCTTCTTTTGAAATAAATGATTGTAATATGGAATATTAGTGCTCTGGTTTAATAAAAATTGAGTTTATTTTGCTTCCGCTGTAAATGAGTAGTAAAAAGTTAATATCCCAGGCCCCTCGGGGTCGGGGTGTTACATGTATCCTACCCCAACCTCGGCTACACTATCTTTTGCAGGAAATATGTATATATATATATCCTATATTATAGGGTTGAGAATGTTTTAACTGCGTAACTCATTTCAGTTAAACTTACTATTATTTTCTGATGAAATAAACTCATGTAATCACATACTGATGTAATATGATCTACCTTACTAAGAAGTGTCTCACCCCAATATACAAATCTTGTTTCAGGTCCTGCAAGAAATTGGACCTAGCGTTCTAGTGGGTTCTGGAGCGTAGTGATTTGTGAGTCATTTTTGTAAGTACTCATGTAAGTACTGGACTATGGTTAGGTTATCTTTTTGGAGTTGTAATAGAAACATTATAAGTATTTATGTAATAGTATTGACTTAGAACTCTGGTATGGTATTTTGAAAATGAAACTTTTCCACTACTTTATTGTATGTTGTTTTTGGATAGGGCAACTGTGAACTCTTCGAAGTCGGACGCTCTTATTTATGGTATCAGAGAGAATTTTGTTTTATGTTATGTTTTCTAGTACTCCGGGCCCATGTGGTGGGCCGGGATGCTACAAATAATATCATAAAAATATGATTGAAATAATAAAATTGTAAAATAATACACATTAAAAAACACTATAATAAAAATAAAAATTATTATAATTATTTTACTTAATTGTTATACTTTCAAAAATTACTTTAAAATAAAAATTTTATTAGACATGACAATTGAAAAATATTAAAAATATTTTGTATTTGCCTTTATTATTATTTTGAAAAATTCATGAATATTTTTATTTCAGTTGTATTTAAATTCATAAGATTATTTAGTTTTAATTTTAATTTTAAAGTTTATAAAATGTATGATTCAATCCAAAAGAGTTATTTCTAAATATTAAAATTTCTAATAATAGGTTATCAAAATAACTAAAAATTATAAAATCTGATTTTTAGTTCTTTTGCAAATAGTCGAAAACTAACCACAGAAATAAAAAACCGGTAACATAAATAAATACATTTTTATAATATATTTTTTCACCGTGCGAAAAGAAAAATAGAATATATAAAATGACAATAGTACCAAACAGAACCTAAGCTAAGGATTATTATCTACCTAAATTACAGAATTTATTCACTATTTTTTTAAATACTTTTTACCAAAAAAAAAAGACAAAATATTGTCTTTGGCAAATTAGGCCCATAAGTAATTTTAATTAATAATTTGCAAGTGGCACCCTATTTTGTCTCCGCTACATTTGTGAATTCCAGCTGTTCCCACTAACAAAAAGCTAGTAGATTAGGGGCCAAAGTATAATATCTGAAAAATCAGTGGGGCTTTTTAATAATTTTCAAAAACTTAAAAGTAAAGTGTGAAAGCAAAATAAATTGAGAGCTCGTTGCAAACTTGCAGGCTGCAGCAGCTCTGCGCTCCGCCCGCGCTTCACTCTCTTCGGTTCGTGCAGAAACACGAAAAGCCCTAATTACTACTCGTAGAGTGGCCGTTCAGGTAAATTTTTCCCCAATTCATCTTCTTCATCTTGTTCTTGTTCTTAACTATTTCGTGATTAAATTCATACCTTTAATGGACATTGGAAGGTTTTCCCCTAATTCTTCTTCGACATGTCGTTCTTGTTCCTCTTGTTCTTGTGATTCATAGCTATTATCTTAGATTTATAATCAAATTCATAGCGTTCATGGAGATTGGACAGTTTGTGGACTCACCAATCATGAAAATGTTAACTCACGAAAATTTTCTTGAGAGAATAGTTGTATTCTTTTAGAATCGAAATGTTCGAGAGATACTTTCAATTTGTATTTGTGTACATTTGGATAGATATAATATTATAAGAATTGCTTTTATAGTTTTTATGTAAATGATGAAAAGTTTAAAAATAAGGTAATAGATTTGCAATTGTTTTGAAAACTGAAAATGAAAATTTCTTTTCATAATTGAAGTGATTCAAAAATAATGGTTGAATGGGAAGGAGGAAGAAATTGTCTTTCCGACTATTCAAAAATAACAAAATCTCTCACGAGCTATTGAATTTGAATTTATGAATTTGGATAAAATATAATATAAAAAGTATCGAAATTTATTTAAATCCATCCAAATTTAAATCTAAGGTTCAAAATTCTTACTCCTAAGCATAGCTTTGTAGAACATGAAACATGAAAACCATTGAAACAAGAAAACCATGAGGGTCGATTTTTCACAATATGGGGCCGTAGGCGAATGATTTAATCAGGGACCTTTAATATTTTCTTTTTCTTTCTTCGTTTTTCATACTCAGATTCATATTTTTTCGTTGACATAATTAAATTTCAAAATTAACACTAACTATAAATTGATAAATTATGTAAACAAATAAAAATAAATTTAATAAATCTATAGAAATAATAAATTGAAAAAATATAACTTGATTATTATTATTATTGCAAATCGATCGGTGAGCGAGACTTTAGAGATATGATATCGGATTCTTGTCGGATACAACGTTCTAACCTCAAAGCTTTCAAAATTTAAGAAAAAAAAAAAAAAATCAGAGTGAAAATAATAGAAAAATAATGCACAAACATTGAAATCAAAATTAAGGTAAATGAAAATTATAGAGAATGAGAGGTCTGAGATAATGAATACAAGAGCCGGAGTAAAAAATCATAGAGAGACCAAGAGATGAGAGTGAGAGAGTGTGAGAGATGGAAATATTTTTTTAGAAAAGCTAAGAGAAAGAGATGAGAGTAATAGATAGTTAGAAACATAATAAAGTTATTAGTTGGAAAGTCAACAAGACTTGAAAAAAAAAAAATTAAATTGTATTTATTTTACATTTTGTAATACAATTTCATTTATTTGTTAGTTGAAAAGTTAATGTATGCATAATAAATAATGTTAACATTATTTAATTAAAAAAAATTTGGGATCCTAAAAATATATTATTGTATTAAAAAAAAATTTGGGGGCCTCAAAATTTTTGAGACCCTAGGTGAACACTTTAGTCGCCTAATGATTAGGTCGGCCCTGAAAACCATTAGAGGACACATAGTTTGCACTATAAAAAATATTTACATAAAATAATATTTTTAAAAATTACATTTTCGAAAATGAGATGTCTATTAGGGGAATATTTTCAACGTTATAATATTTTCAAGAATATATATAGATTTTCATGTCAATATTCTTAAGAA
This sequence comes from Malania oleifera, assembly GCF_029873635.1. Taxonomy (NCBI): domain Eukaryota; kingdom Viridiplantae; phylum Streptophyta; class Magnoliopsida; order Santalales; family Ximeniaceae; genus Malania; species Malania oleifera. The sequence goes on along the minus strand of NC_080423.1, from coordinate 106,905,413 downwards.
GCATTTCAAGAAAGATGATCGTTAAAATACTTAACATGTGTGATCGATATAGGAAAGATATTTTTATTTTCAATACAACAACTTATTAAAAATAGGTATTTAATTAAATCAGTGTCATAAAATTTTGAAAATAATCATAAATTTTAAAAATTAAATACTTGAGTGATCAATTAGCTGAAAGAATTATTGACAATGTACCATTTATTTGTTTGAATATTAATTAATATGTAAAATTATTGCAATATGATAATATATTTTTATTTATTAATAATTTATTATTTTAAATATAATAATCGAGTGTAATAATACTATATTATAGGGATATTTTTGTAATATGCCAAAATAGAGAAAATAATTTAGTTCAAAAAGTAAGTTTCTTATAGGAATAAAATTCTTACAACTTAACTATGGAAAAAGGGAGAAGAGGGTATTTTACCATTTTTTAAAAATGTTGAAAAACCAAAGGTGGGTGTAAGATAACGTATTGATCACATTTAAAAAATTTTGAAAAATGCTGTAAATCGAATATTATATAAGAAAATAAAATTAAGAAAATAATTTACTATTTCATGCTTCGTTATTGAGAAAAAATAAAGTATATAGTAAATTTATAAATTCAAATGTAATTTTACATTTTGCTAACATTTATTTTTTTAAAGTTTTAATTATATTAAAATAATTATATTTTCATTCCAATTATCCCAAAATACTTGGACTAATGGGTGAGAGTTGGGAAAGCTCCTAGGGATCCTTAAAAATATATTTGTTTATTTTTTGTTTAATTTTATTCTTTCTTTATGGTCAGTTTGCATTTATGGTCCAAATCCTATTCTCAAAATCAGATAAGACTAATTGGAATCATTATCTCAACCAAAAGATGCAAATTAGTGGGTTTGTTTTTGTAAATTATATTTAAGTTCTTAAAATAATTAGGAATACTAATTTGAATGTTTGAGGAGAATAATTTATTTTAAAAAATAATTTTTTATCTTCTAATGCTAAATGCATGAATTTTGAATTTGATTTCGAATAAATTTTAATATAATTTTGTATTTAATCTTATTTAAATTAAATACAAACTTAATTTTTAAAAAATAAAAATTGACTTTTTAAAGATTTGCTTGTCAAAGGCAAGGTCCAAACCAAGACAAAATTTAGGACGAAAATACCCTTAAAAAGACCCCAAAAACCCCAGCATCTCCTCAACACTGAAAAACCTTTTCGCTCGTCTTCTTCATTTCCTCGCCATAGAAAACCCACACTAACACAGCAGCCGTCACACAAAGCTTCTGTGTGCTCGTACACTGCAACCGCCGCCGCAGCTGCTCTCTCTCGCAGGTGTGCTGCCCCATCTCCTACCTTTTCTTATTTCCATTTCTTTCAGGAATTTTTTGCGAAATGACATTCTTGCTGTGATTTCTGTCACATATTATACCATTTTGCTTCGATTTTCTGTGATCTCTTGTTCTTGTTCTTGTTCTTCTTCTTGTAAGTTTAATCACAATTGCTCACCGTTCCTAGTTGATCCATATCAAATAATTTCTAGAATAAATACCCATACAAATTAATTGTGTGCCAGGACCCAGTTCAAATCTGGTGATATCGCCAGCTTCATAATCACATATAAGGGAATCTCCATCTGTTGGACTTTGATGGCTCCATTGCACACCATTTCCACTTGTTCATCGACTACCAGTCTCGGTTTCTGCGGGTCCAAGCGAGGTAATTTCACCTAGTTTTGTCAAGAAAAGTTTTCACCAGGAACAGTTTTTTAGTAAGAACAGTATTACATGAGGAGCTCTTATAATGTGTCATTGATTTTGTGTACAGATGCTTTTGGTTGTCATGATAAGTTGTACTGTCCCAGGAAGGTGTCTTTGTTCCAAGAGGTTGTTCCTATGGCAATCCCTTTTAACCATTATATTTATTTATTTATTTAATTTTTTCATTCTCTTTGTGATATATTTGATGATGATGGGTTTGGTCTCCTGTTTTATAAATTTGTGGCTAAGTGTTCTTTATGTGCATGCTGATGGGGTTATTGTGATACTCTGTTCATTAGTTAGGAGCAAAGGCAAGTGAGCTTTGTGGGCATGGGATTATTTGTAACAGTGGAGATACTATTCGATCTCCTAAAAATCGAGGTAATACTCCGAGTGCTATTTCAGCACCCTAGTAATGGTTTGTTCTTTTTTGGTTTTGATTACAGTCTGCAGTCATTTTGCGCAATGCTGGTTATCATATGTATTTATTTACTCATTGATTGATTGATTCAATAGTAATCATCTTCTCTTCCATAGATCAACTTTGTCCTTTTCATTTCACACAGGGAGTTTCAACTTAGGAGTTTCACATTAATGGTTTTCTTTAGAAATGATTATCTTTCCATTTTTTTGCATTACTCAGCACATTCTACTTGGGTCTACTTCTCATCTTTCATCTTTTGGCCCTTATGTTCATTCAGCTGTCTTATTTTTACTGATCAAATTATTTTTGATGAAATTAATAGAGCCATAAGCATACTGTTTCCACTAAATTGATCTTCTGCATCTCCTCGAATTTTATGCATAACTACAGCTCAGGTTTACAGTGCATGAATTTTACATTTTTGATCTGTTTGTGCTGATTCTAAATGATCTTTGTTCTAATTTATTATGTCATGCAATCTAATTATCAGCTCATGTATTGGAGAAATAGCATTTTATGCTTGAGATGTCTTCAGACTGTCCACTTGGATTCAGATGTAATTTGAGTTTTATCTTCTGCGTCTTGTAACCATAATGATTTCTGCCCATCAAATGCAGCTATTCAAGCAGTTTTGGCCGGTGAAAAAGATACAGATATTTCTGGTGCTCCAAAGGGTAAAGGCCTCCGTGGTCAACTGAACAAAGTGGTTCTAGCCTACAGTGGTGGCTTAGACACCTCAGTTATTGTTCCATGGCTAAGGTAAATTTGTATTTTTAATTAATTATTTTTTTTGGTGCGGGTGTTTTACTTTTCCTTTTTATGAAAAAACATCCTAATAGAAAAATGGTATGATTATCCCAAACTATCGTCTTTGCCGCTTAATATCAGTGTTAATTATGAAAGAATTAGCAGGTGAGAATATGCTTGACAAGTCTACTGCCCCTTCTTTAAAAATTTAGCCAGGTTGAACTAATTTTAAACTTCTACTGGTATAGGAGCAATAAAAAATATGCTCTTGTGATTGAAATGTCACTTGTTGAACTGAGGCAGATGGAGATGTATATGAAATATCTTCTTTTTTAAAAAATGAAATAAAAAATTAATATGAAAATTCCCTTGAACATTTACCTGAATTCCAACACAAGGTTGCAGGACTTGTGTATGCGGCTGAAATACAAAACAATTCATAATTTCATACAATAAAATGAGAACCTAAAAAATGGAATACTGGTTATATTTTGGTTGTAATTAAAATTCTTGTACCACTTATTATATCAGTTGTTTTTTATTTTTTAGCTATTGGTTTAATTGCATCTACATTTTTTTTTTATTGGTTGGGGTGGGGTAGGTGCTTTTATTGTTACATTGTCATCTTTTTGGGCATTGCTAACAAATAAGAATGGCAACATGTCAGTATTTAGGGCATTTCCATTCTACTTTTATTTTATTTTATTTATGTGCTTCTTTTGATCTTGAAGGGGCTGAAGGATTTTATTTTATTTTATTTTTATTTCTTTGTTCATAATCATCTTGATCATTGCAGGGAGAATTATGGCTGTGATGTTGTATGCTTCACTGCTGATGTTGGTCAAGTATGTCATACATAGCAAATTCTACTTTCACATTGAATTCATTATTCATTACCCATATTGGTGCTGATGTTTGTTCAATGGAATAACACTTTTTCTTTTGTTATTCCTTTCTTCTTTTTCATGGATCCCTTTTTCTTTCGCTTCTGTGTTTGAGACAAAAATGTTAAATTTATACAGGGTCTGAAGGAAATGGATGGTCTGGCAGAGAAGGCCAAGGCAAGTGGGGCTTCCCAATTGGTTGTGAAGGATCTGAAGGAGGAATTTGTGCAAGATTACATATTTCCTTGCTTGCGAGCTGGTGCACTTTATGAAAGGAAGTACTTGCTGGGGACCTCAATGGCCCGTCCTGTTATTGCAAAGGTGCTGTCGTGCGAAGATTAATTTAGACTACAGATGGCACAAATGCTTCTGCTTATAATTATTGCTTCTTAATTTGATCTACGCCTCTTGATACAGCACTGACAACTGTTGGAAGGCATGACCTATTCCCTGATCATTTTCTGCACACCTGCTTACATGCATGCAAACGTTTCTGTAGAACTCTTCCACGTTAAGCCTCCTTTCTCCATTTCCAAAATGATCAATATTTGGTCATTGATTATTTGGAAGTGTTATCATTTTATGATCTGTTTCTGTTTCATGATTTTAAAAGTATTTGCCACACATAAAAAATGATATGGTCCGGGTTAAGAGGCATTGAATCCATAAAATTAGGGTGCGATGTGCTTTTAGAATTATTTTACTATTGCACCATGTTCAAGTAGTCACAGTTGCTAGTTTATTAATATAGATAATGAAGTCGTTGAGCTATTTAGATGAAGCATCGTCCTTAACTGGTTAGAGTTTTTTTTTTTCATGATTATATTCTTGCCTTCTTGATGAATTTTATCCTCGTGTGTGCCTGTATGATATGTGAACTTTTATACATTATGATGGTTGTGAAACTGTTAAGCTTGTTAAATTTTGATAAACTTTAGGAAAATGTTGCAGGGAAGTGAATTTTCGTTTTCGCTGAGCTGTTCCGACATGTTTTTTTGAGAGTGCAAACTCGAGGCTGCTCTTCCTAAATTTTTTAATTTCCAAAATTTAGGCTGACTCTATTGCCCGCAAAATTGACCTTATGTTTGATTTTTAACAGTTTTACATTTTTACTCACTGACATCTGATTTTAATGGTTTGTACTGTTGACGAGGAATTTAAAACTGTTGTGTATTCCTTTTGTCTTTAGATAATAAATAGAATTGTATTTTCATTATAATAGGCCATGGTTGATGTTGCTAAAGAAGTTGGAGCTGACGCCGTCGCACATGGATGCACAGGGAAGGGCAATGATCAGGCATGCTTCAGATTGATCTCTTGAAATCATAGCACTTCTTTTGTTTCAGTCTGAGAAATTATTATGACTAATTTACATTTCCAGGTCCGTTTTGAGCTCACTTTCTTTGCTTTAAATCCTGAACTGAATGTTGTGGCTCCTTGGAGGGAATGGGAAATCCAAGGTAGAGAAGATGCTATTGAATATGCTAAGAAACATAATGTTCCTGTTCCTGTGACAAAGAAATCTATCTACAGCAGAGATAGGAATTTATGGCACCTTAGCCATGAGGTAATTGTGCTTATTAGGGGGTTTTCCCCTTATTTCCTTTTTGCCATTAGTGTTACAATTTTTAATTAGCTTACTGAGGTCTGAGCATTGCATGCATGCGCACTGTTCCTCTGTGTAAGTTCTGAAAAATCTATCTCACTTATCAATATTGGTGTAAAGAACAATGCCCGGATTTGTTACATGATTTGCAAGCCATTTGCAAATGCCTGTATAATTTTCCCTATAGAGGTTTGCTGAATTAACTTGATGGTTTTTATTGCGATGCTATGCTTTTTTGCTTGCAGCTTGAACCTGGATAAGCATGCAAAACCTTTTAAATGAGCTAATGGCATCTCCTTTATTTTATTTTATTTTATTTTAAGTTTTCTGTAGTCTAGTTTGATGGGACTGTGTTTCATCTTTTTTTCATTTTCCTTTTGCTATGAATCTACCCTTGTTTTGCAATGGTTCAACGGTGCAATGATAAGTGCTAGTTAGTGGTGGACTGCATAAATAAATAAAAACTTCTGTGCCAAGTTCAATTTTCTAATAGGGCGGAGATGAAATAACTTAAATTTGAGTGGATCAAGTGAGGTTTTATACTAAAAATATTTTTGAAAATCCAAGGGGCTTGGATATATTTCTTTATAGTCAGGGAAATTGCCACCTTTGTCCTCTTTCATTGCCACTGGAGCTGGCCGCCTTTGGGATATTAAGCTTGAATTGTGCCACTCTTTAGGTTGAAGTATCCCCTTGATGTTTGGTGGAAGTAAGATTGTCAAAAACGTGTGGTCAAAACATGGATATGGTTAAATCATAATGTCACAGCCACATAAATAGAGCTTGCTGTAACACCTGTTAACTCTAATTTCTGTAGTAAAGAAAAGCCAGCCACCCTAATATTTTAATTTTATATTCAAGTTTCATGATTTTCATCATAATATTTTAATTGCATATGAATTGTTTGATACATTTAAATGAATATTTTTGTCATGTGTTTTTATTTTTATTTTATTTTTTATTATTTTGTGGCACTGCTGAAGAAAGCCCAGGTTATTTGTTTGAAATCATGGGGAGGTTAGTTTCTCTAAGAGCTGTATGAATTCAAAAATCCAATTTGATTCTTTCTTTTGGGGCAGTTGGATATTCCTTGACCCTAACTACACATTTGGTACATAGGAATGGAATTGGATAGGGCAGAGTGAAATTGAATTTGTCAATGGATCGTTTCATGTTCTCCATTTAAATTTTCATTCCGTTCCATTCCGTTCTGCAAACCAAACATGACGCTAGTGTTGTGAATCAATAATAAACCTAGGTTTGAATCTCTAACTTGTGTGTGTGTATATTTATGTATATATAAGAGAGAGAGATCCAGTATAAGCTGGGTGCCTATCCTCCCCATTCCATCTCACAAAACAATTAATCAATTTTATTTCTCCACGTGCCCAAAAAAAAAAGGGCCCGGGGGGGGGGGGGGGGGGGGGTTTAGGGCGATTACCCCAGCCAAAGTTTAATATAGTAGTATGATGTTTTAGTCGTATTTTTCTCTGTTTGATTATGGGTGGACAAGTACACACTTTTGAATCATTTATGAGGACCTAAACTAATAATTGGTTTTTCATTCATTCTCGTATTTCTTTTATCATTCTATTTTATATATGGCACTGAAGGGAGACATTTTGGAAGATCCAGCAAATGAGCCAAAGGAAGACATGTACATGATGTCTGTGAACCCAGAGGATGCACCAGATAAACCTGAGTAAGTTCTTCAATTTGCATTCCTCCTTTTGCAACAGAATCATTCTCCTAGTTTTTCTCCCCTTCCAGATAAAAAGTGATTCATTTCTTATTTCATTGCATTAAACTCCTTTCCCTTGCACTTGTTCCCGTCTGCATGCAGATATGTACAAATTGGGATTGTTTCGGGACTCCCTGTTTCAGTCAATGGGAAGAAACTTTCCCCAGCATCGCTCCTTTCTGAGCTCAATGAACTTGGCGGGAAGCATGGAATTGGCCGTATTGACATGGTTGAAAATAGGCTAGTTGGAATGAAGAGTCGTGGAGTCTATGAAACTCCTGGTGGAACCATACTCTTTGCTGCTGCTCGGGAGCTCGAATCTCTAACCCTTGATCGGGAAACAATTCAGGTCAAGGACTCCCTTGCCCTCAAGTATGCAGAGCTTGTGTACGCTGGCAGGTGGTTTGACCCTCTCCGGGAGTCCATGGATGCATTCATGGAGAAGATCACAGAGACCACCACCGGTTCAGTGACTCTCAAACTCTACAAGGGATCAGTCACTGTGGCTGGCCGGGAAAGCCCTTATAGCCTGTACAGGCAGGATATTTCATCATTTGAGAGTGGGCAGATCTATGATCAGGCTGATGCTGCTGGATTCATCAAGCTCTATGGTCTTCCCATGAGGGTCAGAGCCATGCTTGAGAAAGGTATCTGAGGGCTTTCCTGTTTGTTCTGTGTAACATTAAATTTAGCCCCTCATTGAATAAAATATCATTTGAGGGTGAATTGAAGTATTCTTGAGTTTGCACTTATTTATGGGAAGTCACCACTGAATTTTTGCTGCAAGGATATCGTATGCCCCTTTCCTCTTGAAACCCTAGTGTTGGCCACTTTCATTTATATGTTGCAATCACAATTAGTACCCATCCTTTGTACTGTTGGTACAGCTTATGTATGCTATTGAAAAAGATGTTTTTTTGGCCATCTTTTGGAGAAGCTGGATGTTAAAATAAAGGTATGGAAGAGTAAGGTGCTATCTTATGCTGTGGAACATCAATCCAAATGATTCTTTTAAAGCAAATCTCTTCATCTTTTGAGGAATTTCAATCTTCCTATAAAGTTCAATGGTCTCTCCTCTTCTCCTAATCAATAGAAGATGTTGCCTATGATTTATCAAGGTCTTGTCTAGGGAGTGGCTTGCTTATTGGAGATGTTCGAACACTGTCAGGACATGTTTGGGAGTTTGAATTCGAATTTTCAGTTAGGATTCGTGTCGGTCTTGAAATATACAGCCTAAAACCGTATAACAATTCTTTTATTTATATAAAAGATTTAAATTTAAGATTTGAAATTTCATGCTTCCTAACATGGTATTTGGTTCAATTGTTCATTCTCTTGCTTTCTTAGTGGTAGTGGCTGTTTTATCCTCTTGGTTTGCTTCTACCTGTTTGCCCTTATTGCATCACCTAGTTAAAAAAAAAAATGGAAAAAGACACTGACCTCTTCTAAGATTTGATGAAAAGATAAAGACCTTCCCTAAAGTCGAAAATTTTTATTGACCTCCCTTTATGGTTTTAAAAATATCTTAGATCTTTCCTTAGATTTGTCAAAAAAAATATAAATCTTCATTCAAAAGACACGTCTTTTTGTAAAATACAAGCGAAGGTTTATGTTTTTTGGCAAATCTCATAGGAAGTTCCTGCAATTGTTGAAACCTCAAGAGAAGTTCTTAAAAAAATATAAACCTAACGAAGGTTCCTATCTTTTGGCTAAATCTCAAGTGAGGTCAATGTATGTTATCTAAAATTTAAAAAAAAAAAAAAAAAAAAAAAACAGAGACAATACGTAGAAGGAGATTTGTCAAGTAATTAGAGTAAATAATAATGTTCTTATATTTTATTTTGTTTTGCTGGAGTGCATTCGTATAAAAGGAGATAGTCTATCTTTTTAGTTCATTTATATTTTCGTCTAACATTTGAATTAGATATCTTGAATATAAAAGTTTTATATTTTAACTATTAGAATATCTCGAGTTTCTTTAATCTTTCTTCGCTTAAAGAAAAAATATGAGAGAGAAGTCAAAAATTATTTTTATCCCTCGTCCTATTCTTTCATCACCTATTTTTCTTTCTTCTCTTCTTGATTTTCCTTACCCTTTTTCATGCACGATTTATTTATAAAAATTAATTGTATGATTATTATTCATGCAAATATAATGTTATAATAACATATAATATATATATATTATGGAATTTATCATTCGTCCAGACCTTAAATTTAATTTAAATAAGTTTAGACTACGATTTATAATAATCAATATTATGCTTTATACAAATTTATTTAATATAAAATTCCCAGCATTTTTGGATGGTCTTGAATTATAACATTTAGAAGAAAAAAAAATCTTATTCCAATTTATGGTGTTCATGTCATTCTATTTTTTAAATTATTTTCACATTTTCCCCACAAAGGCGCAAACACATCCCAGTCTGGAAGATTGAGTACACGTGTCTTTCATTAAGAGGTTGTACGTGGCGCTCCTTATTCCATGTCATTTCACGCAATACCTGAAAAAAAAAAAAACAAGAAACACAATTTCCAAATCCTGTGCCTGAACTTTTTTTATTTTTACTCGGGAAAAAGCCTCCTTGTGTTCTCGCCGGACCACCCGCTATCCGCCGCTATGGCCGGATTTGGCCGCTCCATGACTTCCATCTCCGCTGGAGCGGCAGGGCCGCCTTCGTTGCGGCTCCTGCACTCGGTTTTCAGGCGATTCTTTGGAACCGCCGCAGCTCAGCCCCTGCGTGACCACGACCACTACTGTTATCGAAACGAGGGCGAGCCCCGCCAGTACGAGCTGGTTTCGCCGGCGATGGCCGACCCCGAAGGGTCGGTCCCACTGAGAGGAGTACAGTGGGTGTTCATTGGCGCAAAGAAGCACGTTTATGCGGAGAGGCTCTCGAAGCTTCTAGAAGTTCCCCACATTTCCATGCGCAGCCTCGTCCACCAAGACCTCTGCCCGAGGTCTGCTCTCTACAAGCAGGTCCCTTTCTTCTTCTTGATTTCTTTGTTTCTTTAAAATCTCTTCTTCTTTCTGTTTCCTGTTTTCCGAATAAAAAAAAATGCGAAACTTTTGTTTTAGTTTTGTGGATTTATTTATTTATTTATTAAATTGATTGGTGTTGTTGAAGTATTGCTAGGGGTTCTTGCAATCATTTGATCCGTTTCTTGTTGATGATCTTTGTTGGGTCAGGAAAGTATTGAATTTGGCATAAACTATTTTAGTCTTTAGAACTCAGGGATAGCAGCTCTGGTCACAGCTGCGGCTCTACATAGAGAGATACTATTCCCAATATTTCTTGCATGTTTGGATTAATTCGGAAACTGTTTTCAGATATCCTGAATATTTTGAATAATTATTAGTAAAATTTAAGGAATTGCAGTGTATCCTTATTTGGATATTTGAAAATGAAAAAATTTTATGTTATTTTAAGAAGCATAATATAAGCATTATTTTCATGAGTTAGGCCAGAGCCAGACCAAGTGTATCCAAGTTGTGCCCCTTCTGAAATTATGTGAGTAAATTTTCGTTTCATCTTGTATGCATAAATTAAGCACCTGATATTAGATGCTACGATTAAGCTCTTTTACTTGTTTTTTTGGGTTCATTGTGGTCTCTGCCAAAACCTGTTTGGGTAACTTTTAGTGGTCATGATTAGTGCAGGTTTGGCAAAAAAAAAATAAAAGAAGAGAAGGATGTACGTTTGTGTCATTTGATGTAAATGAGTAGTTGGTTCTATAGGCAATAAGGCTGCAAACAAGCACAGCCGAATTTTGCTATGATCAAGCTTGTTCATTAAATTTTTAACCTAGCATAAGCTTGAATTGACTAGTTGATTCTATTGGCATAAGGCTGCAAGCGAGAACAGCCAAATTTTGCTATGATCAAGCTTGTTCATCAAATTTTTAACCAAGCATTGAATTGAGTTCAAACTGAACTTAAATATACTTGTTCAAGCTTATTCATTAAAGTATTAACCAAGTTCCACTAAGCCTAGTCAACCTTTACCATGCTTAATCTTATTGATTAAATTGATAATAAAACTAGGTGCAGGTCAGGATTAAACTAAAGTTTAGTATGCTTATTGGAATCCCATTAACAATTCACAAAAGGATTGAATTTTTTGTATAGTGGGAATATGGGATGAAGAAGATGACTCAGGCTTGCTGATTAAAGAATTAGCTTTTTATATGAGTTTGAACTGGAACAGATCTTGCCACCAGGTTTTCATTAATTTTAATTTAAAGGAAAGCTTATTTAATAAATTTATTAAACAAACATACATAAACATAAACATGGAGTGGTGTAGTGCTGCTAGTATGTTGATGTCCTTCTACCCTAATGGCAATGATGATGTGATTGAGTTTTGTCTTCCTGCCTGTTAAGTGGTATTACAAGAAGTAGAGAGTTAGCCAGTTAGGTTTGTCAATCAGGGAATGCAGTAATGGGGGAAAGAGTGAAAGATGAACACCAGTAGAGAGTTAAATTAGGTAGGTTTTTAAATTGACATTTTCTTATCTCCTCTCCTATTTGAGCCTTTAAATGAGTCCATCAAGCTTATAATAGTGTCTGATCCAAGCCAATAAACGAGTCCAAATGAGCCTATAAATGGAAAGTTTACAAGTTGAGCTCAATCTTCTCCAGGCTCAGCTTGTAATAAATTAGTCTATAAATTGGCATTTGGATCATGCAAATGAACAAGCCGAATGAGCCCTTACTAACTGAGCTACCAAGCAGCTTGGTTCATTTGTAGCCCTTGGATGATTGAACTAGTTTGGCACTTAGGCTTAGACGAGGGTTTAGTGATGGTTATGTTGATTGCTTATGCACATTTTTGCCTTACCCTTTGTGTTTTAGCATGATTGGAATGCCAATTTTTACAAATCTATTTGTTCATTCTTCCACGTTGCAATTGACTGTCCATAGATTCTACCATTGTATGATAGGAAGATATCTGAATTTTGATCTTAATTATTGCTTGCCTAATCTAAGATTACACTGCCTTGTTCCTTGCCTTTTTGTTTGTGTAAATACAGATTGCAAATGCAGTGAACCAGGGAAAGATTGTTTCAGAAGATATAATATTTGGGCTTTTGTCAAAGAGGTTGGAAGATGGGTATTACAGAGGTGAAAGTGGGTTTATTCTGGATGGGATTCCTCGAACACAGGTCCAAGCTGTATGTCTATCCTGGCTTTCTTTCAACTTGACTTACCTAGTTTTTGTTCACTCTCTATTTGGTTGCTGAAAAGGGTAGGATAGAAAATAACATGAAAAGTATTGGATGCTATGCACTTCTAGTATTTGGGATCCAATGGAAAACTAATATTGTGTTTGGGAGCTTTGAGTTCAAACATTGAATCGGGATTTATGTAGATTTAAACAAAGCACATACAGGACTGTTTCGAGTTTATCCAACAATCCAACTTTGAGTCCATGCTCCTAAATGTAACCATTGGGCTTACTCAAGATAGGCTATTTAGGGGGCATCAGTATCATTGTCAAAAATTTGGGAAATGAGAACTTAAAACCAAAAATAGAATTGAAGTTAATATTTCCAAAGACTCAAACAATCTTAAAATCTAATTGAAGTCAAGTTCATTTTTGTTCTTGAATCAAATAACAATTAAAAAATATGATTAAAATAATGAAAATGGGAAAAAAAAAATACAAATTAGAAAATATTAGGATAAAAGGTGGCTTAATCTCAAGTTTCTTCGTCGGCCCCAAACGAAGGTGGGCACAAAGCTACTAGCCAACCAACCGGGGTTGTGAAGCAAGTCACTTTTTAATGCTCCAAGAACAATTTTATTGTACATGATAATTGAAAGATGGTAAATTTTTTTTTTAATGTCTTTATTATTTTTCAAAAATTTAGAAATTTTATAACTATTTTATTTTAATTATAATTTAAATTTAAGTGGTCATTTTATTTTAATTTTTATTAAAAATTTTGTACACAAAGAATGATTTAATCCACAAAAGTCAATTCTAGGTATTAAAGTTGCCACAACAACTGAAAATCATAAATATGGTTCTCAATTTTTATGAATTTTTTATGAACACTAATAATAAAAACAGAAAACTACAACATAAAAAAACGCATTGCCATAACCCATGTATTCACTATGCAGCAATGAAAGCAGAAAATAGAAAACAAAAATGATATCAAACAAACCCTTGATTTTTAGAAACCCGAAAAGTATAAGAGAGAAATTTTATTTTATTTTTTGGTTGCCTTACAGCTCAAGTTTTTAGCATGTAAAATGAGCATCAGGGAACGAATGCGGTCCCATGTTTAAGCCCTGAAGTACCTGTTTCATTATTGGGTAGAAATACCTTTATCAGAATAATCTGGAGTGCCAAAGGTTAAAATTCATGCATTTAAGGAAGTGCTGAATATTTGCTTGATATCTAGGGTATTGTTTTTATACAAGATAAATATAAGGAGGCTATCTTCCCTCATTTCAAAGGAAAAGAAATGATAGCTATTTTCTACTAGATATGAAAATTAAGATGATTTATAACGCGACTTGATACTAATGGATCTGTTCCTTCTTAATCCCATCTATTTACCTCAGGAGATCCTTGACCAACTTGCTGAAATTGATCTGGTTGTTAATTTCAAATGCATGGAGGATTGCTCAGCAAAACACCAAGGAAGTAGTATCTTTTCACATTGTCGTGATTCTCATGGCATAAGTAACCCTGCTTCTACTAGTTTTGATATGCTTTCACAGTGCACTCAATTGAACTGTTCTGTGGCTAATACAGAAATTAGTTTGAAAGGAAAACCTCAGGCCTATGCAAAGCAGGTAGTCATCAATTCCTTTTTGGCTTCTAAGTTCAATATTGATCTCTGCTAGTTCATTAGTTTTTAGATCTGAAAGTGATCCTGTTGTCTGGTTTATTATTTGTTTCGAGTTAAATTTTCTACTCTTTGTTCTTTGATCATTGGCATCTTTGTGGATTGCAAGTTGAAGTCATTTTCAGGGAAATATTTACTTGCATTTTTTGTTTAAGTTCTTTCGTTATGCATTTCCATATCTGCATCTGCCTTTCACTTGATTTAGCTGATAAAACTGAATTTGGTGAGACTTGTTGCCAATGCCCAATGCTGTCTTTAATGTCAAAACTGCATTTTTTCATCAGTTCAAACGGTGTTTTAATGATTCAAATTTCTGCACAGAGAAAGCCTGTAGAAGACTACTACCGGAAACAGAAGAAGCTTCTTGACTTTCAAGTAGGCAGCGCACCTGGAGAAACCTGGGAAGGGCTTTTGGCTGCATTACACCTCCAGCATATTAGTCCCCCACATTCTTCAAAAAAATTAACCACAGGATCCAGTTGGCTGTAAGCTTCTCAATCTCTCTATTGCCTCTTAGATTTTAACTTGACTGTACATATGGATCATGTGATTTGCAGAGTGAGATATCCAAGTTGTTCTCCTTGTTTGTTATTCAAAATGTAATCAATTGATGATGCAAGCTTGTGAGTTTTGGAAATTAGTGAAAATAAAAGCGGACTTTTGTATGATGGGAATTGGAAACTTTCTTGTTCTGGCCTTTTGTCTTTGATTTTACCTCCCATTCAGTGCTTAACGAGTTTGTTTTCACCTTGGAAATATATTACCTTGTTGTCTAAACTCAATACACATCCAACTGCTGCACAAACATTCAATTAACTCTAGCACCCTTTTGATGAGAATAACATTAGGGCTGTTTAGTTATAAAAAACCATGTTCATTTTTACAACATTTGTGTGAAATAAATGAACAACAATAAATAGTGTTAGCATTATTTGCTTGTAGAAATAGTTTTATTTTTTATTTTTAAAATTTTCAAATAATTACAAAAAAATCGCATTATTTTCAAATTTTCAAATTTATATAGAAAATTTAAAAAACATATTTGCATTATTTTTCCAAATTTCTAACTTTTATTTTGCATATGGGAGCATGAAAATCAGATCTTGAACTTTAATTTGTGTGGATTATGCGTAAAATTTATCCTAAATCAACATAAATCCAAATTCACGTTCCAAAATTCATGATTCAAAATATTACTTTATATAGATTTTGGAAAATTAGAAAACAGGTATTTTTTATGATTATTTTGAAATTTAGAAATAAAAAAAATGTCTCACATTTAAATACATTTTTATTTTGTACTTTTTTACTGCAAACTTCGAAAAATTTGAAAATAAGTTAAAAATTCCTTAATTCTTTGAAAAATTAAAAATTAGAAAACAGAAAATGTTTTCTACAACTAAACGGGTCCGTATTTTTTTTGCTTATGGAATTGAATCTTGTTTTGAGTAGGCATCAAAATGATGCTATCATTGTTGCCTAAGTGAGGAGTGATCCTTCATGGAAAATTTGTTCAAATGTTAGTATATTACCAACTCTAGCCCAATTGTTTTGGGAGCTTACATTTTGGAACTGAATTTTGAGCGAAAATGTTATAAAATCTTATTGAGTTTGTTTAAATTCAAAGCTCAAAATCTATACTCTCAAACACTATCTTAACAAAATAAGAATGTCCTCACAAAGCAATGGAGAATATGTTGGTCAGTTGGGAAAATATCTTTTCCCTCTATGTACGGACCAACTTACAATTCCAAGGCTTCCTTATCAATCCAACAGGGATGATCACACACTCCCTATAAATAGACACATTATATTGTATGGTTAATGTACATAAATTTTGGTCATGCCCGATTAATTTTTCAGTTTGTTCAATCAAATTTGTGACTTTACTCTTTCTAACAAGATAAAATACAAGGACAATGAATTTCACTGAATCATATGTGCCATGATACAATGAATTTCACTGAATCGTATGTGCCAAGACACAATGAATTTCACTGAATCGTATGTGCCATGATACATCCAGCATCTCTAACATTGCCAACAAGGTTTCATGAACTTGAGTATATGCTCCAAAAGGTTTTGGAGATCACACAGTGGAAGAAGGAAGCTCCCATAGCAATTGTCCTCTTTAAGAATTTAAAGATTTTCAGGATGAAACTGTATCTTTTCTAGAGCAGCTCCAGACAACCTCCCCATGACTCATGAATGTAATGCACTGTCAAAACTTTAATCGCCATCTGTTGCTGCTTGGGCTTGAGCTGCATATTGCAAATTCCAAAGGACATCCTCAAAAGATGGGCGAGTTGTTGACTCGGGAGAGATGCATTTGTTTGTTATGGAGATCATGATTGATAAAGATTCTTGGGTGCAAGTGTTGAGAACAATTGGGTCGACTATTCGTCTCCGGCCGTCTTGGCTGTTCAAAGATTCCTGTAAAATGCAGAACTCAGTTTCAGGATTTAACCTTGCCAATCTGCAAGACACTTGACTAAAAGATTATTAGTTCAGGAAGAATGAAATTTTCACTAGAATGACTAATCCTTCCTATGTGATAGAAGAAGTTTCAAATAAGCTGACTGTTGGCAACCCCTTTTGCTTATTACCTAAGATTCCTGCAGCTAACATTTTCAACCCAAAAAAGAAACAGAGGACCATTACTTGTCAAAAAATCCAAAACAACTTGATCATCATTTTTATATTATAGTTTGATCGTTATGTAAGTTGGAGGTGCATACCATTTCATTTAGCAGAAATGCGTCCCTTCTTGCAGAAACCGAAGGTCCAACAAGCGACTCAAGTAAAATTAGTCCAAAGTTGAACACGTCATCTTCCAGGCTCTTCAATGGCCTGCAAAACAGGGATTTGAATAATTATTGTTGGGTTATTATTGTTGTTGTTGTTGTCATCTAGTTCTAAGCACACAGAAAATATAAAAAATTTAAACCTTATTGAATTTAGAATAAGCGGATCTTGTTCCCTTCACAGTGAATGGAATTAGATTTTCTTTTCTTTTGCTATATTATGAAAATAGATTTCCTGTTCATTAGACATTACATCCATCCAAACTCGTGATAATACATTTACTGTCCTTAGTTTGGGTTAAATTTGATATGGGCAATTTGGTTCATTCATGACTCAAATTTTCTTAGAAAATTGAACATAATTGAAAAGAAAGTTTAGCCATTGACTGTATGCGTATAATCTCTCTTGCAATAACTCTTAACAAAAACAGACACACAAATGAAAAAAAAAACTAAAAAAGAAAAAAATTCAAAAACAGAAACAAAGTTTTGAATTTGATTCAAGTAAATCCTCACCATGATTTAGGGCCTTCTCCTTTAACCTACAAACCAAAAAAAAAATAATAATAATAATTTACTACCACTTGGGATGAAGAAATAACTGGGGAAAAAAAAAATCCTATACAGGGTAGTCCTACCTCATGTTTGTCAATGTCTTCTGTGATAATGGACAGCCCATAATCACTCAGTTTTGCCACCCGATGCTCATTTAGCAAAACGTTGTTCGTCTTCAGTCGATTGTTGAAGAAACCAGGAATAACTCCAGTATGGAGAAAGTGTACAGCCTTGGCAACACCAATAAGAACTGCCAGTCTCTCTGACCATTTGAGAGCCTTTTCTGGGTAACTCTCTATGGGCATAACAAGCAAGAAGATGGTTAGAAACAGCCCTAACCTGATCATTCCCATGTTTCATATTTTAACAAGCACATGTTATCAGATTTATGTCCAATGTTAAAACGTGAAATTTACCTGAGAGATGGGCACGAAAATTCCCATTGGACACGTATTCATATACTAGAAAAACTCTGTTTCCACGGAAATCATCTTGTCCACTGCCATCGATGCAATGCCCCAGGAGGCAAACCAAATGTGGGTGGCGAAGCTTTGCAAGCAAGTCCAACCTGAGTTTAAGATTTCGAATTGAATCTCTCCTTAATAAAGGCAGACACCTTATGGCCACTTGGATTCCATTTTCTAGCCGTCCTCTGTAAAGCTGAAAAACAAATCACCATTACAATGTAATTGAAAGCTTGAGTGGTTTGAATCAAGCCACTGTTAGTTGTCTTCTTTGTTGATAATTGAAATTAAGTAATTATGGCAATCTTATTTTGCATATGGGAATCTGTTTGATAAATTAAACAGAAAGGGTACACACATGTAAGTTATATTAGTGGTTTTCACTTTCTACCGATCATTTCAAAACACATTTTAAGTCTTAGGATTCAAAAAATACCTTCCCATTTGAGCCTTCCCCGATACAAGTAGACTTGTCAAAGTTGTGTGTAGCTTCCTTTAGCTCTTCTAGGGTAAACAACCGGCACATTGGAAGGTCTTCTGTTCCCAACTTGGATGCTTGAGAAATAAACCCTGCAGAGTAGAAAGAGAACTACCATCATACGTGTTCTTCAATTCTATGAACAATATCTACATACACATGCAAATATTCAAACTATGGCCATGTATCTGCAATAATTGAATGAAAAAAGGTTTGGAAATATTAGTTTGGTTTGGACGACTTACTAGCACTTGTCAGAAGCTCTGAAGAGAACCCTGCTGTTGGGTTCTCTTGCACTGCCTTTTGCAATAAATGCTGCTCTGACATCCCTCGAGGGCAGTATCTTCTACACATAACAAGAAAGAAAAAAGCCAGAAACAACGCAACTACAAGAACTCCTCCAATGATACCTGCTAATACAGCCACACCTGGATCTTTGGACTGTTTCTTCTGGCCTTCTATACAAAATGATTCTGGATGCTGGGGCTGTGACTGAATAGACAAGCAATTCCCACCAAACTTGACATCTCTCTGATTCAATGTAGTGTTCAAACACGAAGGCAACCCACCAGTTAACCTATTGTTCGATATATCCACAAGCTCGAGTTTGCTACTGCAGCTTAACTGGTCAGGAAGTTGCCCATTCAACATATTTGATTCTAAATTCAAATAACTGATGTTGGGCAAAGAGAAAACTGCAGCAGGAACTGTTCCTATGAGTAAATTGAATGACAAATCAAGGTGTTGAAGCTGAGTCAGTTGGCTGTATTGACGTGGGATCGCACCTGAGAAGGAGTTGTGACCAAGTGAAGCCATGACTACCCCTTTGGGCAAAGAGGGTAGTCCGGAATTTATTTTGTTCCCACTTAAATCAAGCATATAAAGGCTATTTAACCCACTAAGATCTGGTAACTCCCCAGATATGCTATTGTTACACAAGGCAAGATTTGTGAGAGAGGTGATTTTCTGTATTGAAGGCGGGATTGGACCGCTTAACTGGTTGTTCCTCAAACTTAGAGATGTCAAGTTCGATAAAGAATCCAAATGATCAGGGACAGTCCCATTAAGGAAATTGCCATCCAGTGCAAGCGTTTGAAGCTTCACCATTACAGAGATCTTGGGAGGAATAGAACCACAGAGAAAATTAAAACTCAAATCCAGTAATTCAAGTGAAGATAACCGATGGATTTTGCTAGGAAGTGCACCCCAGATGCCTAAAGATACCAAGCGAAGAACTCTTAAGCCGGTTAGTCTAGCCAAGGTAGCTGAAAAAGAATCGATTGAGAAATTCTCCGATAGAGTTTGATTTGGGACTGCAACCCCATTGAAGAAACTAGTCTTGACAGGCTTATCACCCATAATTTCAAGTTCAGTAACAAAGTCATTCTCGCATGTGATGTTTACTTGTGCAGATGAAATGTAGCAGAAATCTATGCTATGTTTATTCCAAACCTCCAGCTGCTTGGGGTACTCCAAATGCTTCTTTAACTGAAGAAGCACCTGGGCTTGAGAGGATTGTAGCTGATGGGTACCCAAGATGAAGAAACTCCATGAAAGACACAGCAGCAAAAGCAAACTGTAATACCCCATGAGGTTTGAGACACTTTTCCTTACAAGTACTTCATCAGAAACCAGTTCTAAATTAAAATGGAGAGGATGAACCACAAAGATGAAACAGAGTTGGGGGCAAATTTAGAGTGGAAATTCAGATTAATTTGATTCTGTGCAGAATCTAACAACGCAATATGACAAGAACAGGGAGGGGGGGGGGGGGGGAGGAAAAATAGAATCCTACCTTGAAAGCTCAAAGGTGTAAAAAAGTTCCAAAGCTGTTGCTCTTGACAAATTACACAAAGCAAAAACTGGAAACTACAGATTTAACTCTAGGACTGACCCACGTGTGTTGTTCTGCAAAACCCTTCAAGGAGAATTGTTCCTAGTTAAGTAACATCTCCTTTTGAGACCAAAGAGCCGACCATGAATGATGAAACGAGACCTAAAACTCCATTTTTGCTGAGAGAATGAAGCATTTGGGAGGTGGGTGTCCCTGAAATGAAAGCATTAAGTGCTGGCACATGCGCATGGTGTTCTTCTTTCCAGATTGCGAGCAGTCTCCGCCATTAATGGAGTGGGTCTCGCTCGCAGAGTGAGCAGTGAGAAACAGTGATGGGGCGAACGAGAAATCTGAAAATCCATCTGTCATTTTGCTTGCTTTTAACTTTTAAGATGTCTGGAATTAACTAACCTCTGTTTTGGTTTGGCCTTATTGGTTTTTTTTATTTCTTTAGCGCTATAATTACCATTATGCATTTCTGCTCATGCTTTTTCCTTTTACTCAACCGTTATATGATAATCATAAGCTGCACTGACAAGTTCTTCATGTGCACCAACAGCATTTAAATCATAGGTCTTGAAAGTGCAAGACAACATAAATAATATTGATTATTTATGGTCTGGTCATAATTCAATATGCTAGTACTCTAATTTTTTCTTTTTTCTTTTTTTTTTTTTTTGGTCAACTGAAAATGCTTTGTGCTGGTGCTTTTTTGTGCTTTTATTTTTCATTTTTGCTTTTGAACGGTCTCTATAAAATACTATTGATGGGTTGAGGCTCGTAATATTACTCAATCATCACATCACTGATCACATCTTACGATTATATTGGTCATAAAACCTCAAGCAAGTTTCTCAAACAAGTTTGAGAGTCAGTTCAAACACTTTTCATCTTGTAAACTTTAGTGAGATATTGTCTGTTTTGAGCCACTGATTTTATAATTTTATTTTATAAAAGGCTCTCACATTGTTGACGTTCAAATCATGCATATAATCTCCTTAGTGCACATCTAATGTAAGATTCATCTGATACCAAATGTAATTGTGTTAAGTGCAATTTCAATAAGGTATTTCCTGTTTTGGTCCATTGACCTAATTATTTTGTCTTATAAGAGACATCTTACATAGTTGGCATCAAACTATCCTTATAAACTTAAGACCTGCTCAATACACTCCCGATATAGAATCGTGACACTGCTTATATAATCATGTATAATTTCAACTAAATAAAGAGAATATATTTAAAAAAAATTATATATATTTAGACATAATATATTAATTGCAAACTTTAATTGAATTACACAACTAAATAAAAGGTTAAATGGCAAATGAACATATAAATAATATTGTAGTCTTAAAAAAATACATGTAAGATTTAACTACCCACTTTCGCACCCACTCTGCCACTGTCCCCTCTCTCTTTTTGCTGTTTCTTGCTTTTACACCTTCTTTACCCATATTCTTCACATATTCTTGTACATCATCAAAAATAAAAATTAACAAAAATAAAAAAGAAATCAAAGGCATGCATGCGCAATGAACTAGTATGTCCATAAAGGCATGCTCTCTCTCCCCCAACCTCCCACAATCTCTCCTTCATTCATGCTTTTTTGTTCTTTATTCCCAAAGTTTTCATGGATTCTTGGATCCTAGGTTAAATTTCCTAGCTAGGGTTCTAAATCCAAAACCCTAATTAATTTTTTTAGCATGATAGTATTTACCCATCATGTGCAATGCACACGCACTCCAAGTTTGTGTGCATGTTGAGCAAGTGTCATCTGATGTTTCCAAGAAGGGTTGATATATTATTGGACAGGGTGTCCTTAAGGAGAAAAAATCTGCAAGTGCAGAGGACCCTTTGCCCATACAAGTGTGTTGGGCAATTTAGCTATTTGGGAATTATCATTTATGGGTTGGGCATGTCCACACTCTTGTGGCAAAGGGACAAGGATTTGGCTGACCAGCACCTTGCAATTGGGCTTTCTTCTTCTTCTTCTTCTTTTTAGATCAATTAACAATTTCCATCCATGGATCAAACATCTTGATAAAAATTTTCGTAAATCCTCACAAAGGAAGTGGGAGAGTTAAAAATCTATTGCATTTATGACCTTTTTCTATTATGAGCTTAGATTCAGCGGAGAGTAGAGTTCATTTTAATATGCAAAAAAAATATTTTGAGTTTTTCCAAAACTGATAATCATATTAATTGAAAATAATTCAAGTAAGATGGTTCTTTTCAAATCATTTTTTGAGATCTTGTGCATTTATGACCTTTTTCTATTGTGAGCTTGGATTCAATGGAGTTCATTTTAATATGCGAAAAAATATTTTAATTTTTTTTTTTCAAAATTGATAATCATATAAATCGAAGATAATTAAAGTAAGATGGTTCTTCCCAAATCATATTTTGAGATCTTGTGCGACATTATAAGTCAAAGCATTACTAGAAAATTATTTTTTTATTAAAAAAAACCAAAACATAAATGAAAAGGTAGACAGAAAAGGAGAAGAGGGGAAAGAACATAGTGGTGTTGGAGGACTAAGGAGAATGCTGAAAGAAGAGAGATAATACTAAAGGTGCTCGATCAGTAATGCAGAGACGAGAAAGGTGAGAGTATGGAGAGAAGTTGTGTAATTTGTATTATTTTTAGAGATAAAATTTTTTAAAAAACTTCAAATTTATGTTCTTATCAAATCAGCACTAGGGAGATTACCGATTCTCCTAGAGATAATTTAGAATTATTTTAGAGGTTGACCAAACAAAATCGATTCGCTGAATCTTGGACCGTTAAGAGCTCAACCTCTATTTAGAGGTCATTAAGGGCAAACAAACTATTTCATAGTATGTATCACCCTAGAGAACCAATTACTACTTTTAAAACTTTTTATTTGAAACAAAAATTTTAGATGAAATTATAAATTTATCTCTTTACTTTGTCATACAATGTACTTTCAACTTCTTAGTTGTGACCTCTGACCTACAAAGACAAAAAAAAAAAAAAGGCAGCTGCACATGGCTCCATGCCCTAAAATTAGGTGGGAGATTCTGAATTTTTTCTTTTGTTGAAGTAGAACTTTGTCTCTTTTAAGGACATTGGACTACCCCTATTGCAAGACATTCCACCCCTTGCAGGGGAATGCAGTACCCTCTCTCTCTCTTTCTCTCTCTCTCCTATATTTGGTACCTTAGTAAGAAACTAATGATATAAAATAATTAGGGTTTAATTGTGCCTCCAGCTTTGAATAGATGGAGAGGTGAATGATTGAAAGCTACATATGGCGTAAAAATAATGAGTGGACTAGAGACCTATCACCTATCAACCATGCACATTTTTATTGCCGAAGGCCCCACTTCCATTCATCTGTCTAACCCAAAGTCCCTAATTTTAGGACACCCTGCCCTCCACACCTGCATTTAGGTTAGAAGGGGAATGAGCATTTAAGATGTCATAAATGACAAATTTGAGAGTACTGAAATATTCAAACAAACTCTTAGTACCCTTGACGTTGATTAAAATATAAAATTTAGAATTATATTTGATAAATAAAAGACAGAAAAATTAAATATTAGTAATGCGTAAAATAAAATTTTGCTCATTAATTTTTTTTTTTTTTTTCTTCACTTTCCTTGATAATCAAATGTAAAAAATTGAATTTCTTTATTTTTTTTCTTTCCTTTATCTATTTTTTGTTTAAGTTATAAATGGGATAGGAGGATTCAAGTTAGAAGAAAAAAAATACGAGATGGTAAATATAATTATCTTCCGTTTTATAACTTGGGTGTTCAAAAAATAAATATACATATATAAACACTAGTTGTTTTGTCTCACTACTAAAACTATAAAACTATATAAGACAAATCAAATGAACAATAATAATATATTCCAAACATAATACTCAAAAAATATCTAAAATTTTATTAGAAATGCAAATTTGACTTCCAAAAAAAAAAAAAAACAACTCATTTCAAAACAAAAATTGAATCATTTCATTCAAGTACTATCTCTTTTGGGGTGCAGGTGGAGATGGGGCCATTTCATTCAATTAGGGAATCATGCCCATATATAATTTTCAAAGGATAAGGACTTGGCCTTGCAAAAAGATTGGGAAAGAAGGTCCCACTTATTGTGACGAGTTGTCCAATACAATTTTCTCCTGCCCCTATCACATAATGTATGCCCTATAGGCAATTATGAGAGTTTAAATATTTTTTATCAAGAAATAAATTTAAGGATATCAAATTGAATTTAATATTGTCTAAATTAAAATATATATATATTTAATTTATTTCAGGTAAGATTTTTACTTATTTTTTTTTATTCATTTTTATTTTTTTGGTTTTTGAATAGATAATTTATGAAAATCTCATTATTTCATTGCATTCGGGGGTGTGCTCTTGTTAAAAGAATGGAATGAAAAAATATGAAAAATGTTTATTAATAAAATTAAAGAGCAACATGAATTATTTTTAAAAAATAAATGCTATGTTTAACATAAACCAAATTCCTGTTAGATTTTAGATTGAATTATTTTTTTAATTTGTTTTTGATAAAATAAAAAAAGGTAAATAAATCATGATGGGAAACATTTCTTCTCCTCTTTGGGGAAGCTTTTTCTTTTTTAAAGTCAAGTTGGACTATTGTGTAAGATGCTTTTTGAATTCTTAAAAAAGTTTTCATCTTCTTAAAGTTGACTTTTTTTTTTCTTTTTGAAAAGTTTTTAAAAGTTGAGAACTTGTAAAATTTTAAATTTTAAAATTTTAATGAACGAATATTATATTCTTTGTGCACTTTAAATATTGTAAAATATTACAAAAATATGTATCTCGATATTTTCGAACATTTGATATTAAATTATCAATGACCACCCAATTTAAAACATTAAAAATCACTACATATAAATTAATCTTTCTTACAAGCAACTTTGTGATGGCAACCCTAAGCAATTAGATCCGAACTATTTAAGGAACATAATGAGATTCATAATATTACTTGTAAACCTAATCAAGTTTAATCAAATTGAACTTGAATCTTAAGAGTTACAATTGAATCAAGTTCAACTTCAACAACTTTAAAAGAAATCAAGTCAAATTTCAAGCTTAAAATTTTTAAATTTGACTCAATTCCAACTATTCATTGTTGAATCTGCTCAACTCGAATATACGTCAAACTAATACAAAATATTATACCAGTGAGAGCAAATACTTGTAGGTGACTTTTGAGAGTATAAACTTTGAAACTTAAATTTGAATTTATATAAATTTAGAATAAATTCATCATAATTTTATAGTACATTTTATTTAAATTCACACAAAATCAAAGTCATCATGTAAATTTCAAACTCCCAAACACTTAGCTATAAAGAATTGAAAAGTGAACTTATGTTGAGCATCTTAGATTGTAGGGCCAATAGTATATGAAGTAATACATGAAACTCCAAACTGAAGTTTTGAGCATCAAATCCTCTTAGAGGCAAATTGACAATCCTTTTTTAAAAATAGAATAAGTGAAAGTTAAATCTTATTAATTGAAAAACTCAAATTCATACAGAAAGAAGGTGCCAAATGTCAGCCATGCTCCTGACCTTGCAAACTAACAGTCAACAATTTGCTTCAGTAAGAACACGAAAACCTTGAAACAAATTAAAAATTAAAGTCATGATCAAATATCTCTAAATGTATGAGAGGTTTTGAATTTGAATTTGTATTGATTTTGAATAAAATATAATATAAATTTGTATTGAAATATGTTCAAACCTATTCGAATCCAAATCTAAAATCTGAAATTCATGCTCCCAAAGGTAGTATTAGTAAAATTCCGAACCTCCCATCTCCAGGTTCGAGCATTCCGAGTGATTTTAAGAAGGGACGCTGGGCGAAAAGGGCTTGTATTTTGACTGCTTCTTGGGAGTCCATCTAAGGTAGTCAATCCTTCAAGCAAAATATAAAAACAAAAAACAACAGCAGCGGCAGCAGCAAAGGCCTTAATCCAACACTGCAAGCAGAGCCACCCGAAGAACCTCACACAATGCAATTGGAACAAAAGAAAAACCCCTCCTTGACCCCATTAGCAGTAACAACTTTACCTGCTCACGAATTACAAAACCCGCAGGGGCATAATTTGGCAGTGCATGAATAGAACCGTCAAGGTTTATTTTAGCCATAAAACATCTAAGAAGAATCCCAGTAATACGATGAACATTTCTAAATTTCAAACTTACATTAGCCACACCTTGGCATCAAGGTAAGCCCATCCATTTCACCATATGAAATAAAATGATTAATAAACTTTGAAAGCGTCTTAGAAGAGTAAGTAAAAACAAAATAAGGATCTCAATCAGCACCATAAATAATACATTATTCCTTTGTAATTAGTGAGGAAGGCAAGTAGGCTAAACATGTTGACAATAACTAATGAGTTTTACAATATTGATGAACACTCACCCTCCAGTAAAGAGCTTTATATGCACTTCTCACCCTAACACTAGGAAACATCAAAGTGACCTAAGAGTCATACTGCCTTATTTGACATAGGGAGAAACTACTAGAAAGTTAAGGTACACTAGTATTTACATGATGAAAAATCATCCCAAACGCATGAGACAAGAGGTCATAGGCAAGCATAATGCCCTGAACAAGTTTCGCTCGTGGCACTCCTTCATTTATGCGATCGACGTCCTCGTAGACTTTGACGTTAGATACACTTCAACTTTGTCCACGAACAATTGCATATCTTCCGTAGAAATCCAGCTGATTTCTTTATCACCAAGGCCTTTCCACTTCACTAAAAACTCCCGCCGCTTCTTCCTTAAGGATATGAACTCTCTGTCTCCAAGGATATCTTCAACTTCACGTCTGTCAGGTTGCACTGTCTTGAACTCTGCTTTGTTTGACTGATTCTGTTCGGATCGTCGGTGTCAGCGTTGAACAGCTTGAGGTGGCTAACGTGAAACACAAGATACACTTTCATCCAAGTTAGAGGGTCGATTCTGTAAGAGGCCTTCCCGACTTTGGCCCAAATGGGGACTGGTCCTTCATATTTGCGAAGTAGTCTCCTATCTCATCCTCATAGTGACCCGATCTGCTTAGGATTGAGCTTAACAAGCACCAAGTCACCTACATTGAAGCGTTGTGGTCTTCTCCCCTAATTTGCCCACTTCTTCATCCGCTTAGAAGCTTTTTCCAAATAGGCTCAGGCAATCTTTGCATTTTGTTTCCATTATTCGGTGAAGATGTACGCCCTGTGACTCTTTCCTCTGTACAGCTTGTCCACTGTGTGAGGTAACAGCAGCTGTTGGCCTGTAACAAGCTCAAAAGGGCTCTTGTCCGTTGTTGGGCTCCTTTGGGCATTGATACAAGTTCGGGTATAATTAACCACATCATCACACATGTGCGGCCAACAATACCTTTGCTTCAGTAAAGGTGAAGTGTGCTGCCATCCTGGATGTCCAGTCCATATGGTATCATGACACTCTCTCAACAGTGTCTTCCTCAGATCACCAGCTCATGGCACAAATAGCTGGCTACCATGGGTCCCCAACAATCCATTTTCCATCTAGAACTAACATATTTTCCCCTCTTCGGTAAGCTTTATTAGGTTATGCACAACTGGATCTTTGGCTAAGTTCTCTTTTATGCGCTCCCGCATTGTCGTGGTAACAATTCTCACAGTCATGTGTGTTACCATCTGCAAGGCTGCCAACTTGGCCTTCCTATGCGACTTGGTTCAAGTGCCCCGCCTTGTGCTCAAAGGAGAAATCAAATTCTGCCAAGAATTCCTGCCATCAGCTCTGCTTGGGTGTCAACTTTGGCTGTGTGAAGAAATGGCTAACTACAGAGTTATCTGTTTTCGTCACAAACCTTAACCCAAGTAAGTAATGCCTCCACACGAAGAGACAATGTATCACTGCTAGCATCTCCTTCTCTTAAGTTATGTACTTACTCTCTGCGTCACTAAGATTACAGCTCTCGTACGCAACAGGATATCCCTCCTATAACAAGACTCCTCCAAGGGCGAAGTTTGATCAATCTGTTTGTACCTCGAAGGATTTCATATTTTTTTCCGGAAGAGCAAGTACTCTCTCATCATGGCATCCTTCAAGTCATCAAAGACTCCTTGGCACTTCTTAGTCCAGTTCCACCCCTTACCCTTCTTTAGTAGTTCTATCATAGGAGTCGTTCTCCGCGAATACCCCTCTACAAACTTCCTATAATAGTTGGCAAGGCCAAGAAAGGAACGCAACACCTTCACTGTCGTGGGGATCTTCCATGGTTGAATCGCCCTTACCTTCTCCATATCCATCCGGATATGACTTTGCTCAATCACATGACCAAGGAATTTGATGTTCCGTTGAGTGAAAGAGCACTTCTCTTTCTTTACATATAGATTGTTCCCTCTCATCCTATCGAACACCTTCTGTAGATGCTCTTCATGTTCCTCCAGAGTGGAATTGTAGACAACAATATCATCCAAATACATCACGACAAACTTGTCGAGGTACTCACGAAATACCTGGTTCATCAAGGTATAGAATGTTGCAGGCACATTCGTTAACTCAAATGACATCACCAAAAATTCATATGCCACATACCGCGTCACACAAGTAATCTTCGGCTCATCCCCATCAGCAATCCTTACCTGATAGTAACCACAATCTTCTCGACATGAATGCAAACAGTACATTATACATCTTCCAAGGACATCACATAATATAAAGCCAATTGATAAAATATCAAACCCAGTACCATCAAACATAGGACAAACATCACATAGCAGCATCCATATGCTATTTAACTAACAAAAAATGCAACAACAGATTATTCATGCTAAAAGATAACCATCACAGAAAACATAATCAATCTTTCCTCCAGAAATACTCAATTGATCTTATCCTAGTAGGCAACTTTCTATTCACTAATTTCTAGAAGAAAAAAGGAATTTAATTT
Source organism: Malania oleifera (assembly GCF_029873635.1). Lineage (NCBI taxonomy): Eukaryota > Viridiplantae > Streptophyta > Magnoliopsida > Santalales > Ximeniaceae > Malania > Malania oleifera. The sequence continues at coordinate 106,876,303 of NC_080423.1, read as the reverse complement.
TCGGGACTACAGAAAAGGACTAGATACTAGTAAAAAAAAAAAAGGCAATTTATAAGGTAAACAAGGGTCCAAATTATTCTGTATCCAAACAAAGCAGCAGACTGAACAAGGAACAACCCAGTAGCTGAAGCCCAACAAGCACAATCATAGGTTAGGAATGGGAACAGACTTAATAGCACTAACAATTTTTGATTGCTAGCAAGATCTAAGGTTAATCACATTCCACTCTTCATTCGTATTATAACACAAACTCTGACATTCAATCAATAGCATACGTCTACGCTCTAGCTATCAAATGTTTTTATGAATATGTATTAGCCTATCTATAGGGAAAAGAGTTTTTTTTAAGGCCTTCTCTGATTGAGGGGAAAATATGTTGGAAATATAATAAAAGGAAACATATTTACTAATAAAATTAATATTAAATAAAAAATATAATTACTTATCAAAAGCTAAGACGTAGTAGTCTTGAAGGACCACTGTCCTTAAAGCCAATTTCGCACCTACAGTGAACATTTCTCGATGCATATAGTCATTGTGCACACGACCTCTAAGATTACTCAATTGGCTCAGTTTTGTGTGCACTCACAAAGACGGAGTTATAAGAGATGTAGTGTCATTTAGTTACCCCAAAAAAAAAAAAAAATCTCAAGAAAGAGTAGAAGATAAGAGTTATTTCAAAGAAGAAAACCCATATCTTGAAATGAAGTTGGATAACAATTTATATAAGTAAAATTAAGTATAACTTTCAGCATCATAAATACAAACCGTCAAAGTAGCAATTAATATTTTAAAAACATTCAAATTAACATATTAAATTTAACATATACGTAATTAAAATAAAATTGACAACTATTATATAACATTTATTAAACAGATTTTAAAAAAAAAAAATTTGAAACATCTAACATTAGTATGGTAATATCAACAAAATATTCACGAAAATAGTTTTTTGAAAAAAAAAATCCTTTATATGTAAGAACACATTTAATAGAAAATGTCTTTTTAGGGTACAACAGAAGAATGTAGGATCCATTCCTAGATCATTCACATTAGCAAAAGAGGATTCTTGTAGTCAACACTGCCCAGCAACAAAAAAGACTTGGTTGTTGTTAGGAAAGGCAATTAATTAAAAATAATAAAGAACTAATTAACACGAGCATCAAACAGTAAACTCCCCTAACTACCACAATTTTCAGCCACAAAGTAAACCTAGAGTGATTTGGTTTCATATAATGCATACTAAAAGTAAATATCATTGTAAATTTGGAAACACAGGATATTCAAACCCTTAAAAGGCATCTCAAGCATTTTTTTTACTACAAAGAAATTCCAACATGTCCCTGTATCAGCAGGGTAAGTTGGTATTGTTAGCTTGAGATTTCATCTGTTCTTGGTTCATCATTTTGCAGCAAGTGCTTGCTCGTTCTTCTGTTCTCTGTAGAATGATACCTTGTTCTCAACTATTGTACTCTTCTTTCTCTCATGATATTTCTTCTATTTTTATTTTTCAAAAAACTGACACTTTAAATATAGGTAGGATTTAAATCTCTATCCTCTTATCCACTTATGGCAACCAAAAAAATTAGCTTTATTGACGTACTTCAGCAATCACTATGCAATTCCTACCTGGCATAGGCATAGAGTTGAGGATGCATCAGCTTGTCACAGCTCTAGGCAATGCACAAATTCCCTTTGGAGGAGAGAGAGTAATGTATATAGTACTCTCAGCAGACAGAAGCCAAAAGAAACTGCAAGTTGAGGGAATACAATAGTAAAATAGGATATGTACCACAATCTGTCTCATAAGAATGTTTAGGTGCCAAATAGCTCCCCAATTCCAGTGCATATGACAAGTAATGAAGGTGAAAGAAAAGTGGAAATGATGCTGAGAAAACTATAAATTTGATCAAGCCATCATTGCGTCAGTGGACGTGCAAAAGGGTGCGGACAATTTTGGAAAAGTAAAGAAAGCTGGAAAAAAATGCAATAATTGAGATTTGATCTTTAGTGTTAATTAGGCTTTACATATGCTCCGTCTTGGTTTTTTTATTTTTTATCTTTGGTTTTTTTTTTTTTTGGGGGGGGGGGGGGTAGATATGCCTGAATGTGTAGTGTTCATTAAAAAAAAAAAAAACAAAACAAAACGAAAAGAGGTTCCCTAGCAAGCCAATTGAGGCAATGGCATCGTTCACCAGGTAAATCATTGATCTCATAAATCATAATGCCAATAAAGGATGGACCAATTGACACTAGTACAGTGGTACATGCTCCCTTGAGCATCTCTATTTGAGTAACATAAGCAAAGCTAGTTCAACAAAACCAAACTTCAGCCCTTCAAAGAAAAGGGAATAAAACATAGAAAAGGGTAAAAGACAATAACCTTCCCTGAAGTTTGACTAAAAGACATGGACCTCCCTTAAGATTTCAAAAATCCAAGAGACCCTTCCCTTAGGTTTCAAAATTTGCACAAATATCCTTGAGGTTTTCCAAAAAGATACAAACTTCCTCTTTAAGTTTGGCAAAAAAAAAATCTTTTTAGAGGTCCAAGTGTCCTAAAAATCAAATTTCAGTGGAACTCTATGAAAATTTTGAAATCTCAAGGGATGTTTGTGAGATTTTTGAAATCTCCGAAAGAGAGGGGAGGGGGATCCGTCTTTTTTTTGCCAAAGTCAAGGGAGGTTAATGTCTTTGGCCAACATAAAATTAAGATAATTCCTACCTATCACATACCTCAATTCGCCTTTGATTTGATCCTTATCGTTTCCTGACCATCTTTCTAAAACAATCAGTTACATGCTTAACTATGTAAAAATTACTAGTTATGGAAAAGAAAAGGGCATCCCTGGGCCATAAGGCTCCTCGCTTTACAAGGGTAGGGGGGAGGGTCATACAGTATACACAATCTTACCCTGCTTTTATGTGAGCATAATGCCAACCTTAGTTTTAGTTGAAGCAAGAATAGCACCACCTGCTCATGCACACCAAAGCACAAGCCCTTAACAAGATATCAAATTCCAAGGATGATAACATGCACTGGCAATAGGATTGGAAATGAACCAAGTTGCTCATAAGCAGCTCAAGAGCTTGGCTCATTACGAGCCCATTCATTACACAAATGAGCATTCTGAAGCCCAATTTTGGATCCAAATTTGAACAGAAAAGGGTTTGGCTCGTGAGCGGCTCAGTTCTAAGTCTTAGTTAAGGCTAGTTTAATAGGCTTGGATTATACTCATTTTTTAGCTAATTAAATAAGGTCGAATTGAGTTGATAGACTACAGTGGGCTTAAAAGTAGGGATTGTTTGGGTATGAGCTCATGTAGCTCAAATTCAACAACCTAAACTTAGTAATAAAGACAATGCCCAAGGTCAATAGGCTAACTTGGTGGGGGCGAAAAAACTCTAAAGCATTATTAATAAGAGCCCCTTTCTACCTTTTTTCCTAACAAAACCCAAACAGCATCTCCCCTCACAAAGTAAGAGGTTCCAAAAAAACCAAATCGTTAGTTAGCATCTCAATAGCTCAGCTAGGTAAGGGCTCGTGAGCTCATTCATTGCACAATAGACAAGTTTGGGCAAGTATATTAAAGTTCAGTCTAAGCTTGGCTCAAGCTCAAGCTCCCTTAAAAATTTAATAAACAAGCTTAAGCATGGTAAGGATCGACTCAACTCAGCTCATTTGCAGCCCTACTTGGCAACTTGGGACTTGGAAATCCTATTATTTAATTATGAAGATACATTTTCCTACTTAGATGTTCATTTATTGCTTGAAAATTTGTGAGCAGTGAGCACGTAAACTTCATTATGGATCAAAATTGTAAGCATATTCTCCTAAAAGTGAACAAATATTACTCTACTAGTCAGGCAAACAAGTTAACTCCTAAAAGTGAACAAATATTACTCTACTAGTCAGGCAAACAAGTTAAACAAATTAAAATTCAAGGATACAGATCATGGTGAATGCATTTGGTCAGGAGAGTGCCTCATTAGGTTTCCAAACTTAATCCATTCTTAAGAATTGACACAGTTGATTCACCTGAACTTTATTGGATGCCTTTGACTTGACAAAGAAAAAGTATGCTTGTGACTTTTCAAGAAATGCCAGTCATCTAGATGGCATGACGGTGACGCCTTGCTTGAACAGCCCATAGAAAAAATTGTGATGGGATGATGTTCAAGTCAATTACAACTACAAGTTGAAGAAACACAACCCTTTCAAGTTGTCTCCATTATAAGTATTCAAATCCAAAACAAGGATCTTACGACAATTTAGCTACGGAAAACCCTTTAAACTCAACCTTGCCTTGGTGTGCTTGACCAACTTCAGGAACAACACAGAGAAACTTGTTCACGTACTTATTCACAAACCTCTTCTCAGTCATCTTAAATATAGAAACTATGTCGACATCACCCATAATCAATTTCTTCGACATCAATAGTTGCAAAACTGAACACCTCGGAATAAGTCTGCCCTCTAAACTAAGCAGCATAAGATTTGGATTCCTGGAAATCCTAGAGGGTTCCAAATTTAGCTCATTCACATAAAAAGCCATCAACTTCCTAATCTTCTTCTCTGAGCTTGTCATGAACATGGGTTGTAATTTGAATGCTAAAATAATCTCATCCTTTGACAAGCCAAAACTACCATAGGCTTCCAACTTCTGCTCCCAAAGTGATTTACTCATAAGTGCCATAGAACGGATAGCTAGGATAAAAAGATAATTAGTGGGATCAAATCCAATTTTTACAACTTCTTCAACAATCTCGCTGAATCTGTCAGTTTTTTTAACAAATGCTCTTGGTTGAAGCATTATCAAATTCAGTATCTTTGACTTGGGGACGCCGCAGCTTATCAAGACTGAGACGTTTGGCTCCATTACCTTCCCCAAATCGACTTCAAGTATACAGTACCATGCCCTGATCACCTTAAGCACATTCTCATCTGTGTCGACAATGCGCTTCAGCAGTTGAACACTAGGCAGAATTTGGTTTTCCAAACTTCTTTCCAAAATATACGGCTCCACTGATAAAATTTTGACAATCTCAACATCAGAAAAGCCTATTGACTTGAGGTAGTCCAACTTTGGCTTGAAGGCTTTGTGAGCATTGTATGTATATAAAATAGGGCGCTTCATGGTCAACCCTGATATTTGCTTCACGCTGAATCCATGAGCTCTGAAGAACCCAACCACTGCGGGTACATCAGTTTCCAGAACCCGAGGATACTTGCTGATGATTTTAGCCAAATTAGTGCCAGAAAACCCCATAGATGCAAACAACTCGATATTGGGTTTAAGGGTCTTTTCTGGGTCTGCCATAAGAATCAGTGGCCGAGTGACAATTAAGTTTCTGATGAAGGTTTGGCTCAATCCATGAGCCCTCAAGAGCTTTAACACAGAGTCTGGTGTGTCAGGGGTTTTTACGTGGAGCTTCTTAGAAGCTAAAATTGCCGATTCCAAAGACAACCCACATGAATTTGTGAGATATTGGACTGTGAAAGAGTCTGGGCCTGCGGAGTTCGAGCTTTCTGAGGTGGATTTGAGAGATGAGGTCGAGAAAACACAGCCATGGCTGAGTGGTGATGAACCAGCGACTCTTCCGTGCAGAAAATTTTTGCAGATTAAGCGAATCATCAACGAAGAGAAGTAAATTAGTACCTGCCTGGAGAGCGAAAGATTATCAATGGCGATTATCCAATTGAATCCGGCATTAGTTTCACCTCGGTTATCGACGCAGAAGCACCAACCCCTGACTCCTGACAATATAGAAAAGCAGAACACCTTCTAACCTCCCATGCTCAATGTTTTTCCTTTTTTTTAAATATATACAATTTCTTTTCTTTATTTTTATATATATATATATATATATATATATATTATAGAGGAAAGCATCAAGAAATTTGTTTTCTAAAAAAAACAAAAAATAGAAATTAATTTTATTATATTTTTTTCTATATCAAATATTACTAAAATAAAAACTTATTTAATAAAATTAAAAATTTTTAAAAATTAAATATTAATGATAATTTCTTCCTTAATAATCAAACATAAAAAATATATTTGTTTGTATACTTTTTTTATTTTTTAAATAATTTTTCAAGTTCTATATAGAGGTTCAAAGTGTATTTTGCCCGAAAAAAATGTAGAAAAAAGGAACTACAAATTTGGTTCAATACGAACAACCGAACCAAACAAGATTATTTTGTTCTCACAATTTGGTTTACAAATTGGTAAGAAATCAAAGCAAATATATTTAGTCATTTTACAATATTACACTTGCAAGAGATGTCTAGGATAATAATGAACGAAAATATATAAGATATTTTTTCTATTGCATTCAAAGAAAAAATTCAATTTTTTTAGATTATATCAACCGCACAAAATCCTGCGAAATGCAAAACAAGCCTATATGCAGATTAAGCTTTATCATTACTGTAACGATCCGAATTTTAAGAGTAGAATTTAAATAATAAAAGAAAGGAAAAAGGGAAATTGGAAAAAGGGGAAAAGAAGGAAAGCTGCCAAGCTTTGTCGACGAACACATGGTTTCGTCGACGAAAATTTCGTCGACGAATACAAGGCTTCGTTGATGAGAAAATACCAAGAAGGGTTCTGAGGCAGCCTGAATTTCGTCGACGAATACAAGGTCTCGTTGACAAAATTTGTGAAGGACTTGTCAACGAAGGTCGGGCTCATTGACGAATCTCGCTGCTTTATAAATATGGAAATCTGGGAAATATCTCATTTTTTTAGAAGCCTCTCTCTCTCCTCTCTCTCCTCTTCGGCTCTCTCACTCTCTCTCTTCGATTTTGGGCTGGTTTTATGCCGGATCGAAGATCTGAGGCTACCACGATGCTCCTGGCGAAATTCCTTACAAGTTGGCCAGAGCAAATCGTTGGGAAAACGAAGTTGGAAATCATCCTAAAGTTGAGGTAAGACTTTTTAATCTAAATTAGACTTTATGGTAATTATAGAAATTGATGTACGCATGAAAATACTGATGTTTAATACTGGAAATTTTAAGTTTCAGGGTGTTGATCAGGAACCCATACGGGAGTTAGCCTAGGATATTTTGAGGGCTTTCTTAGTAGTCAAGTAAGGGAGTAAAGTAAAGTAGTTCTTTTCCATACAAACTATTATTGATTATGAGTAAATTTATTTTCAGAAAAGCATATGATATACTTGTATATTATAGATGAAATGTACGTTTGGGAAATACTGTTATTATGATGAAACGTATATTTATGTATGAGATGATAGAAAAGCACGATTTTAAAATATGAAGTATGACTTTTAATAGAGCATGTGTGACATGAATATTATTTTACGTAAAATGAGATATGATATGAATGCTTTTACGAGTAAAATACATTTTCAGGTATTTTGGAAAGATGAGTTATGTTATATTGAGTTGACAAATATATAATAAATGAGTTATTTTCAAATGTAAATACCTGAAATGTATTTGGCGCAAGGCCATATTTATGTTATCGGCACGAGGCCGTTTTTATATGATTTTGGCACGAGGCCATGTATTTATGCTATCGGCACGAGGCCGTATTGATATTATTGGCGTAAGGCCATATTTACTATGATTTTGGCACGAGGTCATACGTATGATTTCGGCACGATGCTGTATCTATGTTTTCGGCACGAGACCGTGTTGATGTTACGTATGTTCATGTATTATATGTTATTACAATCAGGATGTTAGTTTAGTTCAGACCAGGAGCTCGGTACCGTAGCTATGGGTAGATCAGATTTGGCACGAGACCGTATTAGTGCTAACCATTCCACGAGGGGATGGGAGATGAATAGTCGATGTGACTTTCAGTAGAGTGTGGACGTCCACCTGACAGTCCGGACCAGGGTGTGGCGGGCCCATCGTACTTACAGACATATTTGATTCGACAGTGGTCGGCCAGCCATTGTTGGGTTCCGCCTTCGGGCTGCATAACCCGTCATGGGAGGTAATACATAACATTAACTAGCTATTCATCCTAGGTATATTTTCAGTACTACAATTACAACAGATGGTTTTTATGTATGTTATTACAATGATAACAAATGCTTATGAATGTTATGATTTATTAACAAATATGAAAGTACATGATCATCTAGTATGATATTATGATTATTTCTAAAATTATGAAATGTACAGTATATGCATAATTGAACTAAATATTCATGTTGTCACACAACTGTATTTAGTTTACTTTCCCTTACTGAGAAGTGTCTCACCCCCAACATTATTAAATTTTTCAGGAGCCCCTGAGAGACCGGTGGGTCAAAGCCGCCATTGAGATTAGTGAGATTATCCCGTGAGAAGGGTAAGATTTTATACTAGGGTTAGAGTTATTTTGTGTGACCCTAGAGATATTTTGATGTATATATGGATTTTTATGTTTATTGCTGCTAGGAATTCCACTGTGTATGACAGGTGTCCCCGCTACCCACGGGTTCGAGTTGACCATTTGATTTGTTATGTTGTATTTTATGAATGGACGCTACATTTATGTGACATTTTATATTAAGAAATTAAGAGACGTTACAATTACAATATTTTTGTTAATCATATTTTTAGAAATAAGCCATATAAAAAAATTAAAAAAAAAATAAAATAAAATAGCAATATTGTTGTATTTTTTTTAACACTTGAAAGTTGCATTTTTTGATCGATGATTGTTTTTGCTTGACTGATTAGCATTTTTTCTTGCTAATTAATATGTTGAAAGTTAATTTTTCCTATAAAAAATGCAATTTTAAAAATTTGTTAATTTACATGAAATCTCGTACAAAATTATATTAAACTTGTTCCAAATTCAATCTCCAATATATACTCCATATAAAGAATTGAAAAGAGAACTTCTTAATAGATACAAGCCTATCATCATAGTCATTCACTGCAAAATTAAAGTGTAAAAGGTAAACTGTAAGTTTCATTCTAAGTTTTCCTTTTCTCTTGAAGTCATTAGAGAATAAGACCGCTTGAAACGTGCGTGGAAATGGCTGACGTAGTATTCTGTGAGAGGTTAATGTTGTCATCTACTCCTTCGTTGTCCATAGGACTGCCATATTAGAGTACCTTGGACAAATTTATTTTTGGTCATATAAGGTCTAAGAAGAGTGCAACTAACACAATGAACAATTCTAGATTTCAAACTAACATTCCCAACATGGCATCGAGGTAGGCCCATCCATCTCATTAAATAAGATAAAATGATTAATAGACTTCAAAAGAATCTTAGAACAATAATTCGAGACAAAATAAGGATCTCAATCACCATCATGAAATAATATATTATTCTGATCTTCTTCTACATCTTCCTATGACATGTAACAATATTTAAAATATTAACAATATCAAACCTGCCATCATCAGACATAGGACAAACATCACATGCATATCTTTTACCAAAACCCTCTTTACATTGGATGGTTTGGTGTTAGTGTTTTGATGAACCTACCTTATTGACTGCAACTAAGGTAAACAAGGGTCTAAATTGTTCTGGATCCAATGAGAACAGCAGATTTAAAAAAAAAAAAAATCAACCAGAGCTGTAACCCCCAACAAACACAATCATAGGTGTTCTCCAAGGAATGGGAACAGATTTAGTAGCACTAACAATCATACCTTCCTAGCAAGAACTATGTTCAGCCACATTCAACTGTTTATCCATATTTTTACACAAACTATGGCATTCCAATCAATAGCATTCCTTAAGCCATAAAATTTTTATGATTATGAATTACACAATTTGCAGGCAAAAGGATTTTCTAATGGCCTTGTTTGATTGAGAGGAAAATATTTATTTAAGAAAATAGTTTTCTTATCTTCCTTTGTATATAAGGGAAAAACACAGTTAGTAGAAAACATCTTTTGTCAAATTGTAAAAAAAGACTTTCCTAAAGAAAGTAAAATATATCAAATCAATGAAAGAAAAAAAAAGTACATTTGCATAAGAAAATAGTCTTTCCAATTTTCATTGAAAGCATCTTTGTTCAATTATAAGAAGCCTAAAGTTCTCCACGTTTTCTGTCCATTCCAAAAAATCACAAGGAACTAGCCTCTTTTTTTTTTTCCTTTTGGGGCAACAAAAGAATACAGCGATATAAGATTTGATCCTAGATCCTGCTGATTGGCAAGAGAGGATTCATGTAGTCAATTCCACCTAGTGACAATAAAGACTTGGTTGTTGTACAACATTTGATCCTGATTCAATAAGAGGAGGGAAAAGGCTTAACAAAAAAATAAAGAACTAATTAACAGGAGCATCAAACAGTTTACTCCCCAAACTAAGACAATTTCCATATAATAATGTATATTAAAATTGAAGAACATTGGAATTTGGAACATAGGATGTTCAAATTCAAAAATGACATCCCAAGCATTTTAGTAACTACAAAGAAATTCCAATGTGTCTCTGCCTCAGCGAGGTCTATTGCCACTGTTGCTTGATTTCATCTGTTCTTTAGGTTCATCAGTTGGCAGCAAGTCTTGCTTCTTCTTCTGTTTGTTGTAGCAATATGCCTTGTTCTTCAACCCTTGTTCTCTTCTCTCTCTTAAGATACATCTTCATTTTATTTTTTATTTTTTTTTTAAAAACAGACACTTTAAATACATGTAGGATTGCAATCTCCATCCTTCTTTCTCCTCTTTCAGCAATCAAAATTAGCTCTATGAACCTATTTCACAACCCACTATGCAATTCCTAGTTGGGATATGCAAAAGCATTGTTTTTTTTCTTTTGATCGGTAAAGGTAAATTTTATTGATCAAAATGGAATATGAACAGAAAACTCTGAACATACACCAGGCAGGGAGGCCAAAGCTCCCAATCAAAACAAGTAGCATCAGAACTAGGAAAACCTAGAAGCAAATACTATCAAACCTAGGCATACCCAAGGTACCAAGGCTTAAACAAGCATCATCAAAACTAGGAAAAACCTAGAAACAAGTACAATCAAAACTGGGCATACCCATAAATCCAAGGGAACGCGAGATGAGCGGACCTCAAGGAGGCCTAGACCGCTTATTCCTATTCTTACATTTCACAGGATGAACAACCATCCATCCATTCTCCATAGTCACAGGGGATCTTTTACTTTATCCTTAATCTTTTCAGCAACATCAACACCTTGATTTTCTGAAATAGGAAGGGGGACATTACCTTTATCCATTTTCTTTCCACTTTCACTCAACCCCCAGCTTGGAAGGGGTAGGAAAAGTCTTTTTTAATTCTTTGGGACCTGCCTTGATAGAACCAGAACTATTACTCTTTCCACCATCAGCCACCATTTTCAATTGGTTGCCAATGGACTTAAAACAGTTTAAGCAAACATTCAGTGACCCCTCTTTGGAGGCAGGATCTTTCTTCTTCGTACCTTTCTTCTGTTCCTGTTCTTTCTTATTCTTGCAATTCACCTCTGCATGACCAAGCATAATGCAGAACTTGCAGAATTTAGGCACATTCTCATAAGACACTCTTTGAATAAAAGACCGACCATTAAGCAAATGGACTTTCACCATTATGCAAAAGCATTGTTGTAGTGGAGAGAGAGAGAGAGAGAGAGAGAGAGAGGGACATAAGTTTATAAGAATGCAAAGATTTGAGGATGCCATCACAGCTCTAGGCAACGCTCAAATTCCCTTTGGAGAAGAGAAAATAATGTCTATAAAGAGTTTTTAGCAGAAAGAACCTGAAAGAAACTGTCTGTTGAGGGAATACGATGGCGAAATAGGATATGTTCCTTAATCTGCCTCATAAGAATGTGTGGGTGCCAAATAGCTCCCCAGTTCCAGAGTGTATACCAAGTAATAAAGGTGAATTAAAGTGAAGATGATGCTGAGAGCACCAGAAATTTGATCAAGCCATCAGTGCCTCAGACCTCAATGGACAAGGAAAGGGTGCAGGTAATTTTTGTAGAGTAAAGGAAGTAGAGAAGACATGCAGTAAGAGACGTTTGATCTCTAGTGTGAATTAAGCATTACAACTTGTCCATCTTGTGCTTTTTATTTTTGATTTTGATTTTGATTTTTTTGGAGGGGTAAAAAAAGAAAAAAAATAACCAAAATAGGCAGATATGCCTCAATGTTATATTTCATAACTTAATAAGAAAAAAAAATATGTTCCTTAGCAAGCCAGGCAATGGCTTCATTAGCCAGCTAGATCATTGGTCAATTTGGTCTCATCAATCATAATGCCATTGAAGGATGGCCATTGGTATGATTGTACACACTCCCTTGAGCATCTCTACTTGAGTCATATAAGGATTTAGGATAAAACATTACTTTCATCCCCACTTCAATAAAACTAAAGTTAAGCACTTCAAAGAAAAATGCATAAAACATAAAATTAAGATAGATCGCGGCCTATCACACACCTCCATACCTCCATTCCCACTTGATCTAACCCTTATCATTGCCTGACCATCTTTGTAAAACAATCAGTTACATGCTTGACTAGGTAAATATCACTAGCTATTGAAAAGAAAGAAAAATTCTTATTTCTTCATTTTTTCCCTTTATCCATCTAATGTTTTACTTATCATCATTATGCGAGTACAAAGCAAACTTCAGTTTTAGTAGGAGAAAAAGAAGAGCATCACCTGTTCATGTACATAAAAGCACAAGCCCTTAAGTTGATTTCAAATTCCAAGGATGATAAGATGCACTTGGAAACTTGGGAGTCCAATTATTAGATTGCTGACATATATTTTCCTGATTAGATTATTCATTTAATGCCAGAAATTTGTGAAAGTTGAACATGTAAACTTCATTATGGATCAAAATTGTAAACAAGTTCCCCTATGGAAAGAGTGAACAGCAATTACTCTACTAAGTCAGTTGAGGAAATTACAATTCAAGGATAAAGATCAGAAATGGTGAATGGATTTGGTTGGGTGAGAGCCTTATTAGGTTTCCAAATTTAATCCAGTCTTTAGAACTGACGCGCCTGAACTTCATTGGATGCCTTGACTTGTCAGAGAAATATTGGCTCATGATCTTTCAAGAACTGTCAGTCATCCAGATGGCATGACAGTGACCAGGGAGGCAAAGGGTGCTTGAACAGCCCACAAAAAAAAATTATGATGGAACAATGTTCAGATCGACTATG